>NC_083594.1:16164198-16485031 GCF_027579695.1 Neoarius graeffei
GCTACACAAACAGAATCAACACAATGCTTAACATGAACTCATTTGAATAAGCTGGAGTCTCATACGGTACTCTTTGAACAGTGCCTCAGATCGCAGTGAAAAAAAATCATGCTAAAAATAAGTTTGACATTGTACAGAGCCCCTGAATTCCCAGAAAGGTGATATCTTTATTATCTTGTATGCACGTTATTATCTTGTATGCACAAGATAATACCTTGTTCCCACAGCATCATAAATTGTACACACAAGATTAAAAAAAAAAATCTCCTTTTGGAACTTTAGGGACTCTCTGTATCATTGAAAGTTAGTGAGCTCACTCACATTACTGATTTGTTTTTATTAGTTTAAGTGAATCAACCTCAGGAACTCATTAATTGTTCCATCACTATTAGAACTCATAAGTAGCAAGCAAACAGCTGTGTGTGTGTCTGAGAGACACATTGTTTCTGAACGTCTAATTAGATTCCGCTCCACTTTTTGTTTAATTAATCACAAAGGCAAAGAAAAACTGATTAGCAATATGGAATAACAATTTTTAATTGGTTGGTCAGTGTTAAATTGTGTTTTATTGTGGCTTCTTGTTTTATCCAAAAAAAACCCCGCAGTCCAACATTAATGTTTGGTCTTAAATTTTGGCACTGATAGACTTTCATGTGTAAAGCTTTAAATTCCATACAACAACTAGAAGGGCACCCGGTAGAGTGTATACCTCCAGCACACACATATATCCAGAGCAGTGGGCAGCTATGCTACAGTGCCCAGGGAGCAGTTGGGGGTTAGGTGCCTTGCTCAGGGGCACTTCAGCCATGAACCGGGGGGGGGGATGCTGTTCATTCACTCAACTTCCCCCCTTTTTTTTTTTTTGCCGGTCCTGGGAATTGAACCAGCACCGCTTTGGGCTCAAGGTTGCTTTTCAACCTTGAGGATAATCACTTGAACCTAGGATAATACTCAAGCTGTATGCCAAATTTCATCAAAATCCGTTCACTACTTTTTGAGTTATGTTGGGAACAGACAATAAAATCCTGGAATTGCAAATGTATCTGGATTTGCACCAAAAGCTAAGCAATTGTTCCTTGTCCCATGGCTCACCTTTCCTCCAAATTTCATCAAAATCCGTCCACTACTTTTTGAGTTATGTTGGGAACAGACAATAAAATCCTGGAATCACAAACGTATCCGGATTTGCATCAAAAGCTAATCAATTGTTCCTTGTCCCATGGCTCACCTTTCCTCCAAATTTCATCAGAATCTGTTCACTACTTTTTGAGTTATGTTGGGAAAAGACAAACAAACAAACAGGCGAAAACATAACCTTTGTTTTAACACTTAGCCTATTTACTGTATGTATGAACATTAGTGTGTTCACTAGTTAGCTATTAGCAAGCTAGTTTAATCAAATACACATTAGTTGTGAGGTGTTAGCAGCTATTTAAAAAAAAAAAACAAGACTTGAAGAGGTCACTACTGCGAAAGAGACCAAACAGTTTACAAGAATGAACTTGTAACTTTGTAATTATAATTAGCACCAGTTCTGGATGTACTGTAGCTTCATACAGCAGCTAATGTAAGCTAAACCGAGTAAGGGCCTCTGCATGCTCTTGCGACAAGGCTTTCGCAGATAGCTTTTCGCAGACAGTTGTAATTTATCGTTGAGCGGGGAGTAATAGGCGTGCGCGATGTTATTCACCGCCACAACACAAGGGGGCGCGAAGTCGTGAAATCGCTAGGAGTAGTTGGTGGGTGTGGTTAGTGGAGTGTTTATCCTCCGGTTACTTATAATGACTAGAACTGGAGTCGTATAGATGTACATACTTCCTCACTTCCTCAATCAACCGCTCTTCGTGCTGCTCCATCTTTGCTCGTGTTTTTAAAAATGGCGGTCGTGAAAACAAACCAAACCGGGAAAGTAGGGAAGCGGAAGTGCGTGTACAGCGGATGTAGAGTGGACCAATCAGAGCCCTCTTGTCTGCGACGCTGTCTGCGAGGCTTCTGTGGTGGTCACAATTTTTGGGAGGTGCGCGCAGAGCGTCTGCGAAGGTGGGGGGGCTACGCAGACGCCGTCTGCGAGGACTGGGTTGTCAGCATAAATTGGCCTTAAAGCCTTCATGTCCAGTCTAGCTTAAAACAAATTAATATTTCTGACATACAGCTTCACAGAGGATATGTGTAATAAAAGATTCAAAAAAAAGTCAAAGTCCTTCCCACGCCTTACAGTACCTGGTATTCCTAGGCAGTCTCCCACTCAAGTACTAACCAGGCCAACTCTGTATGGTGGCGCATCGGGCGGCGCCGATCTCCGTTTCCATAGCCCTCGGCCTCTCGTCTATTACATAGCTAGGGTTACGGTGGGGGGCTAGTTCTCTGGTAACCACGAGAGTTTAACTCCCCATGCACATCTGTATTGCAGCGTGCCTTGCCAGATGGTAGTAGGTACCATTTTTATGATGGTCTTTGGTATGACCCGACCGTGAATAGAACTCACGATCTCCCGATCGAGAGGCGGACACGCTACCACTAGGCCACTAGTCGGTGTAATAAAAGATTAGCCATTTGGAACTTCAACACCACAGTGAAATTATTTAGCTAGCATGTTGTTTTGCTTCTTGTTAGCCAGCGCTATTTGGTAACATCAGTTTTAGTCCATTTGTTTTACTAGTGTTTGTTACCTCAGTAAACTTTGTTGGAGGAGGTGATGTTTTCGCCTGTGTGTTTGTTTGTTTGTTTCTTTGTTTGTCTGTTCCCAACATACCTCAAAAAGTAGTGAACAGATTTTGATGAAATTTTGAGAAAAGGTGAGCCATGGGACAAGGAACAAGTGACTAGCTTTTGATGCAAATCCAGATATGTATGCGGATCCAGGATTTATTTATTTTTTTGTCTGTTCCCAATGTAACTCAAAAAGTAGTGAACAGATTTTGATGAAATTTGGTGTCCAGCTTTAGTATCATCCTAATTTCAAGTGATTTGATTTTGATGTCGATAATATATGGCTTGGCAGGGATATGGACTCTCCTGAGTGCCCTTCTAGTTAATTCATGCACACAACTAAGAAAAAAACAAAGATGCAGTCTGTGTCGAAAACAGACTAATCATGAGACAGTGACGTCCCTCTGGCATTGACGAAGGAAAGGCACTTTGTATGAATGGCATTTTCTCTCCGGGGTATTTTCAAAGATAACAGCTTTCACTGTTGCTTTGACTCTGGTTGCAGTTTCAATTAAATATTGTGACTGCAGATTCATCTTGGGTCATGCAATAGACTCGGGAGTGAGGGCTCTTGGAATCGAGATCAGAGTTAGATTTGTTAGTAGGTTTTCAAATCTTTCCTCAGAGCTGCGTTATTTTGCATCTGAATCCTCCCAGCACACGACGACTGCTAAGAACGGAACATAAAAGTAGCCTCAAAATGTCTTTGAATGTCACTGCATATTATTTGGATCAGCTAAAGCTCTGACTTTCAGGAAGCATGTTGCTGCTTTCAAGGTACTGAAGGTACAGAATTGATGTAGCTAATCACATTAGCTCTGGCATCAGATTAAAAGCCTCGTCAGTGTAACATCCACTTAAGGAACATATTTCTTTCACAAAACACAGACTGTTTCCTCCAGGAGGATTAATTTGTATGTAATTAATCATGTCTCGAGACAAAAGGCAGCTAAGTGGCTAATACTTAGAAAGTTGATTTATCAGATCCACTGTCTGTCAGAAGATATTTTACAGGTAGATTTTTATTCCAAGCTGCACAAACATTGTAGGTTTAACCCAAGGTCAGATCATTTAGCTGAAATGAGTTTAAAGACGGGCGGCTTTTTGCATGTTCTCCCCGTGTCCGCGTGGGTTTCCTCCGGGTGCTCCGGTTTCCCCCACAGTCCAAAGACATGCAGGTTAGGTTAACTGGTGACTCTAAATTGACCGTAGGTGTGAATGTGAGAGTGAATGGTTGTCTGTGTCTATGTGTCAGCCCTGTGATGACCTGGCGACTTGTCCAGGGTGTACCCCGCCTTTCACCCGTAGTCAGCTGGGATAGGCTCCAGCTTGCCTGCGATCCTGTAGAACAGGATAAGCGGCTACAGATAATGGATGGATGGAGTTTAAAGACTTTATCTCAGGAGCAACATTGCTGGAAAATTTCTACCGAGACAGCTTTCTCCCAACTAGTTGGCCAATGATCGTGACTGGAAGTGTCCATGATGATAGTTAGATTTCTTTAGAATTCTCAATTTTGATTGGTCAGAAGGTCTATAATTAGACAAATAGCAGGCTTATGATAACACACTCATTGTAATAAGTTATTCTTTCAATAACATACTTGCCAACTCTACCGGTTCACGTGGTCGTCTACGGTTTTTGACAGGTGAATACCGCCTAATGATTTTAGTTCTAAAAACTACCGCATTACAAAATAATCAGCAAACACTGCTGGAGTTGCTCTTCTGACCTCGCTTCAGCTGTTTTCATCACAAGATCAAGTACACGGAGTCAAATAGTCATATTAAGTGAAGCTGAGAGCCGATGGAACGGCACGATAATGATAATGATAATGATAATGATGTTGAATCTAAATTGTATCACTATCGCGCCATTTTATTGGTTGTTGTTATGGTTCTAGCCAATCAGCAATGAAGTCACATGTTACAACAAATCATAAAAACCAAATACGCTCTGGTGATCGTAAACAATGAAATCTCCGAAGAAGAAAAAAATTAGCTATGACAACAAGTTCTTGGTCATCGGATCATCCATGCATCAAAGCATCGAGACAAGGTGAGGAGTATGGATTTTGTGAAGCATGTTGGTCTGATTTCAAATATGCCACTTAGAATGCAGGAGAATGCACCATTTTAGACTGTTTTTTCCAAGCTTTTCTGGGGGAGCATGCTCCCAGACCCCCTGAGAAGGGTGCACAATCTGATCTCCTGCTTTTCAGCATCTGGGGGTTGACAAGTATGCAATAATAACAACTTGCAGAAGGATTTATATGGACGTTTCATATAAACAGTTTTTAAAAATGCGTAGTTGTTGATATGGTGAAGCAGAGATGTTCACAAGCACCAGTGACCGGAGGTTTTCTCCGCCTACATAGACAGTCTGCACCATCTACTCGATCCCCCAAAAAAACCCTTGCCTTTCAATGTTCAAGTAATTTATATAATCTCCGCTGCCAATAATTTGCTGCAAATCCAATTATTCCACCACGAAATTGTCTTCGATTCGGGTCTAGTATGACTGGAAGCAAAACCATATTTGTCGATCGATTCTCATGCTCTGATTGGCTGAGCCAGACCACGCGACCACGCCGTAGCGTATGTAGTTATGTTATAGAGCCAGGCAGCATACTACAGAGGGTAACTGAGAAAGCCAAGCACATGCATATCTGGAGGGAAATTTCATACATATTTTGCAAGTATTTTACAGGGAAATGTAAAAAGAGAGGCTGGTGAGGGAACCAATTACTGACTTTTCAACCAACAAGGAACGGGTTCTTGAATGGCTTCCGTTCAGGATTCTTTGAACCTTGGTGCTAGGTCGCGAATCAACCCATATTTAAACCAGTTTTGAGTGAAGATGCATCATGAACGGAGGGCGTGGCACGATGTAAACAGTAGTCACAAGATGGCGGAGCACATTGAATACCTGCTAGCCTTTGTTCTGTTATTGCAGATATTTGTTTTTGGTCCATTTTTTTCTGACGATGTAGCCCTTTCCATTGTGTTCTCCATTGCTGTGCTCTGCTTCCTCTCCAACCTCATGACACGCCCAGTGATGTCATCATGGTTCATGCTGGAAAAATCAGCTATATTTTGATTCCAGCTGGGAACCAAGTTTTCAGGTTCGGAATCAATTTATTTTTGGTCGAAATGCTCTGAACGGTTCAAGAACCTGTTCTCTGTTGGTTGAAAAGGGGTAAATGTGGTAACAGGAACTAAATTGTTTTGCAGACGTTCCACAATGTTAAATGTAGCTATAAACAGATCAAAAGTAATGACATTGTTCTTTAAAGCTAGACGCCCTTTCGATTTCATAAAATCGTTGAAATTTAATTCCCTCTAAAATTTGGTCATTGTGATATCTGTTTATTTCTATAATATCTCACAATATATCAGGCCATTCTGTGGCTGGGAAGTTATTTAATTTGAAAGGATTTAAGCAAATAATGTGCATGAAATCGCTCGCTTCGCGCAGTCAAGCAGACAGAGGAAGTCCGTGTGCACATGCGCAGATTTACCTTTTTCTTCTTCTTCTTTTGGGTTTTATGGCAGCTGGCATCCACAGTCTTGCATTACTGCCATCTACAGGTTTACCTTTGACCGTGCACCGACAGTTCCATCGTTCTGTCACTAAACGAACAGCTGATCACACCGAGGTGCTCGTTGACCTCCGATATTTATTAGTTTGGTCCTGCGTTTCCTTTCCTTCACAATATAATGTCTTTTCTTCTCGCTTTCCGTTACTGTAGTCAGTCTTTCACGTTTCAGTCGCACACTCGCATCCTCCATTTTTCTCTCCTGATTCAAATTTGTATCCCACAATGCCTTGCGCGAACAGGGAAAGCCCACCACGTAATGCATGACGTAGGATCTTGAATTGGGTCATGGTGAAGCAGGAAAAAATAGCGGAGAATTGAGGGCCGCATGGCCCTAAATTCATTAATTGTTCTATAAATAAAAACGAATACAATTGGAAGTCTGTGATTCGAATTCAGGAGCTTTCGGTCCGCTAAACAAAAATAATTGGGTGTCAGGGAAAATTCTTTTTATGACCTATACTTGAAAAATCTGAAAGGCAGTCTGTCTTTAATATATTGAGAATTGCTCCCATTCAAAAGTTGCTCTTGTATAAGAAGAATAAATCACTTCAGGAAGTGCTGTTATATATACTTATGGACGCAACTGATTATTGGCACAGGTCTAGTGCTTGATAATGAAGTTTGTCAATCCAGAGTTTTTGTTCATATCAGTGAGTACGTACACAAGGTTTCCTGAGACTGGCGTACATACCATGGCTGATAGAGATTACTGTACGCCATCTTTGTGTTTGTTAGTTGTGGCTACGAGATGCAGTGATTTGTGATAGAGACACAATAAACACAGCATTATGGGAGATTATTTCAGTGTTAGGATCTTCAGCTTTCCCTGTTTTTCTTGAAACAGCAGCCTTGTTTCAGTCTGCAATCTGAATTCTCCTGATCCTGATACAGACGTCTTTTTACTTTACTCTTTCCGGATTTGGAGTTAAAATGCGCAGAATAGATGAACGTGATTAATTCCAAAAATTTGCATTTTCCTTCTCCGTGTTTATTTGTAGTTCTAAGCTGAGCACAGCAAGCTTCACTTCTGTACATAGTGCGATATCAAAAAGAATTCTGTCAAGATATCGATCCTTTTCCTGAATCGTGGCGTCAGTGGCCAGAGACGCCACTCTTGGGGCTGCAATGTGACTTCCAGGATTAGAAACTGAGAAAGGTACAGAATGTATTATATACAGTACCTCTGAGTGTGACTGGAAGGCACATCTTGCTTCTCTTTAACCTTGACACACCTGCGAGAAATTATATTATTGTATTTCTATTAACAACACATTCCCAGAAGCATTGCAAAAGAATGTTGATCATAAAGTAGCACTTTCAACCTTAATTCGTACAGTAAAAATAAAGCCAGACCTGCTTTTTTTTTTTTTTTTTAAAGCCCAGATGCACAGTCTGGACAAAAATAGCCATTTTTGGTACATTTTATCCCATTTTATATTCCTTGCATTATATTAAAGCAAATTCGTCACAGCAACGTGTCATACATATCGTCATGCAATAATTCGACCCATGATTTATCAAAACGCCCACATAAAACATCTGACACTGGTCAAGAATACAAAACACTCCAACATAATTAGACTGAGCTTCCCCGAAGCACCATAGAACCACAATCATCACCAGACAGAGCACTGCACACTAATTTACAATGGACTTAGAAAACTGTATGTACATCATTATTCTATCCACATTCACTGGATATGAGCAATCGCCCGCTCTGATTGGCTACTCTACTACTAGGCTATCAGCTCATATACCGTGAGTAGAGAAAAACAAAATGGCGGAGCGTGTTGCTGAGCCAACCGAGGACAAAATAAAAACTCTACTCAAAAACAAACCCCCCCAAAAAATACAAAAAAGCAACAAAATGTGGAATGAAAGTATTTAGTGGTAATTACGTATCTTTTTTAAAAAATAATTTTTCAAGAATTATTATTATTGCATTTTTCACAAATTGCTCCTGTCATTTCGCCGGTTTGTTTACACCTTCATCTTTCAGCATTAAAATTTGTTGAATTTTTTTAGACTGGTTCAAAAGCTCAAAGAAATTTGAAAATTACAGAAGTGAAATATCCAAGAAAGAATTAAAGACATGTCTGAAGCTATTCTATACCTCGGCACGACAGCAAGATGGCACTTTCTACAAAAATAACAACACTAAAGTCAACTCATGCAGCCATCGATAGGTTTTTAAGAAGTCCGCCTAAGCGGAAATGATTTTGTCGGACGCTTTGTATAAAGTTTTTATTTATTGAATTTGCAAAAAACTAGAAAAGCACTCGGAGAGCGCAGACCTCCGCCAAGAATCCTTTAAAAAAATCCAGGATCCAGAAGGTGATCCGGATCACCGCCAAAATTTAATGGATTGTTACTTGTGCCCAGTCACAGCTCTGGAAAAAATTTCAGAGCAATCCGTTCATAACTTTTTCCATAATGTTGCTAACAGACAAACCAACAAACAAACAAACCAGCGCTACCAAAAACATAACCTCCTTGGCGGAGGTAATAAAAATGCCCTGTTTCTCAAAATCCGTGAATGTGGATAGAATAAAACAGTTATTCCACTCAATCTCGTCGTACACGGCTTATAGTTTGCGCCGCGCTATGTGCCTCGTCAGCTATCAGCTCATGTACGACTCATTTTCGTGGAATAATTGTGAATCATTCCATCTGCATTCACTGGATATGAGCAATCGCACACTCTGATTGGCAACTCTACTACTAGGTTATCCGCTCATATACTGTGAGTAGAGAAAAACAAAATGGCGGCGCGCATCAAGTCAGATATATCATTTTGTTATCAAGTATTTAAAAGGAACGGAAATAGCTAAAAGAATATAGTCCCCCCATCTCTCCTGTTCCACACTCCAGCCCAGTCAGTGGCGGTTTTACCTTTAAGTTGGTTTTGCCAACCACCAGGAAAACCCTAAAGAAGAAGAAAATGGCAGAGAGTGTTGCTGAACCAACCGAGGACGAAATAAAAACTCTACTTGAAAACAAAACCCCCCAAAATACAAAAAAGCAACAAAATATGGAATGAAAGTATTTGATGGTAAGAACGTCTCTTTTTTGTTTTTCAAAAATTATGATTATATTATTATATAATTTTTAACAAATTCCACCGGTTTCTTTACATTCTAAGCGGAAATAATTTTGTCGGATGTTTTGTATAAAGTTTCGATTGATCAAATTTGCAAAAAATGAAAATAAAAATGCTCTGTTTCTCAAAATCCAGTGAATGTGGATCGAATAAAACAGTTATTCCACTCAATCTTATAGTGCATGGCTTATACGACATCTATTATCTATCTAGCTCATGTACGCCTCGATTTCGTGGATTAACTGTGAATTATATAGTCAACTTACAACATAGTCATGCTTATTAACTCAAATTATCCAAGATTGCTGGTAAAGTCACAGACACAAAAATGAGTCATTATAAAAATGAGAATGTTGATGCACCAGTTTTCCACCAGCACTTCCTCATATGATAACTTCCTCCTGCTAAATAGATCTGTCTTTTCCTGTGGAGGTCTTTTATAGATCTGGCTCAGCGTGTTACAGTTTTATATTTTGTTGATGGATGGAACATTCCTGATTTTTTTCTTCTTTTGGCAGCGACTTTACTCTATGAGCCGTTGTGTAAACACTGTGACCACTGTATGAACAGATCAATACGCTGGGACTTTATTTCGAGGCACCATGCCAACTAAAGCGTTTTCATCGGCCAAAACGAACAAAAAAATTGTCACAAAAGTTTTGGACTTCTTCATACTTGCATGCGTACATTGATGAACACCAATCACGTGTAAATTACCAATGGCATTCACAGCACATCTGATTTGCATTTCATGATGCCCCTAAAATTTCATATAAGGCAAAGCTCACAGAGAGCTGAAGATGACAGAATGACTAATCTTCCAGTAATGCAGCTCAGCCACTGCAGCTACCGTAAACACACACTAATGCTTCTGCCTGTTTCCAGCAGCATTTCTTTTTTATTAACTGAATGGCAAGTTTTGTTTGTTAAGCCTCAGTCACAACCGGCCATACGTGCTCCTATGGCCAGTCTACGTACAAAAAACGCAAGAAACGCACGGAGGGCGCGCGTGTGACGTGCTGATTTTCAAGCCGTAGACTGGCCGCAGAGGTTCTTTGTCATGTCAAACAAACTCTACGGGCGCTTACGTTTTTTTCAGGTTGCAAGACAAACTTACGGCCAACGTGCGTCTTTCTCCATGAACAAAAAAACGCAGCGATTTGGGAAACACCAAAAATCGCACGGCCAAAAAATTGTACGTCCGGTTGTGACCTAGGCTTTACCTCCAGCAATTTTTTGGAAGAAGTTATGTTTACGCCTCCGTTTGCTTGTTTGCCTGTTCCCAATGTAACTCAAAAAGTAGTGAACGGATTTGGATGAAATTTGGTGGACAGCTTTAGTCTTACCCTAGGAACAAGTGCCTTGATTTCGATGTTGATAATTTGTGGCTTGCTGGAGATATGCACTCTACCGAGTGCCCTTCTAGTTTTAATTTATGGATTTGTTTTGGGGTGGCACGGTGGTGTAGTGGTTAGCACTGTTGCCTCCCAGCAAGAAGGTCCTGGGTTTGAGCCCAGTGGCCAACAAAGGCCTTTCTGTGTGGAGTTTGCATGATCTGTGTGGGTTTACTCTGGTTTCCCCCAAAGACATACAGGTTAGGTTAACTGGTGGCTCTAAATTGACCATAGATGTGAATGGTTGTTTGTCCCTACGGTATGTATCGGCTCTGTGAAGACCTGGCGACTTGTCCAGGGTGTACCCCACGTCTCACCCATAGTCAGCTGGGATAGGCTCCAGCTTGCCTGCGACCCTGTACAGGATAAGCGGCTACAGATGATGGATGGATGGATGGGTTTGTTTTGGATTGGTTTCTTTCAAGTCATTAATGTGAAACAACTGAACTTCACACAAATTTTCACTAAATTTGTGAGTGCAATTGAAATAAATAAACTATTTAAATGTGCCAACATAATCTGCAGGTAGATGGCTTTTCTTGTCATTGCATATAAAACACAACGAAACTTAGTTTGCAGCAACTTTCCAAATAGCGGCATTTTGTGAATTAAAGGCGCATAATAGGTAATAATAAATAAATAAGTAAATAAATAAATAGACATAAGTGTCATTCAATCAAAAGAACAGTCACATAAAAACAATATATAAAATCACTTTATTAAAAATAGAACAGAATGATTGTGTATTACACTTGAGATGTCTTGCACTGGTCCATGCGTGTTTATGATTTCAGAAGTGAGCCCACAGCTCTTGAGAAGAAGCTGTATATAAAATTGTAATAACTCACACCAATGACGTTATTTGAAACCGACCAATCGAGCTTCACATTAGGGAGTCTCCATATACGTAAATTTATACACACTCATAAGATATGAATGCTTTTTCCAAACAAAATCGATTTTCATTCATATTAAATTGCTTGTATACCTTGAGTTGGCCTCGTGGTTAGTGTGTCTGCCTCTTGGCTAGGAGCTCATGAGTTCTACTCGTGGTTGGGTCATACCCAAGATCATCATAAAAACGGTACCTACTGCCATCTGGTGAGGCACGTCGCAATACAAATGTGAGTAGGGAGTTAAACTTTTGTGGTTACCAGAGGAATGGCCCCTCACTGTAACCCTAGGTGAGAGGTCGAAGGCTAAAGAAACGGAGATCAGTGCCACTGAATGTGCCTTAAGGACCTGGTTAGTACTGGGACGGGAGACTGCCTGGGAAGACCACGTCCTGGCACGGGAGGGACTTTGAAATTGCTTGTATAAATTCTCCAAATGATTTACGAATACATTTCTCCGTAACCAGCTTGGCAATTGAGTCCCACTGAGTTGAACCTAAATTCTAAATTCAAACTAGTAAACAATTCACTTCTATTCAGTTTTATTTGTATAGATGACTTGCAACCACGTGATCAAAATGTGCTACGTCATGAGCGTCTTCCATAATGGTGGATATACAAAGCAACTAGGACGGCGGCCGCTGAAAGCGTGTCTGTAAACAATGCTGAATTTTCTCAGTATTACCACGATTTGAATGATCGAGCAAAGATTTGATACAAAGAGAAGATAGATATGTGTGGTTTTGACCCATATTATTTAAAAAAGTCAGACTTTTCTGAAGATAATATGCTTCTACTGACCATTGAGTACCCAGATATCACGCTCTATCTGGTTTGGCTGCCGAAGAATCAAGTCCGACCTTGGACGAAACATAGCCCGTGTTCCGAGTGGGTACCCGGTCTGGATTGTTTCTGTCGTATAATTTTGCTGGCGCTCCTAGAAGCGAAATGGTAATACACGTGTTAAAATTATAACAAGAGAACGCTCATTTTATAGCAAAATTCTCATCTCATTATCTCTAGCCGCTTTATCCTGTTCTACAGGGTCGCAGGCAAGCTGGAGCCTATCCCAGCTGACTACGGGTGAAAGGCGGGGTACACCCTGGACAAGTCGCCAGGTCATCACAGGGCTGACACATAGACACAGACAACCATTCCCACTCACATTCACACCTACGGTCAATTTAGAGTCACCAGTTAACCTAACCTGCATGTCTTTGGACTGTGGGGGAAACCGGAGCACCCGGAGGAAACCCACGCGGACACGGGGAGAACATGCAAACTCCGCACAGAAAGGCCCTCGCCGGCCACGGGGCTCGAACCCGGACCTTCTTGCTGTGAGGCGACAGCGTTAACCACTACACCACCGTGCCGCCCTAGCAAAATTCTGTCAACACGAAATAAAATTCTTCCATGATATTATCGAGAAAGCTTTTGAATCTCACCTGAGATAAAATGATTACTGCAAACATGAGCTGTTTTGGTTTTCGCCTCTGTTAGATCAGCCCTGCCGATGTTGTTTAGCCGTTCTCATCTCCTCTCCTTTCTGTACTAAGCCTCAGAGTTTCCTCGCCCTCTTTCCGAATCACGGACGGAATTCTAAAAAATCGGAACGTGCCACGGTCACGAGTACTGTTGTGACTACAACCATATACAGCACAAAGATATGGCATAGCTAAAAGAACGCTTAAAGCAGCGGAAAAACAAAGAGTTGCACGCACGTGACTAAGGTGGTGTTTACATTAGACCGTATCCGTATCGTTTTCGTTGCGGATGCACTGTCCGTGCACATTAAAATGCCGGGAAACGACTCCACAGGCGGAACAATTTGAATCCGCCAGGGCCCACGTATTCAACCCAGTACGTATCTGATCCGGTGCTGTGTAAACATTGAGGAATGAGGATACGCAGTGCTGAGCTCTAGCTGACGTCGTCATTGGACAACGTCACTGTGACATCCACCTTCCTGATTCGCTGGCGTTGGTCATGCCACGTTGGTCATGTGACGCGACTGCTGAAAAACAGCGCGGACTTCACTTCCTGCTATTTGTGTGTGTACGCGAATCGTTTTAAAAACGTTAATCTGATGATCCGCTGATTCGAAATAATGTAAACAGGGCCTATGTCACTTGACCTCGCATTTGTATATCCACCAACATGGCCGACATCCAGGTTTCTGTTTTGCTTTGACGTCACTTGCAAGTCAAGGATAGCGCTTTTAACAGTGTACTCGGTCCTAAAGCAGCTTAAACGGATGAATCAAATTCCATTTGTGCGTTTTACTCAAGCCAGTAGGTTTTAAAAGCATGCAGGGCTGTCAGGTTATCAGCCAGGTCCTGATTTAACTCTGTGATTATTGCTTTTGTCTGGCGAGCAGGCCTAAACTTAGAGCTTGTTCTTTCCGTGCCTGTTGTTTGCCGCTCATATCCACTTGCTATCAGTGTCAGAGCTTGCTTCTCCCACCTTTATATTCATTCTCTCTCTCACTCACTCACTCACACACTCACACACACACCACTGTTGCCTTTGACTTGCTCTCGGCTTCTTTGATGCACTCCTTTAGGGAAACGATGCAGCAATTTAGAATTTGAAAACGACACGGAGTTGCACTGTGACACCTCTGTAGGTTTCTGCATCGTGTCCTGTTTTCAGACTGAGCTGCAATCATTTTCAAAAGAAAAATGACTTGCGCGAAAAAAAAAAGTTATTTATGAGTTTGGGCTTTCTATATACTTGTGATTACACAATGTTTAATCAGTCCTGAGCTTTTATATAATGGCATAACCGTACATACAGTGGTGCTTGAAAGTTTGTGAACCCTTTAGAATTTTCTATATTTCTGCATAAATGTGACCTAAAACATCATCAGATTTTCACACAAGTCCTAAAAGTAGATAAAGAGAACCCAGTTAAACAAATGAGACAAAAATATTACACTTGGTCATTTATTTATTGAGGAAAATGATCCAATATTACATATCTGTGAGTGGCAAAAGTATGTGAACCTCTAGGATTAGCAGTTAATTTGAAGGTGAAATTAGAGTCAGGTGTTTTCAATCAATGGGATGACAATCAGGTGTGAGTGGGCACCCTGTTTTATTTAAAGAACAGGGATCTATCAAAATCTGATCTTCACAACACATGTTTGTGGAAGTGTATCATGGCACGAACAAAGGAGATTTCTGAGGACCTCAGAAAAAGCGTTGTTGATGCTCATTAGGCTGCAAAAGGTTACAAAACCATCTCTAAAGAGTTTGGATTCCACCAATCCACAGTCAGACAGATTGTGTACAAATGGAGGAAATTCAAGACCATTGTCACCCTCCCCAGGAGTGGTCGACCAACAAAGATCACTCCAAGAGCAAGGCGTGTAATAGTCGGCGAGGTCACAAAGGACCCCAGGGTAACTTCTAAGCAACTGAAGGCCTCTCTCACATTAACATTAGCCAATATTCATGAGTCCACCATCAGGAGAACACTGAACAACAATGGTGTGCATGGCAGGGTTACAAGGAGAAAGCCACTGCTCTCCAAAAAGAACATTGCTGCTCATCTGCAGTTTGCTAAAGATCACATGGACAAGCCAGAAGGCTATTGGAAAAATGTTTTGCGGATGGATGAGACCAAAATAGAACTTTTTGGTTTAAATGAGAAGCGTTATGTTTGGAGAAAAAAACCCACTGCATTCCAGCATAAGACCCTTATCCCATCTGTGAAACATGGTGGTGGTAGTATCATGGTTTGGGCCTGTTTTGCTGCATCTGGGTCAGGACGGCTTGCCATGATTGATGGAACAATGACTTCTGAATTATACCAGCAAATTCTAAAGGAAAGTGTCAGGACATCTGTCCATGAACTGAATCTCAAGAGAAGGTGGGTCATGCAGCAAGACAACGACCCTAAGCACACAAGTTGTTCTACCAAAGAATGGTTAAAGAAGAATAAAGTTAATGTTTTGGAATGGCTAAGTCAAAGTCCTGACCTTAATCCAACCGAAATTTTGTGGAAGGACCTGAAGCAAGCAGTTCATGTGAGGAAACCGACTAACATCCCAGAGTTGAAGCTGTTCTGTACGGAGGAATGGGCTAAAATTCCTCCAAGCCGGTGTGCAGGACTGATCAACAGTTACCGGAAATGTTTAGTTGCAGTTATTGCTGCACAAGGGGGTCACACCAGATACTGAAAGCAAAGGTTCACATACTTTTGCCACTAACAGATATGTAATATTGGATCATTTTCCTCAGTAAATAAATGACCAAGTATAATATTTTTGTCTCATTTGTTTAACTGGGTTCTCTTTATTTACTTTTAGGACTTGTGTGAAAATCTGATGATGTTTTGGGTCACATTTATGCAGAAATATAGAAAATTCTAAAGGGTTCACAAACTTTCAAGCACCACTGTAACTACGGAAGCCGCGAGAGGCCCTTCATATAATCTTTTTTTATTCACCTTGTTATCCCGAGATAACGACATAATTAATTCAGGATGTCGAGAAAACAACACAACTAATTCAAGATCTCGAGAAAACAAAACCGTTATTTCAAGATCTCGAGAAAACAAAACAATTATTCCGTGATCTCGAAAAAACAAAACAATTATTTCATGATCTCGAGAAAACAGCTGAGATTTCTAGCAGAGCTGTGCCCCCTGTGGGTCAGACAACGAAGACTTAGAAATTGGCGGACATGTAACAGAGCAGAAATGGCTTTTTACGATGCCTTGAGAGAGAGGGGGGTCCCAGAGGAGATTATTCCAGACATTCTAATGACCAAAGTTACGTCTATACAGAATGAGAAATAGCCCCAAAGTCAGCATATCACAAGTCTCTTGGCGCACCTGAATGAACCATTTCTCAGCTGTTTACTCGAGATCATGAAATAATTGTTTTGTTTTCTCGAGATCACGGAATAATTGTTTTGTTTTCTCGAGATCTCGAAATAACGGTTTTGTTTTCTCGAGATCTTGAATTAGTTGTGTTGTTTTCTCGAGATCCTGAATTAATTATGTCGTTATCTCGGGATAACAAGGTGAATAAAAAAAAGGATTTTATGAAGGGCCTCTCTTGGCTTCCATACATAACTGTACATTGTTGTTGCTGTCATTCGGACTATGGAATCACATGGTCTCCATTTTCTCAAGTAGAACAAACCAGTCCTTCTTGACAGTCTTCGAGAATAAGGTCATTGTTAATTGAAAACCAAGCACCTGTTAATTAGTGTGATTATTTATTTTTGGCCACTGGAGTCTCCCAAGCCAAATCTGCCCTTTGTTAACGAGGGATTCTTTCAAATTTCAAAGTTTAAAGGAGACACATTCAGCTAATAGTGTAGATGAAATGTGTTTATGGGTGGACGATATGACAAAATTATTATAGCGTGATACTTGAAGACATTTCTGTGATTGTCACAATATGTAACAGTCTGCGAGCAAAATTGTGGTGTTGTATTCCAAAAAACTGTGATTATCTAATGTTTATACTGAAAACGAGGGACAAAACAATCTACGAAGTTTTAATGTGCTACAGTTTTGAAGATTCTGTACAAAACTTAACATCGAATCAGCTGCTGTGATTGTTATAAAAGACACTAAAGAAACTTGAGATATCACAAAAATAATATCGTCTGGCTTTGAGTGGTCTAGCAGATATATTCCATTCAGCTAGCATGATATTGAACGAGTCAAAGACGAGACCATGATAGACCATGAAAAAAGCCAGCTAATATAATTATGATTATTATACATACACACTCTCATTATCAGCATACTCGAAGGCCAACGCTAGCTTACCCGCGACTCATTGCTGTTAGTGTGGCAGTGCAGTCACTTTCCAGCTGGTGTAGGTTTCATCAGTAGTGTTAGCGAAGGCCAATGCTAGCTTACCCGCAACTTGGCGCCGTCAGCGTGGCAGTGAAGTCACCTTCCAGCCAGTGTAGCATTCATCAGTAGTGTTAGTGAATGCTAATAAAATGGTCAAGCCAGTGCTCTTGAGAGCAAAGAAACAAAGAAATGGTTCTGCGCGTGCACAGCAGAAAACTTTCTCATTGAATATTCACATCAGCTCTGATGTGTGACGTCATGTTGTCTTGACAACCATGCAATATTGTAAACCATATTCAGCGCTCATTCTCCATTGGGTAGTGATGTAATACACGTAGGATAAGCGATATGCTAACAATATTGCATGCTATCAAACCAAATGAATGAAACCTGCTAGAAGGGAATAGAATACATTTTTATTCCATTGAAAAAGTGTCCTGTATGTGTAGTAATTTGTGAGCTCATAGCATCATTTTGCTTATCCTTAATGTTTTTGCTTTGTTGTATTGGTTTATGTGGCCATAGTACTGTTGAGACCTTGTCAAGCAAAGTTTAATCAGTTTTTTAAGATATATTTGAAGTATATAGTGTATTTTTTCCTATTATTCACTTGGTCTGTCAAATACAAACTTTTACTGAACAAGTGACAGCTAATTAAAAAAAGTCAGTTATTGGAGCCAGGAGGTTTTCAGCACATAATTGATCTGACGTGTGTATCAAACACCTGTTCTGCCAAACAGAACGCCTGCCTGCTCCATTTCCGTCGAAGACCACAGAGCTGCCATGACGTGTCTGACTCATCGCTCTATTAACTTCACTGTAAACCCAAACCATCATATGCTACAGCCTGTGAGATCATTTTCTGGCATTCATGAGTTCTGGTATCCTCGCACCCAGAGCATTTTTTAACATAATTACTGGGAGACCAAATGGTCTCCCAGTGGCCAGATTTGGTCTCCTAGTCAATGCCAAACCAGCTTCACTGGGAGACCAAATTTTAAACCAAGTTATGTCTTATCATTTGGTTCAATCAGTTGCAATTAATTAACCAAGTACCATGTAAGTATACATTTAACAAGGAAAACGAAGATCTGTGTTATAAGATATACACACACAAGATCATGTTGGTTAAGAAAAACAAAACTAAAATTTGGTTACTGAGATGGCTGATGTCAGAATCTGATGTCATTACTGTGTAACTTTGAGTGTCTTTGACATAACATTCGTGCTTGGTAATTGCTCTTGATAGCTGTGTAGTCACTGTAGTGTGTTTGTCTGTATGGTGATTGGTGAACCATTTTGCATCACAGAATATGCCGAGTTCTGGACGCTTTGGCACAATGGTTCTGAAAGTCTTTGTTTCTTGTCACTTTTTTCTGTTTCCACATTCGTGTTGGAAGGAGGAAGTTTCGGAGAGGTGGAAGGCAAAGGACTTTTGGGCTTTTTGCTGCTGGGAGCAAATAAATGGAGCTGTGAGAAGAGGGGGGAGCACTCATTTTAACACATTTGCTGTTCTCAGAGGGAAAGATAAGTGTGTTGGAAAAGTCCCAAGATCTGTCATTAGATTGGGGGGGGGTGTTACGGGTTAATAACTGACTTTAGGGAAGAACAGTGGAATGGAAGACACAGAACAATAAGATTGTTGCACATAGACAACCGATGGCACCAGATGTGTCCTGGATCCATTAACATATTTGTGTGAAGTCATCACTCAAAGATGCTGTGCAATTAACTATGATGGGTGATATCAGTGTCAAAATCAGCCATTATTAAAATATGTTTGTAAATCTGGCAAAAGCAAAAATTTTCACAATTAACATAAATAATCCCAAGGAGATGGGTTCATTACTGGAGTGCAATCATCCGAGCAATCTAATTGAACACATGCACATCATTCTCAATGCAAACATCAAACTTTGCAGGAGGATCTGGGCTACATTTTGCATAACCATAACAATCCTAGCTGAGACTATGTTTTCCAAAGTGCGTTATTCTGGGTAAAGCCCCAACAAAAATCCTTTTCTCCCCATTCAGGAATGACTACACAATTGTGTCAAGCTGAGCCTTAAAGGACTGTACACTTTGGACACCATTTTCGAATCTGTTGTCTCCACTGCCCAAGATTGTCCTGCTCACTGCCTCGCATCTCAGGCTTCTCCCAAATCATACGGGTAGACAAAGCCATTTGGAATCTATTACACCATACGACCTGGATGTCACAACCTCTAACTTTTCAAGTTGTAGCTTCTGTTTAGTTCAGAACACAGGACAAGGTCCTGAGAGTACCATACCACAACCAGGGATCCAGACTGTATTTTTTCCTTCCATAAAAAGGCACCTGGAGTCTTGATTTCTTACACCTTATAATCAAGAAATAGGCCTTGTGATAGCTACTCACAATTTTGTGTAAACCTCTCTTGAAAATGCAACCTCTATAGTCCAGGTCCAATTAGGACCCCTTCGCCGACGGACCCCTTGGTAATCAGTTGCAGTACTCCCTCAGGTGCGATGAACTTGTAGGGACCCCAATGCTTTAACTACCTACCAAGACTACCGCTCTTAAAGGAACAGTCCACCGTATTTCCATAATGAAATATGCTCTTACCTGAATTGAGACGAGCTGCTCCGTACCTATCCGAGCTTTGCGCGACCTCCCAGTCAGTCAGACGCAGTCAGACGCGCTGTCACTCCTGTTAGCAATGTAGCTAGGCTCAGTATGGCCAACGGTATTTTTTGGGGCTGTAGTTAGATGTGACCAAACTCTTCTGTGTTTTTCCTGTTTACATAGGTTTATATGACCAGTGATATGAAAAAAGTTCAGTTACACAAATTGAAACGTAGCGATTTTCTATGCTATGGAAAGTCCGCACTATAATGACAGGCGTACTAACACCTTCTGCGCGCTTCGGCAGCGCATTGATATCTGAGCTCCGTATCAATGCGCTGCCGAAGCGCGCAGAAGGTGTTAGTATGCCTGTCATTATAGTGCAGACTTTCCATAGCATAGAAAATCGCTACGTTTCAATTTGTGTAACTGAACTTTTTTCATATCACTGGTCATATAAACCTATGTAAACAGGAAAAACGCGGAAGAGTTTGGTCACATCTAACTACAGCCCCAAAAAATACCATTGGCCATACTGAGCCTAGCTACATTGCTAACAGGAGTGACAGTGCGTCTGACTGCATCTGACTAACTGGGAGGTCGCGCAAAGCTCGGATAGGTACGGAGCAGCTCGTCTCAATTCAGATAAGAGCGTATTTCATTATGGAAATACGGTGGACTGTTCCTTTAACCTGGTTGAAGTTGATGGATGTGGACATGTTTGTCCTTTTGAGCAACAAGAAGAAGAAGCCTTTATTTGTCACATGTACAGTGGATATAAAAAGTGTACACACCCTGTTAAAATGATGAGACCACGATAAATAATTTAAAAACTTTTCCCACCTTTAATGTGACCTATAACCTGTACAATTCAATTGCAAAACAAACAAATCTGTTCGGGGGAAAAACAAAAAATAAAAAAACGTACAATAAGCTGGTTGCATAAGTGTGCACACCCTGAAATTAATACATTGTTGAAGCACCTTTTGATTTAATTACAGCATTCAGTCTTTTTGGGTTCACACCTGCCATCAATGAAAATGACTCTGATTAACCCCAGTTGCATCCTCCAGCAAAAGGCAGGGTTCACAGAGAGCTTACAAAGCATCTCATTGTTGAAAGGTATCAGTCAGGAGAAGGGTACAAAAAAATTTCCACGGCATTACATATACCATGGAGCACAGTGAGGACAGTCATCAAGAAGTGGAGAAAATATGAAACAACAGTAACATAACCGAGAACTGGACGTCCCTCCAAAATTGATGAAAAGACAGGATGAAAACTGGTCAGGGAGACTGCCAAGAGGCCTACGGCAACACTGAAGGAGCTGCAGGAATTTCTGGCAAGCACTAGTTGTATACTACATGTGACAACAATCTTCCGTATTCTCCATATATCTTTACTATGAGGTAGGGTCAAAGAAAAACATCCAGGCCTGGCTAAATTTTGCAAAAAAAAAAAGTCAACTCTCCCAAAAGCATGTGGGAAAATGTGTTATGGTCTGATGAAAGCAAGGTTGAACTTTTTGGCCATAATTTCAAAAGGTATGTTTGGTGCAAAAACAACACTGCACATCACCAAAAGAACACCATCCCCATGGTGAAGCATGGTGGTGGCAGTAGCATCATGTTTTGGGGTTGTTTTGCTTCAGCTGGAGCTGGGGCTTTAGTCAAGCAGTACATTTACATGCACATCCAAATCGAGCTACTGTCGGTAATCGAGCTGAGGGTCCCAGCAGGGGTGCCAGAGAAATCCAATCCTACATGCAACTGTGAAATCGAGCTATTGTGTAAGGTGCATTGTGCACCCGAGCCACAGGTGGTGCTACACGCTCCATCGTGTTGGTACACTTCCGGTTGTCGTCATGAAGAAGAGCTATAGTGTTGCCAGATACTGCTGACGTTTTCCAGCCCAAAACATGTTCAAATCCGCCAAAATGCACTTAAAACCACCCAATCTGGCAACACTGTCAGTTCCGTGTTCAAGCTGTTAGGCTTGCTCTAACAGACTGTATGGCTACAAACTGTCCTGCGCAGACCACTGTTTTGTAAGACAACTTATTTTGCACAATTGTATATTTTTCTAAAGTCCATTTTTTGCTTACAAAAAATATTTTTTTTTGCTTACAATTTAACTTATGTCTTAATAAACACACAAAAAGTTCAATTGTTTTGTTTTTATTGACATTCTTCAGATTATATATATATATATATATATATATATATATATATATATACAGTGGTGCTTGAAAGTTTGTGAACCCTTTAGAATTTTCTATATTTCTGCATAAATATGGCCTAAAACATCATCAGATTTTCACACAAGTCCTAAAAGTAGATAAAGAGAACCCA
The DNA here is from genome assembly GCF_027579695.1 of Neoarius graeffei. NCBI lineage: Eukaryota > Metazoa > Chordata > Actinopteri > Siluriformes > Ariidae > Neoarius > Neoarius graeffei. The sequence continues at coordinate 16,186,672 of NC_083594.1, forward strand.
GTTAAACAAATGAGACAAAAATATTATACTTGGTCATTTATTTATTGAGGAAAATGATCCAATATTACACATCTGTGAGTGGCAAAAGTATGTGAACCTCTAGGATTAGCAGTTAATTTGAAGGTGAAATTAGAGTCAGGTGTTTTCAATCAATGGGATGACAATCAGGTGTGAGTTGGCACCATGTTTTATTTAAAGAACAGGGATCTATCAAAGTCTGATCTTCACAACACGTGTTTGTGGAAGTGTATCATGACATGAACAAAGGAGATCTCTGAGGACCTCAGAAAAAGCGTTGTTGATGCTCATCAGGCTGGAAAAGGTTACAAAACCATCTCTAAAGAGTTTGGACTCCACCAATCCACAGTCAGACAAATTGTGTACAAATGGAGGAAATTTAAGACCATTGTTACCCTCCCCAGGAGTGGTCGACCAACAAAGATCACTCCAAGAGCAAGGCGTGTAATAGTCGGCGAGGTCATAAAGGACCCCAGGGTAACTTCTAAGCAACTGAAGGCCTCTCTCACACTGGCTAATGTTAATGTTCATGAGTCCACCATCAGGAGAACACTGAACAACAATGGTGTGCATGGCAGGGTTGCAAGGAGAAAGCCACTGCTCTCCAAAAAGAACATTGCTGCTCATCTGCAGTTTGCTAAAGATCACGTGGACAAGCCAGAAGGCTATTGGAAAAATGTTCTGTGGACAGATGAGACCAAAATAGAACTTTTTGGTTTAAATGAGAAGCGTTATGTTTGGAGAAAGGAAAACACTGCATTCCAGCATAAGACCCTTATCCCATCTGTGAAACATGGTGGTGGTAGTATCATGGTTTGGGCCTGTTTTGCTGCATCTGGGCCAGGACAGCTTGCCATCACTGATGGAACAACGAATTCTGAATTATACCAGCAAATTCTAAAGGAAAATGTCAGGACATCTGTCCATGAACTGAATCTCAAGAGAAGGTGGGTCATGCAGCAAGACAACGACCCTAAGCACACAAGTCGTTCTACCAAAGAATGGTTAAATAAGAATAAAGTTAATGTTTTGGAATGGCCAAGTCAAAGTCCTGACCTTAGTCCAATTGAAATGTTGTGGAAGGACCTGAAGCGAGCAGTTCATGTGAGGAAACCCACCAACATCCCAGAGTTGAAGCTGTTCTGTACGGATGAACGGGCTAAAATTCCTCCAAGCCGGTGTGCAGCACTGATCAACAGTTACCGGAAACGTTTAGTTGCAGTTATTGCTGCACAAAGGGGGTCACACCAGATACTGAAAGCAAAGGTTCACACACTTTTGCCACTCACAGATATGTAATATTGGATCATTTTCCTCAATAAATAAATGACCAAGTATAATATTTTTGTCTCATTTGTTTAACTGGGTTCTCTTTTTTTCTACTTTTTGGACTTGTGTGAAAATCTGATGATGTTTTAGGTCATATTTATGCAGAAATATAGAAAATTCTAAAGGGTTCACAAACTTTCAAGCACCACTGTGTGTATATATATATATATATATATATATATATATACACACACAAATACAATGACTTGTTTATGTACACAATTCACAGCTATGCAACAGCTGTACAGATGTATTTGGTGATACAGTAAGTGAGCTACATTTTAACAGTGCAAACAATGCCACAAAAAGAAAAGATTCATGCCGTTGTCATGATTCGTTGTCACGCCGACCGAGGCTGTTGTGTTTCCCGCTTGTGGTCTCGTCACTCGTCACTTCCGGAAGGGGCAGTGCTGAAGTAAGTAGCTCGACTCCGTAGCTCGATAGGGTTTACATGCACTAAGTAGCTCGGCAGAAATCGCATAATCTAGGTCGTGTAGCTCGATTGCGAGAAATCAAGTTCGGTTCAATTTCAGCCGAGCTAAGGTGTTTACATGCCATTTAGAGCTTCGATTTCAGTCGAGCAATGGCAGAAATTCGATTTTCTCTATGTGCATGTAAACGTAGTGAAGGTGGAGGGAATTATGAACAGTTCTAAATACCAGTCAATTTTGGCCCAAAACTTTCAGGTGTCTGCTAGAAAGCTGAAGATGAAGAGGAATTTCATCTTTCAGTATGACAATGACCCCAAAAAAGTTTTGGAATGGCCCAGCCAGAGCCCAGACCTAAATCCAATAGAAAATCTGTGGGGTGACCTGAAAAGGGCTGTGCACAAGAGATGCCCTCGCAATCTGACAGATTTGGAGCGCTTTTGCAAGGAAGAGTGGGCAAATATTGCCAAGTCTAGATGTGGCAGGCTGATGGACTCCGACCCAAAAAGACTGGATGCTGTAATTAAATCAAAAGATGCTTCAACAAAGTATTAGTTTAAGGGTGTTCACACTTACGCAACCAGCTTATTGTACGTTTTCTATTTTTTATGTTTTCCCCCTAACAGATTTGTTTGTTTTTCAATTGATTTCTACAGGTTATAGGTCACATTAAAAGTGAGGAAAGTTTTGAAATTATTTATCATGGTTTTATTTTTTACATCAGAAGAATCTATCATTTTAACGGGGTGTGTACACTTTTTATATCCACTGTACACAAGCACAGTGAAATTCCTCCTTTGTATTTAACCCATCTGAAGCATGTGAGCAATGAGCACACAGACATACCCAGAGCAGTGGGCAGCTATGCTACAGTGCCCAGGGAACAGCTGGGGGTTAGGTGCCTCGCTCAAGGGCACCTCTGCCGTGATACAGAGGGAGGGGGAAATGCTGTTCATTCACTCAACTCCCCTCACGTTTTTCCTGCCAATCCAGAGAATTGAACCAGCGACCCTTTGGTCCCAAGGCTGCTTCTCTAACCTTCAGGCCATGGCTACCCCCAGTGACTAGGCTATGCTTTCCCTCTCTTATCCATTTTCAGCAGTTGCACAGATACATTTTTGGTATGGTTGTACCACTAGTAAAATGTTAACATGTGGTTTGCTACGTCAAGGGATGAAGGGGAACACATGATAATTCAATCTTTAATTAAATTGTGAACAGAATGTTGAACACATCTGGAAGAGGAGGGATGCACTCTGGGCACATTTAAATGGGGCTTTAGCAAATTTCCCGAAGCGACAGTTTATTCCTTGGGTACAGCTAAAAACCCTTTTCCCCTTTGAGGCTTGATGGTCCCCCGTTTGAAAGCATAATCTTCCGTCAGAGCAAAAGCAGCTCCTTATAAGACGAAACGTCTCATCTCTCTTTGTCACAAGGGAGACCCAGTGACAGGACTAACACAAAAAAGACATTCTTTCGTTTGTTGGCAAAGCTGCATTGCCTAACGAAGAGCCATAATAGATGCTCACATGTCATGAAGAATGCTCCAGTGGTGCCTGGGCTGCGTGGGCGCATGCATGCACGTCTTTATTCAGTGACACATCAGCGGGATCCGAGCGATGACAGAGCATCCACTGTGTTAGCCTCCACCCGTCATTCCCTTGCTCACAAGGGAGAGCTTTGTGTGGCTATCTATGGGCCAAGACAGCGCGAGATGCCCACTCTTTCTGTCACTCCCTCTCCACTGGACTCTGGATCCATTTGGTGGAGAGATGAGCAAGAGAGATGGAGAGACAGAGAAGAAAAGGGAGGGTAAATGGTAGGAGGAGGAGTGGGGATACTGCCAAGTCGGCAGGCAGCAGCCATTCCCTTCCTGGATTTAATATCCTAATGCGCTTCTGGAATCGCAGATTTAATAAGGAGAGACAGAGCGATGGAGAAAGACAGATGAAGAGAGAGAGAGAGAGGCCTTTTTCAATAATGAGAACTGGCCAGAGATCTTGCAAGAACAGGGAGGGGGTCGAGAAAGACTGAAAGACAGAATTGGGTACGGAAGCGAAGGGTGAAGGGTACCCATGAATTACCTTGACCAGAGAATGACACATGCATCCCTCAAGGCTATTAGAAATGCCAATAACTTGACTCATTTTACTGTTAGGATGCAGCGGTAGCAGGCTGTAGCAGCGAAAAAAAGGACTTTGTTGGGTGGAAATCTTCAAACTGAAGCACTTCTGACTGATCAGGTCTGTTTCACATATCAAAGTCACCAATCTCAAGCACCCAAGAGACTATCCATCATGACAGAGTGCTGACTAGCATTAGATCCACTGAGTGGATGTAGGCGTATTCTAGCTATATGAAAATCCTTAATGTATAGATGAAAAATGGGACGTTCCAAATGCCTGGTGTTAATATGAGATTTTTAGTCGGGTCTACTCATCTCATTTCCCCCAGAATGTACAGTGAACTAATGCTACAGTATGTAGTTCAGTGGCGAACCGTTACTATTAGAGCTGGGACTTCAGCTCAGCCAAAGTTTAGCCAGACACACCAAAAAGGCAACAGGGCAAAGGATTTTGCAAGGGATTAGCGGCAGGCTGCCAGGTAGTTACGTTGTGTGTAGTTGTTGATATCGATTTTAAAAGTAATTTACATTGAGAAATGAATACTTAAGTATGAGTGAAAAATACTGTGGTGAGCATGCGTGGAAGAAGAGTCTGGAGACAGAAATCTTAGTTTCTTGCTCTCGATAGCACTGGCTTAACCGTTTTATTAGCATTCGCTAACACTACTGATGAACGCTACACCGGCTGGAAGGTGACTTCACTGCTGCTCTGATGGCACCAACTTGCGGTTAAGCTAGCGTTGGCCTTCGAGAAGGTCTAGGGTGATAAATTTTTGGTCCCTCCCACTATAAATCAAAATCTGATTGGTTAATTCATCTGTCACTTGCTACATAAACATACACCGCCATGGCCTTCTGTCCCAGCAATGTAGTCCTAACCAATGAGTGAGCCAGCTCGAAACTCTTCTCAGCTTAGAGACAACAAACGAAAAATCTCATTGGATTTTAACTTGATTTTTCAGGACAGTAACCCTTTCATTTCTGAAGCAAATTTGATAGAAAATGAGGCCACGTTGGAATTAGAAGAGAATAATTATCATGAAATTACAAAAGAAATTAAGTATACTGTAATATTTGAAATTCTGATATGTTTGGGCCTTCTCTGAAGGCCCAGAAGGCCCTGACGCTTCCCCTCTGATGTAGTTCTTATATTATTAAAGCTGGGTTATATCCATCCATATCAGACAAGAAAATACCTCTCTCATCATCTTCACCTTCTTGAGTCTACATGTCTGTAGTGGTAATAACCTGGCAGATTTCTTTGTTATCAAGCAATGAGGATGTAGTGTCACTATGAATTACGTAAGATATAATCATCTTCTCTCAGAGCAGTCACTCCATCTGAACCTCCCATACCCACTCATCACATCCTAATACAGGCTAATGGTGAGTATTATCTGGGCAGGTTCCTCTGAAATTAATTGGCTGAACTACTTACTGTTACATACAGCTTTAAAAGGAAATGCAGGATAAAGCATGGTTCTTGCTCCTGTTGGAATCAGCACCGAACTTGCTGCAGTAGCGGATGGGGAACAAAGATGATGATGATGATGTTTAAAAATGACTATTTGAGTTTGCATAGTAGCATTGCAGTAAGGGAAGGTGAACACATTTTGGTATCAGTCAAAACTGTATGATGTCAATGAGTCTGACAACATGCACTCATGTATAGTGCGTTTTATTGGTCTGTTAAAAAATGAGACAATATTTACTTTTTAACAGAATGTAACCTTGAATTCTTCAATACTGGACAGTCTGGGATGGAGGTTCAGTCATTTATGCTGATGTTCAGCAAAATGGGGCAGAAATTTACTGCCATTCCAAAGTTCAGATCCAGGGCTACCAGAATAAATCTAAGACCAACTGAAAACAGAAATACGTGTTCAGCTAGTCCGAACCCCAAATAGCTTTTCAGGGTGTAACTCAACGACACTATTCGTATCATTTTACTGCTCCAGATATTTGGATCTTTTATTTATTTCTTTATTTTTTATTATTAAACCCCATCACTGGGCCCCAGAAACACTGGAAAGCCCAGTTCTTCAACATCAGCTACATGACTCAAGTTCATAATCGGTCTCAGCTATACGCTACGTTCACACTGCAAGGCTTAATGCTCAATTCCGATTTTTTTGTGAAATCCGATTTTTTTGTGAGGTCGTTCACATTAACAAATATATGCGACTTGTATGTGATCCTCAGTATGAACAAAAAGCGACCTAAAAGTGTTCCGCATGCGCATTGCAGGATACGACGATGTCACACGCAGTGAGCATGGCCAGTGTTTACGGAAGTAAAACCGCCCGGTTGCGGTATGACCCATCCAATCTAGCTTGAATAGCTGCATCCCCCCAAATGGAAATCAGCTCCCTAACCTCTGCGTCCTTCCATTGAGAAGATTCAGAACCTTCACAGCCTGAAGCGTCCCTCGCATTGATGTCATGCGCAGGGGCGTAGATACGTTTTTTGAACTGGGGGGGGACAAAGCTGCCAGCAAACCAACCCCAACCCCGATATGCCTGTCAAACTTCTTGTGGGTTACCATAGCAACCAAGCTCGAGCTCGCAACCTGTGCAGTCTGCGCAGCTCAACCAACCGAATATCAGTCTTTGTTTTGTTTTATGTGAGTTGTTGCAACTATGTATACACTGCCGTGCACCTCAATAAACCGAATGCTAATTAGTCTTTTGATTTTTCCGTGAGGTTTGCCTTATGCAAAGAAAGACAGCATAGACGTTTTTTCCTCCCTATAAGTGGGGGGGACCGAACGAGGTGAATTTAAATCTGGGTGGGACGAATCCCACCCGTCCCACCCTCTATCTGCGCCCGTGATTATGCGCCATGTTGTTGTAACTTTTTTTGAGAGACCCGCCGCCTACTTCAGCGCAGAATAGTGACGTTTGTGGCTTGTTGATGACGTGTAAGTCGGATGAATGCGACCTGGCGGTTCAGACTGAAGTCGCATATGAAAAGAGCGGATAGGAATCGGAATTAGGACCACATATCCAAACGGCCTGGGTCGGATTTGAAAAAATCGGATCTGTGTCGTTCATATTGTCAATAAAAGATCGGATACAGGTCACATATGGGCGAAAAGATCGGATTTGAGTCACTTCAGCCTGCAGTGTGAACGTAGCCATAGTCACTCATCGGCCACTTTAATCGGAACTTGTTCTCGATTTGAAGATTCCTGTTCTTCACAGGAGTGGAACCCAGTGTGGTCTTCTGCTGTTGCATGCTGAGATGCTTTTCTGCTCACCACAGTTGTAAAGAGTTGCTGTGAGTTGCTATATCCTTCCTGGCAGCTCGAACCAATCTGGCCATTTTCCTCTGACCTCTCTTATCAACAAGGCATTTGTTTCCACTCACAGAACTGTCGCTCACTCAATTTTTTTTTTTCGCACCATTCTGTGTAAACTCTAGAAACTGTTGTGTGTGAAAACCTCAGGAGAGTCCATCTGGCTCAAACCAACACCTACAGTGCCACAGTGAAAGAAAGTCACACTCTGAGATCACAATTTTTCCCATTCTGACATTTGAAGAGGCAGCACGGTGGTGTAGTGGTTAGCGCTGTCGCCTCACAGCAAGAAGGTCCGGGTTCGAGCCCTGTGGCCGGCGAGGGCCTTTCTGTGCGGAGTTTGCATGTTCTCCCCGTGTCCGCGTGGGTTTCCTCCGGGTGCTCCGGTTTCCCCCACAGTCCAAAGGCATGCAGGTTAGGTTAACCGGTGACTCTAAATTGACCGTAGGTGTGAATGTGAGTGTGAATGGTTGTCTGTGTCTATATGTCAGCCCTGTGATGACCTGGCGACTTGTCCAGGGTGTACCCCGCCTCTTGCCCGTAGTCGGCTGGGATAGGCTCCAGCTTGCCTGCGACCCTGTAGAACAGGATAAAGCGGCTACAGATAATGAGATGAGATGTTTGAAGAGAACATTGACTGAAGATTTGTTTCTGCATGATTTTGTGCTGCTGTCAAGGGATTGGCTGATTAGAGAACTGCATAAAACAGCAGGTGGATGGGTGTTCCCAATAAAGTGGCCAGTGAATGTAGTTTTTTTTTTTCTCCACAGTTATTAGTTTTGTTCGTACCTGCCCATGATGTTTTTTGAACAAATGAATTGTTCTGAACAAACTAGCATCCTATTTCAACCACTGCAACCTTGACCAGACAGGTACTAAAGATGCTGTAAATGTATTGTGCAGCAACAAACATTTATGTCCTTGTTTGACCGTCAATCTTCCTATCTGACCACTTGCTTGCACTCGCATCAAACTTAACACCCCTTGCTCGCACAACATTTTTGTTTTGGATACTGTTACACACCTCTAATGATAACCAGATGCACTGTGACACAACCATTCTGACAAGCTTTATTAGTTTTTTTTTTCCATTCATATATCATGTTTGTATTCATTTCGAATAATTGAGTTTCTTTCATTTGGTTTGACAGCATGCAATATTGTTAGCATATCGCTTATCCTACGTGTATTACATCACTCTATCCAATGGAGAATGAGCATTGAATATGGTTTATGATATTGTATGGTTGTCAAGACAACATGACGTCACACGCCGGAGCTGAGGCCATTATTAAAAAATGCTCTGTTTCTGGTCCACCAGCCGGGTGAGTACTGTTTGTGCAGTTGAGATTTTTTTTTAATGCCGGTTTTTCAACATTTTTTGGGCTTTTTTCACCTTTATTGGATAGGACAGTGTAGAGACAGGAAATGAGCAGGAGAGAGAGAGAGACGGGAAGGGATCGGGAAAAGACCTCGGGTCAGAATTGAACCCGGGTCCCTAGATTTATGGTGTGGCACCTTATCCACCTGAGCCACGACACCCCCAGGTTTTTCAACATTTTTTTCGGGTTCGTAAATCTAAAATCGAACTTGCCATTTCCGCATTCCCAGAGCTTTCCACTAAGGCTCATACTAGCCAGCCATGACAAATAAGTAGCCAGCCGGGGGGAGTAAACACAAAATAAACTCCTGTGCACGCAGTTCCCAGGATTAAATGTATTTTCCACAGACCATTTATTTATTCACTTTACTCAAATACAAAGTAAAATGGCAGTAAATCTTCTTTCTTTTCTTGCGTATTGCATCAGGCATTCCTGGCTTGTAAATCTCTTATTTTCGGTGCATGACACATTCACGCAGCCGAGCATGCTATGAATTAACAACGACAACGGTCTGCAGTGGGGCTACACAATTACACACTCAGCCAACATTTCTCCATTTGTGTATGAAAATACACTCCAACGACTCAGTTTGGGTTCATTTACAACCAACGGTGTCTTTTGATGCCAGCACGTAATTGAACGAGAGAAGACTGGTTTACCGGAGACAAAATAAGCATTATCTCTGCTTCTGTTCCCTCCGATGTCGCCTCCGACACACTACTGCCGCCACCGAGTGCGCGCACACACACCGCATGTTGGGGCCGCGGATGAGTTACTCTCCCTTGATCAACAAAGTCTGCAGGGAATTTGTGGTTATTATCGGTACAAACAGCACGAATCACAACTTAAATGAGTGCGGTTCAGTTTGACATTATTGTCAGTCCGTTAGATAAACATTTAATTTATTAAAATTGAAAATTAATATTTAGAGCCTGTGGGCTACAAAAATAATAGTCATTAAAGTAGCCGGCTGGACTTAATTGTGTAGTTGGCCGTATGGCCGGCAGCCAGCGCTTGTGGAAAGCCCTGCATTCCGCGCAGAATATAGAATTGAATCAGCTCTGCGCATGCGCCGTGCGGCACAAAAAAATGGCAGCCACCATGAAGGAAGGCGATCCGGAGTTTTCAAACATTTGCTTAAGTGTGAAATCGCAAAATGGCATTCTAGCGAACAACAAAATAGTAAAGATTCAGAAAAACAAATCATTCAGTGATCATTTTAATAGTGTAATTTAATCCGAACTAGGCCTAACGGTCGATTTAGAACTACAAAAAGTCCGTGTGTCGGACATTTTAAGTACCTTTGTAAAAGTTTTGCAAATGTTGCAGTCAGCATTTAAAATGCAAACTTAAAGTTTTTGTACAAGTTTCAGTTGATTAAACTGTCATTTTATTAAACGTGTCTGCTTTTGTAATAAAAAAGTACTGAAAGAAAAAGCAAACACAGCATTGCGATTTCTTATCCATCCATATATTAAAAAAAAAAATCCCTCCCTCCCGACTGAAAATTTTTTTGCTCACCCGGTGGACAGGAAACGGATTTTTTTTTAAGGATGGCCTGATGCGAATATCCAACGAGAAAGTTCTCTGTTGCGCATTCTGTTGCAGAAGTATTCCTTTGTTCGCCGGGAAAAAGAAAGACGCGTTGAACACCTGAAAGGCTACAAAAAACTTCATTAGATATTCTTCATGCATATTTACAAGAGAAAAACATATCAACGGAGATCGAAAAACTGGAAAAGAGAGTGTGAATGTATAAAAATAATAATATTGGCTGGCTTTTTTTTCGTGGTATATCAGATATATTCCATTCCGCTAGCATGATACAGAACTCGTCTTCAACTCGTTCAAGATCATGCTAGCTGAATGGAATATAACTGATATACCATGAGCAAAAGCCAGCCAATATTATTTAATTATAGGACAGCAACTTGTACATGTTTTTCCTTGTTTTCAAGACTACGAGCAAAGAAATAGCTCCGGTAATTATATAGCGTTTTATAAAGCTCTGAACATTTCTGAATACCCCAGCAATTTGAATTTAAAAGAATATAAATGGTTTGAGGATGTGGAGCCTTTTATTGCATGTGATCTTTTTCAGTCTTGTATTGATGACGCAGTAAAACACATTGCTCTCCACCCAAAAAGCAGCACTTGAGTGCGTTTTCTGATGATGCTAAAAAAAAAAAAGGTCTTTGGGAAAGCAGCTACGGAAGCACAGCTATCAGCCAGTACTTAAGCCTGTCGAACTTATCAGTGCTCTCCAAACATCAACATGAACCAGTCGTCATGATGATCTGAAGCCGAGAAAATTTTGCTTCATGTCGGTGACATGGAAAGATAGCTGACAAAATGTGACAATCATAAACTTGAATAGAGTATAGAAAAAAAAAGAAAAAAAAAGCCAAAGACAGATATAATATGTCAGAGCTGCATGAGCTTTTGGTTCTGGCTTTTTCATCTTGTCCGTACTTCAGTGCTGTACTTCAGCTGACACCGATCTCACTTATCATGCAAGGCTCCACACAGCCATTCATGCACTTTGATCAAATCCCAAATCAAGGCTTTTGCGTCACCCTGTCCATCGAGAGTGGCTGCGGCAGGTTAGCTAAGTGTCAGATGGTCATCTCAGTCCCAAAAAAAGCTTAGTCACCTTCGTTATATTGGACTTCTGATGGAGGTGCGATTTGATAACGCGTCATAGGTTTTCAGAAGTGATTTTCTGAGAACAAAAGGGGGATAAAGACAGCTGGTGTTTCCTCGCACTAGCTTAAACCTCATGCTACCATTACCATGAGCACGAATCTTGCTTGAGTCTCATCTCATCTCATTATCTCTAGCCGCTTTATCCTTCTACAGGGTCGCAGGCAAGCTGGAGCCTATCCCAGCTGACTACGGGCGAAAGGCGGGGTACACCCTGGACAAGTCGCCAGGTCATCACAGGGCTGACACATAGACACAGACAACCATTCACACTCACACCTACGGTCAATTTAGAGTCACCAGTTAACCTAACCTGCATGTCTTTGGACTGTGGGGGAAACCGGAGCACCCGGAGGAAACCCACGCGGACACGGGGAGAACATGCAAACTCCGCACAGAAAGGCCCTCGCCGGCCACGGGGCTCGAACCCGGACCTTCTTGCTGTGAGGCGACAGCACTAACCACTACACCACCGTGCCACCCTTCTTGCTTGAGTCTCGGTACAATTTAGCTGATTGTAAAGCCAGGATTTTAATTACAGGCAGGAGGGGAGGGTTTTTTTTTCCTTTTGGCTGAAAGTCAGCTCTGAGGATTTTTACATTTGTGACTAAATCTTCAGGGTTTTGTCGGAAATTTCACACAATGCAGCAACACCAGATATGTTTTGCTTTTCAAGCTTTTCAGTCCATGTTGTAGCATTCTTCATATTTGTTTTGTTTTTTGGGGTGGGAAATGCTCCCTCTTGCCAGGAGAGTGCATACAATATTTAACAAGGCTCAGGCTATTTTTAGTTTGCTGCTTGCTCTCTTCCATTCCATGTGTATACGGTACGTGTGTGTGTGTGTGTGTTCTCACCCCACCCAGGCTGTGATGCCATGGTTTTGTTCATCAGAAATCTATGCCTCTGCCCAGGCCTGAGAGCGCAATATGACGCCCCAAACGGACGTCTAATCAGGCAGTGGCGTCAGTCGCATACAAGGCGATGGAGATTGACTGAATGCAAATAGCGCACTAGTCACATTTGCAGTCACATTTCAGTCAGGTCTCGCAGCCTAGTGGCGTGCATCTTAATCAGATTTCCTGCTTTCCCAGATCTGTTTCTTTCCCCCCTCGCTTGCTGTTTTCGACGACCCCCTCCCTAACCTGCCCTGCACCTGTCCATCAACGTGACAGACGTAAATCTGCATGAAATCCTGCTGTTGCCTGACATAAAGAAGCCACCAGTTGCTTGCCGTTTAGAAAGAAAACAGTGTTGACGTTAATGATTACTCTGATTAATTGACATGTCGCGAGTACACAATGGAATTAAACAATGGCCGCTTGCTGCGATCCTCCGTGAACTCTGTGATACAAGGTGAGAATGGAAGGATTAACGATGATAAATCATTATTTCGATTTCCTATGCACGCTAGTCCTGTTATAGTCCTTTAATGCCATGCGACAATATGAAAAGGCATTTAATTGAGCAGAACGAAACAACTGAAAAGGGTAAAATGATCAAACGCCGTAGCTCACTCTGGGCCCGTCTAGTCCAGAAGGAACGATCTAAAGTGGGCCACGTTGCGCAATAAATGTTGCAAGCTATATACACGCTATATATAGAAGCGATATACACCCTAGGAATATCGACCTATTTGCCAGAAAGAATCCAAAACGGCGAGGAATTGACCAAGAAGAAGCGATTTTTGTTGAAAGGCTTAATTAGTCCATAACTTCATTAATAATTGTAATTAAGCAAATCTGGGTAGACGTTATGTGCACCCTAGGTATCGCCAGAAAGAATCAAAATCAGTGAAGAATTGAGGGAAAGGAAGCAATTTGTGTGGAAACTGCTCGTTAGGGCTTAATTATGCCATATCTTCATTATTAATTGCAATTATGCAAATTTATGTAGAAGCCATACGCACCCCAGGCAGACCAACCTTCCTGCCAAAAAGAATTGAGGGAGAAGAAACGATTTTTGTGAAATGTTGACGACGCTGGATGGACGATAGACGGCGGACAACACGTGATGGCATAAGCTCATCGCCTGTCGGCCGGATGAGCTAATGATCAAACATTTGAGCCATTTTACTGTTTTAGCATGCTGTATTGATGTGTTCAGAAAACCTCCAGTGATAACGAATGATACACTTTTTCCTACATCCAAGAGTGTGGCCACACAGAGACAGACTGGCAACCCTAAAAATAATCCTTTCCACGTCAATTATCATCCGAACTCCAACCTCAAATCGCCTCTCCAAGGAGACTATGCTTGCTCAGAAGTGCCAACATCTATACCCTGTCCACACTAGGGATTTTGTACCGATACGAGACTACTTTCGTACCGCAACACCTGTCCACACTAGCAACTATACCGGTACTGTAGCGGTATAACTGTATCGGTACGAAACCCACAAATGTATGGGTTTCGTACCGGTACAGTATCGGTACTGTAGCGCTTCGCTGTAGTGTGGACAGATGAAGCGGTTCTGTATCGATACAAATATAATGCGCATGCACAAAGTCACACATCTCAATCGATGTCTTCGCTGAATAAAATAGTGAAGAACGGAGATTCGTTTTCTTTGTTTCTTTCTCAACTGCCTCGCGCGTTTTATACGATTCGACTGAATAAATGACCACCAGAAATACAGACTGTACACTGACAACAAAAAGCGCACACATGTTGTTTCATCCGCCATATTCTCGGAAGGAAGTTACTCGGTAACCACGGAAACATTTCGCGCACGCGCATTTCAACTACCGTGAAAGAAAACCGCAAACATTTCTCGCTAGTGTGGACAGATGCACTAAACTGTACCGGTATACTTTGTATCGATACAGTTATACCACTATCGTACCGGTATAAGTGTGAACACAGCACTAGTATTCATAGCATTTACGCTTCCATGAGCTTGTCCAGTAGTGCTGCAGGAGACACTTGAAAACAGCAGAAAAGCCAGTTTACCGAAAGGGAAAAGAAAGCACATGGGACATGAGATATATTTTTCTTCGTGTTACATTTGCTTAATGTGGACTTTATCTCGGTGAAATTGCACCTGTGAAATCACAAGCCTTGAGCTCGTGAGCCAACAGAAAACAAGACACGATTGTTGGTCATTTAGAAAAATGGACGAGCTGTTTATTATTAATTAGCTGAAACACTGGTCTCACGATTTTCTTCGGGCATTTACCAACAAAAGCACAAGCACTGCACAGGAAGGAGCACCATATGAATAATAAGCAATTTTACTGCAAGGCTGAAGTCATTAAAACACATTTGAAAACACAGAAACATGCACCATGGGCTAGCTCTGTGAATGATCTAAATCCAGCATGTGTTTAAATTTCAAACAAAATAGTTCTGGCTTCGGTCGCCCTTCGGAGAAGACAAGAGAAAACACGGAGAGCAGGAAAACGGGCTCCGTCGAGACTGTTGTCTTGACAAACTAACAAAATTCAGCATATTCGAAGAGCTAAGGAGACGCAGTGACTCATTTCAGGGCTGTTTTAAGCCTAGGTCACAACCGGGCGTACAATTTTTTGGCCGTGTGATTTTTGGCGTTTCCCAAATCGCTGTGTTTTTTTTTTGTTTGTGGAGAAAGACGCACGTTGGCCGTAAGTTTGTCTTGCAACCTGAAAAAAACGTAAGCGCCCATAGAGTTTGTTTGACATGACAAAGAACCTCTGCGGCCAGTTTACGGCTCGAAAATCAGCACGTCACACGTGCGCCCTCCGTGCGTTTCTTGCGTTTTTTGCACGTAGACCGGCCATAGGAGCACGCACGGCCGGTTGTGACCTAGGCTTTAGGTTGCGCAAAAACAAGCTTGATGTCTTTAAGGTTACATTACATAATTATTCTATTCACATTCACTGGATATGAGCAATCGCGCACTCTGATTGGCTACTCTACTACTAAGCTATCAGCTCATATACCGTGAGTAGAGAAAAACAAAATGGCAGAACGTGTTGCTGAACCAACTGAGGACGAAATAAAAACTCTACTCGAAAACAAAACTCCAAAAATGACCAAAAAAAACCCGCAACAAAATATGGAATACAAGTATTTGATGGTAAGAATGTATGTTTTTTTTGAATTTTCAAGAAATATTATTATTTATAGCATTTTTCACAAATTGCGATGTCATTTCGCTGGTTTGTTTACATTCTAAGCGGAAATTATTTTGTCATACGGTTTGTATAACGTTATTTAGTTATCGAATTTGCAAAAAATAAAAATGCTGTGTCTCAGAAAACAGTTATTCTACTCAATCTCGTTGTACACGGATTATCAGCTCATGTACGACTCGATTTCGTGGAATAATTGTTAAATAGCTTTGGATATTGAGATGCAAATAATTAGCTGCTCCTTCATCGTAACTGACCAGTCCTGTCTTTGGCCAGCGTTAAGCTTTGAGTATAAACCGGGACAACGTTGAATTTGAGTGGACTTTGAGCACCAAATCCAAGTGGTCCGGGACGCTGTAAGGACACTTTTCACAGAGACTTTGTGAAGTATTGTGTCAGGTGTGCGCCAGTAGACGGCTGTAAGTGCAGGTAGAGGGTTTATTAGCAGGCGCGATATTTACAAAAAGAAACTGAAAGCAGAGTCATAAATATGGCTACAAACAAACATGAAGGCAATAATGAGAATTCTTCACAAAGCCTCTATGGCCTTACATGCACGTGCTGATTGCTCTCAAATCAGCATCAGGTGTTTCCCATAATGACTGGGTCCCGAGCGCACGTACAACGCGCTCTGAAGGATCCCCGAATGTAAATGCACTTTAAGTCTCGGTGAAGTTTAGGCTGTGCCATTCACGTTCACTTCACTGGATAAGAACGAACAACTTGTTCCAGTTCTGAAATTATTGTTATTATTATTCTGGAATTCTTACCTTCGTGGAAATGAAGTGAGCACCATAGGGTTTTTGACTTCTCCATTGGACATCGAGTCCCGCCGACTGTTTTTCCCCCCCCATTTTCCCTTCTACATTGAGAAATTTCTCTCGTTTTTCCCCCCGATGATGAATTACTTTTGGTAAATTAAAAAAATCTGATGTCTTTGCTTTGTTCAAAACTATTTGCACGTCCAAAAACACAGCAAAACCTTCCCATACCGATCACGAACAATTAACTCGGCTGAATGAAGCACTACAAGCGTGCCCTCTGTCATGGCGCCCTAGTTACCATTGCTATGGGGTCAGGTCATGGTGCGAAGCCTCTGTTAGAGAAAATTATGATGAAACAAAAACGAGCACTTTTAATTTATAATTTTGCAATCATGACTGTGCATGTGATAGGATGACTGTGATTATTTTGTAGGGCTATTTGAACTGTTTGCTGCATCTCTTTCCGTCCTGGTTGGCAATGCAGAGGCTGAAAGGGTCTTCAGCTGTAGCAACAGAATAAAGGTTGGCCTCCGCAACCAGCTTAGTATCAGTACATTGGACCATCTTGTTCATCTAAACTACGCCAAGATAGACTTTGAGGACTTGCTATTTGAGGAAGCTGCAGAACTTTTCATGCAACCTCATCTGAGGCATGTGTGAAATCGCTAATGCTTATTTACCTTTCGGCACAAAGGCTACATGTGCTATAAAAGAGAGAATTTTCTTTAAAAGATTTGAGTTGACCGATTCCTTTTTCAGAAATTCATTACCTAAAACACCTTATTTTAAGAGCTTCCCCCAACTGCTTTTTCATGCCAAGAATGCACCAGAGGGCCCCGAATTTGCTTCAATATTTCAAATTTTCCAAGGGGAGCATACCCCTGGACCTCCCTAGCAGACACCCCTGCCAACACCCTTCTCTCAATTTCTAGATAATCTAGAAAAATTTCTAGATTCCCTGTTTGGGACTCTACAATGTTTTTGTACTGACCTCATAATATAGAAGTCATAAAATAGAAATCGATAACAAAGTTTGTCTGAAAAAAGAAGAATGGAGAGCCGAAGACAGGTGGCACGGTGGTTAGCACTGTTGCCTCACAGCAAGAAGGTCCTGGGTTCGAGCCCAGTAGCTGATGGGGGTCTTTCTGTGTGGAGTTTGCATGTTCTTCCCGTGTCCGTGTGGGTGTGCTCCGGTTTCCCCACAATCCAAAGACATGCAGGTTAGGTTAACTGGTGACTCTAAGGCTACGTTCACACTGCAGGCTGAAGTGACTCAAATCCGATCTTTTCGCCCATATGTGATCTGTATCCGATCTTTTATTGACAATATGAACGACACAGATCCGATTTTTTTCAAATCCGACCCAGGCCGTTTGGATATGTGGTCCTAATTCTGATTCCTATCCGCTCTTTTCATATGCGACTTCAGTATGAACCGCCAGGTTGCATTCATCCGACTTACACGTCATCAACAAGCTACAAACGTCACTATTCTGCGCTGAAGTAGGCGGCGGGTCTCGCAAAAAAAGCAACAACAACATGGCGCATAATCACGGGCGCAGATAGAGGGTGGGACTCGTCCCACCCAGATTTAAATTCACCTCGTTCGGTCCCCCCCACTTATAGGGAGGAAAAAACGTCTATGCTGTCTGTCTTTGCATAAGGCAAACCTCACGGAAAAATCAAAAGACTAATTACCATTCGGTTTATTGAGGTGCACGGCAGTGTATACATAGTTGCAACAATTCACATAAAACAAAGACTGATATTCGGTTGGTTGAGCTGCACAGACTGCACAGGTTGCGAGCTCGAGCTTGGTTGCTATAGTAACCCACAACAAGTTTGACAGGCATATCGGGGTTGGGGTTGGTTTGCTGGCAGCTTTGTCCCCCCCAGTTCAAAAAAACGTATCTGCGCCCCTGCGCATGACATCAATGCGAGGGACGCTTCAGGCTGTGAAGGTTCTGAATCTTCTCAGTGGAAGGACGCAGAGGTTAGGGAGCTGATTTCCATTTGGGGGGATACAGCTATTCAAGCTAGATTGGATGGGTCATACCGCAACCGGGCGGTTTTACTTCCGTAAACACTGGCCATGCTCACTGCGTGTGACGTCGTCGTATCCTGCAATGCGCATGCGGAACACTTTTAGGTTGCTTTTTGTTCATACTGAGGATCACATACAAGTCGCATATATTTGTTAATGTGAACGACCTCACAAAAAAATCGGATTTCCCAAAAAAATCGGAATTGAGCATTAAGCCTTGCAGTGTGAACGTAGCGTAAATTGACCGTAGGTGTGAATGTGAGTGTGAATGGTTGTCTGTGTCTATGTGTCAGCCCTGCGATGACCTGGCGACTTGTCCAGGGTGTACCCCGCCTTTCGCCCGTAGTCAGCTGGGATAGGCTCCAGCTTGCCTGCGAACCTACACACTGATATTGCAAAAAAAAGGAGAAAACAGCATCTTAAAATAATCAATCAATGTTGCCTTCCAATATATGATTACTCTTTAAAATCCAATTACAATTCAAAGTTTTTCCTCCAAACCCTAAAGCACTGAATTCGAATAAATTTAAACCCAACGATGGCATTCAAAACTGATGCGCTCTTAAAAAGCCCACCCACTGACATTTCTTCTGTGGCCATAATAAAGAAGACAAAGGAGGTCTTTATTTGTTGTTTGGCTGCAGCTTCCACAACTACCACGTGTATACAAGCTGCTATAGAGCCAAACTGTCCAGACAGAGCAATTCCGTCAGTAGCGTGGGGTTCTCCACCCCAACACAGCCCCCAAGAATGCTGCCCTGGATTCGTTCTAAAGGGCAAGTGATTCTCTGAACTGGTGAGGCGTTCTGACGGATACCTTTCGATAACTGTTTTGACAGAATGTCATCCGTCCAAGGTCCAGGATATTGCACAGTGTTGCAAACACACAATTAAATTTGAATTAGGATTTTTATCCTCTACATTGCCTCGAGCTTGTAACAGATCTCATGCTGTCTGGAGGGGAATTTGTCACTAGAGACCTGTTATCAGTTCCACCCATTCGAGATTGAGCTAGTTGTGGCATGCACTCCACTTAAGACTCAATTTTTAGACTAGCACCATGCTAGATTATCCAAGTGGCAGTCTGGACATTTTTGATTAAATGTTGCATTAAGGGGTGTAGGGTGGGGTGGTTTGGTGTGGGCTGTTGGAAAATAAATTACAGAAGTGATGTGGATTTACCATGAGGTAGGTTATTCATCTCATCTCATCTCATCTCATTATCTGTAGCCACTTTATCCTGTTCTACAGGGTCGCAGGCAAGCTGGAGCCTATCCCAGCTGACTACGGGCGAAAGGCGGGGTACACCCTGGACAAGTCGCCAGGTCATCACAGGGCTGACACATAGACACAGACAACCATTCACACTCACATTCACACCTACGGTCAATTTAGAGTCACCAGTTAACCTAACCTGCATGTCTTTGGACTGTGGGGGAAACCGGAGCACCCGGAGGAAACCCACGCGGACACGGGGAGAACATGCAAACTCCGCACAGAAAGGCCCTCGCCGGCCACAGGGCTCAAACCCGGACCTTCTTGCTGTGAGGCGACAGCGTTAACCACTACACCACCGTGCCACTGTAGGTTATTCAATGAAAAAAAAAATTAATCCCAAGTGGTTTTAATGGCATTTATGCAAAAAATGCATTTTGAATGAATCCAAAAGGAAAATTTTCTTAAAGGAGAACTGAAGGCATTTTTTTTTATTATCAAAATTCTATTTATCTCATTTTATTAAATATACGAATGCATTTTGATTGCTATTTTGTCACTGCTATAGCAAGTTATGAGTGTTTGAAATATGCTATATAATATGTCCGTCTGGGCGGCACGGTGGTGTAGTGGTTAGCGCTGTCGCCTCACAGCAAGAAGGTCCAGGTTCGAGCCCCGTGGCCGGCGAGGGCCTTTCTGTGTGGAGTTTGCATGTTCTCCCCGTGTCCCCATGGGTTTCCTCCGGGTGCTCCGGTTTCCCCCACAGTCCAAAGACATGCAGGTTAGGTTAACTGGTGACTCTAAATTGACCGTAGGTGTGAATGTGAGTGTGAATGGTTGTCTGTGTCTATGTGTCAGCCCTGCGATGACCTGGCGACTTGTCCAGGGTGTACCCCGCCTTTCACCCGTAGTCAGCTGGGATAGGCTCCAGCTTGCCTGCGACCCTGTAGAACAGGATAAAGCGGCTAGAGATAATGAGATGAGATGAGATGTCAAAGCAATGGCCGTAAACAAGATTCGTTGAGACCTGTGCGAGACATCGTAGGATGGAAGTAAAACGTACAACGGAAATCGAAGTGAGCAACATCTGCCAACGTTGTCAAAAGACGCGCACACCCTCTTTTGAATGCTGATGTAATCAAGCCGGAAGTTTTGTTTGTTTTGATAGCAATCAGGAAAGTTTGAAAAAAGTAGGCAGTGATCGTCATTTAAACTTGTTTTTGTGCAATATTTCGTTTGGAAAACAGTTTTCAAAATGGTGGCACTGACACCTGGCTGATCCTTCACATTTCAAAGTCTCGCACAAGTCTCGTGAAGATCGCACAGATAAGCGACGCCTGCTGTGGACCAAACAAACTAAATTCAACATGGCTAAAAACCGAATAGGCCGATAAGTATAATATTTAAAAGATAGCTGAAGTAATTTTTAAACTTCCTTTATTTCTTAATTAACATGTTATTCAATTATGTTTTCGGTTTTAGTAACCTTATATCGTGACTCGTATTGGCAACTAATTGCAATTAAATATTATACTTATCGGCCTATTCGGTTTTTATCCATGTTGAATTTAGTTCGTTTGGCTCACAGCAGGCGTCGCTTATCCATGCGATCTTCACAAGACTTGTGCGAGACTTTCGAAACGTGAAGTGTCAGCCAGGTGTCAGTGCCGCCATTTTGAAAACTGTTTTCCAAACAAAATATTGCACAAAAACGAGTTTAAATGACGATTACTGCCTACTTTTTTCAAACTTTCCTGATTGCTATCAAAACAAACAAAACTTCCGGCTTGATTACATCAGCATTCGAAAGAGGGCGCGCGCGTCTTTTGACAACGTCGGCAGATGTTGGTCACTTTGATTTCCGCTGTACGTTTTACTTCCATCCTACGATGTCTCGCACAGGTCTCAACGAATCTCGTTTACACCCATTGCTTTGACATATGGACTGATATATTACAGAGCATATTTCAAACACTCATAACTTGCTATAGCAGCGACAAAATAGGAATCAAAAATGCATTCCGATATTTAATGAAATGAGATAAATAGAATTTTGAGAATAAAAAATTTGCCTTCAGTTCTCCTTGAATTGCAATTAGTTGCCAGTACAAGTCACGATATAAGGTTACTAAAACTGAAAACGTAATTGAATAACACGTTCATTAAGAAATAAAGCAAGTTTAAAAATGACTTCAGTTCTCCTTTAATAAATAAATAAATAAATAAATACACTACACAAGCTCCACTTCATATAGTGTATGTTTGAAACTATATGAAGTGTAATCAGAATCAGATTTATTAGCCAAGTATGTTGATACACACAAGGAATATGGTTCCAGCAGTTGGTGTCTCTCGAATGATACAGAAGAAGAAAAAAGTATATAATATGTATATGTATGTACAATATAGACATTGCACAACATATATATCGAGGATATTACAGTTGTGTGAAGATATGAAGTTTATCTTCGAGTGATGAATATCATCATCATCATCATCATCAACTCATTAGAGGCTTGACCTCCTGAGTCCGAGGAGTCTGACCACCCATAGTGGTCACGAATCCATCGTTTGAATCCGGAACGTTCCTTCATTATTCTCAATAGCTGTCCCTTGTCCATTCCAACGACCCTTTCAATTCTTAACCACCAATTGGGCTGTTGACACTTCTCTTATGCCCCTTTTCCACCAAAGCAGTTCCAGGGCTGGTTCGGGGCCAGTGCTTAGTTTGGAACTGGGTTTTCTGTTTCCACTGACAAAGAATTGGCTCTGGGGCCAGAAAAACCGGTTCCAGGCTAGCACCAACTCTCTGCTGGGCCAGAGGAAAGAACCGCTTACGTCAGCGGGGGGACGGAGTTGTTAAGACCAACAACAATAACAAGACCGCGAAAGGTCGCCATTTTTAAGCGGCGAGAAGCAGCAGCTGTACAAACGCGAAGTCAGCCATTATTATTATTGTTGTTGCTGTTGCTGCTGCTTCTTCCGCGTTGTTTTTGCTTCGATATTCACGCCAAGGTTTAAGCAAACACAGTGACTTAACTGACGTATACAGCGACGTAATGACGTGGCTTCCCTTAGCACCGCGAGCTATGGAAAAGCAAACTGGTTCTCAGCTGGCTCGCAAGTTGAACAAGTTGTGAACCAGCACCAGCACTGGCCCCGAACCAGCCCTGGAACTGATTTGGTGGAAAAGGGGTATTAGTCTGCTGTAGGCACCATGAACACCGTCTGCTTTTATAAGGCAGAATTATCCGTTCTAACGCAGTGGCCTAGCCACTCTAAATGTTGTCGCTCTTGATATTCCTTAATCGTCGTTGTGTCAATTAGTCTATATATGTCTGCATTGGAATACATGAAGGCATCGTCCCAACTCCATGCTGCCCTCTCTGATTCAGACAGGTCGGCGGGTGGTGCATTGCACCATCTAAAGCCTCCACGTACAATTTTTCGAAGGAAACACACCCATTTAACCTCTAGCTCGTCCATCACACCAGTATTTAACTCCCACGTTGCCGCATTGTACATCAATCTCGATCTGACAAAGGTGGCCATATACTTCCCTCTTGTCTTAAGCTTCACTCGATGATCGATGAATATGTTCACGAGTGAGCAAAGCAAATGAGTGAAAATGTTTTTCAACACGAGAAGATAACCGTCATATCATCGCACCACCGTGTAATGTTCTTTATATTATACAGACACATCCACAAAAAAATACACAAGTTTATCAAAAGAATTTTAATTTTGAACCGGTTCCCGATTTTGACAATGCGCATCCAGTCAGCGGGAAAACACTGGGAGTGACGACATCGGAGTGAAATATCAGGAAATATGTCACTCAGATCCGTGATGTATTTCATATGAAAAATGCAAGTTTTTCAACACGAGAAGATAAACTTCATATCTTCAAGCCAGGGCGGCACGGTGGTGTAGTGGTTAGCGCTGTCGCCTCACAGCAAGAAGGTCCGGGTTCGAGCCCCGTGGCTGGCGAGGGCCTTTCTGTGTGGAGTTTGCATGTTCTCCCCGTGTCCGCGTGGGTTTCCTCCGGGTGCTCCGGTTTCCCCCACAGTCCAAAGACATGCAGGTTAGGTTAACTGGTGACTCTAAATTGACTGTAGGTGTGAATGTGAGTGTGAATGGTTGTCTGTGTCTATGTGTCAGCCCTGTGATGACCTGGCGACTTGTCCAGGGTGTACCCCGCCTTTCACCCGTAGTCAGCTGGGATAGGCTCCAGCTTGCCTGCGACCCTGTAGAACAGGATAAAGCGGCTAGAGATAATGAGATGAGATGAGATCTTCAAGCCAACGTGTGATTTTCTTCATATTATAGAGACACATTCACAAACAAAAAGTTCCCAAATTTATCAAAACAATTCATCGATTTCCTCATGAGTGACATATAGAGATTTATATCATAATTTTGGTTCTCCATTGCCGCTTTTCCACTACAAACGCGGCTGAGTCGGGCTGAGCCGTGCCGTGCTGATTCGAGCTGAGCGGGGCTGTTGGAGTTGCATTTCGACTACAACCGCGCTGAACCGTGCTGGCTGGAAGTGGGTGGACACATTGGGTGGAGTTAGCGAAAGTGGGTGGATGTCAGGTGATGTCGTTAAGCAGCGCAAACAGTGACATCAGTGAGCTTTTAAGCGGTAGTCTCACGACCCGAATAGTAAACAATAAACATGGAGGACATGGAGTCGTTAGTGTTGCTGGTCTTGGTGCTGTGGCTTGTTGTCACCGACAACGCGGACAGATACTGGCAAGAGCGTATAGATGAGGCGAGGCGCATAAGGCTTCAGAAATTCTCGTAATTCGTAATTCTCCTTCTTCCGGGTTTACGGTGTTTACAGATCCCAGCGTGCTCGCGGGGCGTGTGTGGGCATGTGAGGACACTCCTCCTCACCAATCAGCGCGCAGGGGAGTGTCTGCTCACGCCCCCAGCCTTACTCGGCACGGTTTGGCTCGCTTCAGCCCCACTCCAAAACCGTGCGAGTTTTAGGGGCTAAGCAGGGCTGAAGCGAGCTGAGTCGTGCTGGTTTTTGGTAGTCAAAACGCGAGCCGTGTCGGGCTGAAGTGAGCTGAAGCGAGCTGAAGTGAGATGAAAAAGGGTAGTGGAAAAGGGCCACATGTCCCGGATGTAGCTCGTATGAAAAATACGAGTGACGTATTTCCCAGTAAAACACTTGTGTGAATATAATATATCTATAATATCTATAATATACAATATATATGCAATATACAAAAACAGTATGCGATATGCAGACAATGTGCAGGTTATCTATAGGCAAAACACAATATCCAAAACATATATAAAACTGGAATTGAAATATGAAGTAAGATACAGCCATAAAAACATTTGTAACTTATGACAGAATTTTGCATCCAGAATTAGCACCCAGGGGAAACATCCAGGCCATCAGTTTTATACTTAAATAATATTGGCTGGTGTTGAGTGGTATATCAGATATATTTTATTCAGCTAACATGATATTGAACAAGTTGAAGACGAGCCATAGCTCATGACCCAACCTC
Organism: Neoarius graeffei; assembly: GCF_027579695.1. Lineage (NCBI taxonomy): Eukaryota > Metazoa > Chordata > Actinopteri > Siluriformes > Ariidae > Neoarius > Neoarius graeffei. The sequence continues at coordinate 16,211,619 of NC_083594.1, forward strand.
AGGCCATGGCTGCCCCATGTTAACCTAACTGCATGTCTTTGGGGGAAACCGGAGCACCCAGAGAAAACCTACGCAGACACAGGGAGAACATGCAAACTCCACAGAGAAAGGCCCCTGGCAGCCGCTGGAATCGAACCCAGGACCTTCTTGCTGTGAGGCGACATTGCTCACCACTACACCACCGTGTCACCCAAGCCATAAAACCGTAAACCATAATCAACGCTCATTCTCCACTGGGTAGAGCGATGTAATACATGTAGGATAAGCGATATGATAACAATATTGCATGCTATCAAGCCAAATGAATGAAACCCGCAAGACGGGAAAAGAATATTTTTATTCCATCGAAAAAGTGTCCTGTAGGTATAATAATACTGTTTATTTTTTTTGTGGTGCAGTTTCCATCAAATCCTGCGCTCTGATTGGCTAGCGAGCGAGTCCGTATCCTACGGTACGGACCCCAGTTACTGTACAGACCCCGGTTACAGACCTCTGGCGACTCGCTCGTTCACAACAACAACAAACATAGTAGCATTTTTGCCAACGTTTATCTTTTTTTTTTATCAGCTGGGATAGGCTCCAGCTTGCCTGTGACCCTGTAGAACAGGATAAAGCGGCTAGAGATAATGAGATGAGATGAGATGAGAAAATTTATTTATAAGATTATCAAAAATCTTTTACATTTTTGCCAGCATTTCTCAGGAAAATAGCATCAAGTTTACAGCATGGATAGTGATAACAACAGTCTTCACAGCGAAAGTGAGTTTTACTACCCTGAGGAAGAAGAAATAAAAGAAAACATTTCAGGAAAAAGCTAAAAACCTCTAACTTGCTAACGTCGAGCAAAAACATGGCTGAATCCTGAATGACTCAATTTTGTATAAATAGGGGACTACATAGGCAGCAAAATGTAGTTTTTTTTTTCCTGCCATGGAAGTGCACTTGGATACCGAGGAGGAAGCCATTTGCATTACAGCCGTGAATGAGGATTCAAAATAGCATTAATTTTACATCATGGATAGCGATAACGACAGTGTTCACAGCGAAAGCGAGTTTTACTACCCTGAGGAAGAAGAAATAAAAGAAAACATTTCAGGAGAAAGCTAAAAACCTGTAACTTGCTAACGCCGAGCAAAAACATGGCTGAATCCTGAATGACTCCTATTTATATAAATATGGGACTACATAGGCGGCAAAATGTATTTTTTTTCTTGCCATAGAAGTGCACTTGTATACTGAGGAGGAAGCCATTTGCATTACAGCCGTGAATGAGGATTCAAAATAGCATTAATTTTACAGCATGGACAGCGATAACGACAGTGTTCACAGCGAAAGCGAGTTTTACTACCCTGAGGAAGAGGAAATAAAACATTTCAGGAGAAAGCTAAAAACCTCTAACTTGCTAACGCTGAGCAAAAACATGGCTGAATCCTGAATGACTCCATTTTGTATAAATAGGGGACTACATAGGCGGCAAAATGTAATTTATTTTTTCCTGCCATGGAAGTGCACTTGTATACTGAGGAGGAAGCCATTTGCATTACAGCCGTGAATGAGGATTCAAAATGGCGGCTCGGCTCGGTTTTCCCTTTCGGGCGCTCTCGTTTTCTGTTAGAATTTAGTAAAGAAAAAAATAAATATATTATTTACCAGCTTAAGGTCGGTCCGTATGGTGAAATACCGTGACCTCAGCCTTGAATACTGACCTCTGCCCAGAGGGCCTCGCTCAGTACTTTCAAGACCTCGGTCACGGTATTTCACGATACGGCCCTCCCAGCTGGTAAATAACATATATATATTTTATTTTAGAGCAAATACTGTGAAATGTCCAAGAAATATACCTTAACATTGGAGTTTTCCTGTGAAAAGGTCGTTCGACCAGAAATACAGACTATCCATGAAAGAAATCAGTTATGCAAAGGAAACCTAGCAAGTTAGCATGAATACAAAAAAGCACAACTCACTCTGCCTCAAGATAACAAGTTACAATGCAAACCAATTATTACGTCAGCCAACTTTGTTGGACGAGTTGATGTTTTCTCCTCCGTTAGTTGGTTTGTCTGTTCGCAACGTAACTCAAAAAGCCTTGAACGGATTTTGATGACATTTGGAGGAAAAGTGAGCCGTGGGCCAAGGAACAATTGATTAGATTTTGATGCAAATCCGTTTATTGTGCTTTATTTTGGATCCATGTATATCTTTTCTGACCTCCTCTGGCCTGTGGGTTATTCTGAGGAATGGTGTCTCAGAAATTCTGAGTGACTTCTTTCATTTTGCTAAGCTAACTAACAAACTAGCGGAAAACAGCAAACCCATGACTAATTTATAAACGGTTAGGCATCCTGAAGTATTTGATTTTATTCCATGTCATATTCTGACTGGTACTAACTGTTACAGGAGACTCCTTCCATAAATGCTAAATAAACATCTCCTCAAATAAATCTCCTCACAGAAAACTTCCAGGCGGGTTTTAAAATCAGTTTATGCGGCGTGTATGCCACACAAGTCTCGGTGCGAGTTTTTACTCTAGAAATGCTAATGTGTGAGAATGAGTGCATTAATCTAAACCAGGCACTAGCTCGGAGCTGTTGTTTAGAAAATTAATCAGGCATCAACGGTGCTGTGGTGTAAGCTTTGTTAATACAGTGTTAAAATGAACCTAGTTCATGTGTGGGCTTGTGTGTGTGTGTGTGTGTGTGTGTGTGTGTGTGTGTGTGTGTGTGTGTGTGTGTGTGTGTGTTCAAAAATAAAAATGCATCATGACACCTTAAGCACCAGTATACCATGAAATAAGAGACAACCAAACAGTGTACTGACCAGACAACAGTTTTATCCACGACACCCATTTTAGATTTCATTCCTTTTTTTTTTTAAATAAATATGCGACTTTGAAATAAAATGTTATTGTATCATAATGTGTACTGCTTTTATGGGAGGGGAACTGAAGGACAAAGACGAGTCGACTTGGACCCAGTGGAATAGTGCGTTTCAATTATTTTTATGATGTATTTTGGCTGACTCCCTTGACCAGAGCCACTTTCATATCACAGGGCCTGTTTTAGAGCTGTGGCATTTAGCTACAGATACATTCCAGGCAAGGCAAGCTCCCCTATTTAACACCGACGCCACCGTGTTATCAGTCCGGGCTCCAGCCGATAGAAACAAACAGGTGATAAATAGGTGATAAAATTCACAAAACATGTCACTGTTGTTGGCCAAGGCATCTAGAAATGCAGGATATTTAAAATGTAACCCCTTCGGACACAAGGAAAAATGCTATGGGACTTCATGTGTACAGTTGTACACATTATGTCTGAAGGGGTTAAACTATTAGGATTCTGATCTCTCTCTCTCTCCATCTATAGGTAGTAGATGTAGTAAAAGTGAGGCACAGTACGTAAACAACATTGACAAAAGACCTTCATCAGCTGTGCAAGAAACATGTTTCTGAGGCTGAAAGAGGTGAAACCAGTGGATATTTAAACAGAATATTATAGCAACATCCATCCAGGGTCGCAGTGGAAACAATAGCCAATCCCAGCTGGCTTCAGGTGAGAGGCAGGGCACACCCAGTACAAGTCGCCAATCTATTGCAGGGCTAACACATGCCCCTTTTCCACCAAAGCAGTTCCAGGGCTGGTTCGGGGCCAGTGCTTAGTTTGGAACCGGGTTTTCTGTTTCCACTGACAAAGAACTGGCTCTGGGGCCAGAAAAACCGGTTCCAGGCTAGCACCAACTCTCTGCTGGGCCAGAGGAAAGAACCGCTTATGTCAGCGGGGGGGCGGAGTCGTTAAGACCAACAACAATAACAAGACCGCGAAAGATCGCCATTTTTAAGCGACGAGAAGCAGCAGCTGTACAAACGCGAAGTCATCCATTATTATTATTGTTGTTGTTGTTGCTGCTGCTTCTTCCGTGTTGTTTTCCTTCAATATTCGCGCCAAGGTTTATGCAAACGTAGCGACGTAACTGACGTATACAGCGACGTAACTGACGTATACAGCGACGTAATGACGTGGCTCCGCTTAGCACCACGAGCTATGGAAAAGCAAACTGGTTCTCAGCTGGCTCGCAAGTTGAACGAGTTGTGAACCAGCACCAGCACTGGCCCCGAACCAGCCCTGGAACTGATTTGGTGGAAAAGGGGTAACAGAGAGAACAAGAGTCATCAGGAGATGACATATCCTCCCGGCCCCCACATGAATCCCCCACTCCAAATTTTCCGAGGTTGAATTGACTGCCATGGAAGTACGGGAAAAAAAAAATCACAGAAATCCCAAAATGTCAAAAGGCACATCTCGTCTAGTCACTTAACTGTCAGGTTTTGTGAAAAAAGTCCTAATAGATAACTTCCAACCACGTTATCAAAATGTGCTACGTCATGAGCGTCCGCCATGATGGTGGATATACAAAGCAACTAGGCTGGCAGCCACTGAAAGCGTGTCTGTAAACAATGCTGAATTTTCTCAGTATTACCACGATTTGAACAGTCCAGCGAAGATTCGATACAAAGAGAAGATAGATATGTGTGGTTTTGACCCATATTGTTTTAAAAAGTTGGATTTTTCTGAGGATAAGACTCTTCTACTGACCATCGAGGACCCAGATATCACATTCTATCTGGTTTGGCAGACTTTATGCATGGACAAATCTCAAATGAAGGCTTATAAGTCCATAGAAGCTTATAACTTCTTTGTCTCTGGATGGGTAAATACATTATTAATTAAACCAATCATCGATGACAAAGCAATTGTACTTGCTTCTGCAAATTCAACTGTCTTCCTCCTCCTTTGAGCTCTTTGGTGTCGTTCGGCTGCTGCAGAATCAAGTCCAACCTTGGCCGAAACATAGCCCGTGTTCTGAGTGGGTGTCCAGTCTGGATTGTTTCTATCATACAATTTTGCTTGCGCTCCTAGAAGCGAAATGGCAATAAACGTGTTAAAATTATAACAATGACCAAATGAACCATGACAAGAGAACGCTCATTTTATAGCAAGATTGCAGCAACATGAAATAAAATTCTTCCATGATATTATTGAGAAAGCTTTTGAATCTCACCTGAGATAAAATGATTACTGCAAACACGAGCTGTTTTGGTTTTCGACTCTGTTAGATCAGCCCTGCCAATGTTGTTCAGCCGTTCTCGTCTCCTCTCCATACTGAGCCTCAGAGTTTCCTCGCCCTCTTTCCGAATCACAGACGGAATTCTAAAAAAATCAGAACGTGCCAGGGTCATGAGCATTGTTGTGACCACAACCATACACAACACAAAGATATGGCATAGCTAAAAGAACGCTTAAAGCAGTGGAAAAACAAAAAGAGTTGCGCACGCGTGACTATGTTTTGTATGGAATGTCGCTTGACCCTGCATTTGTACAGTAACATGGCTGACATCCGGGTTTCTCTTTTGCTTTGATGTCACTTGCAAGTCAAGGATAATTTTTGAGTTATGCTCTGGAAACAAAAATGTTTACAGATGGACAGAGTGATAGCTGTATCCCCCCGCATTATATGCCGGGGGATAACAACCATTCACACTCACATTCACACCTATGGGCAATTTAGAGTAGCCAGTTGACCTAATCTGCATGTCTTTGGACTGTAGGAGGAAACCAGAGCACCCTGAGGAAACCCATGCAGGCATGGTGAGAACATCCAAACTTGGCAAAGAAAAGCCAAGAAGTTTCACCCCAGAACCTTCTTGCTGTGATACAACAGTGCTAACCACTGCACCATTGTGCTGCCTGTTGTAATAACAATATAATATAAATAATATTCCATCCATTATCTCTAGCCGCTTATCCTGTGTAGGGTCGCAGGCAAGCTGGAGCCTATCCCAGCTGACTACGGGCGAGAGGCGGGGTACACCCTGGACAAGTCACCAGATCATCCCAGGGCTGACACATCAAGACAAACAACCATTCATACTCACACCTATGGTCAATATAGGCCCTGTCCACACGGCAACGGATTCAGGTGAATCCGATACAATTGTTTATCGTTTCGGCCTGGTGTCCACACGGCATCGGCGTTTTGGGTGCCCCAAAATGCAATCTTTTGAGAACGGGTTCCAGAGTGGAAAGATCTGGCAACGTTGCTGTTGCGAAGTCGTCTGGATGAGTAGAACGGATTTGTTTACGATGACGTCACAACCACATGACTGTGAGTGCTTCACGCTGGGTAGAAGTGTAACGAACTCGATGCGAGTTGTCAACAAATCCTATAACTTGGTTCATGAAACGCGCTTACAAAATATTTTCACTGTGAATATTTATTGTGTAATGGTGCAAAGTGAGAGAGAGAGAGAGAGAGAGAGAGACTCTTAGGGCAGAGTCAATCCTGCCAGCAAAAATAGGGAAAAAAAGGAGCGATCTCACCTCTTCAGATGTTGGTTTAAGTCCTACAATACATTCCTCAAAAAGGGCGTAGAAGAACAAATTAATCCATCAACGTGTAGCATTCAATTTATTCCGGACCATTAAAGACGCCGCCTTCCGCATAGAATCATACGTCATCCTCGCCGCCATATTGGATGGGTCAAAGTGGAGAATAAAGATGCCTCATTCATGTGCTGCGTTTAACTGTACCAACAGGTTTACCGTCCAAACGAGATCGCATGGGATTACCTTTCACAGGTGAGACTGGAAAAATACTTTTCATTGTATTTGGTCATTATAATGTAATTTTACGAACAGATTTTTCTGACTTTGTGGCTAATATGTAGTCTTGCGCATAATAGTTTATGCGCATGCGTCCTTACTTCTTCTATTGTTCTGGTGTCTCCGAAGGGACCGTCTTACAGCGCCCCTAGAGGTGTGGCATGTGTATTGCATCGTTTTCAGCAAGCGTTGCGTTGCCATATGGACCTGATATTTTACTGATCGTTGCCCATTTGGACGCGATATTTTTTTAAATAACATCTCGTTGCCGTTGTCGTGTGGATGTAGCCTTAGAGTCACCAGTTAACCTAACCTGCTTGTCTTTGGACTGTGGGGGAGACCAGAGCACCCGGAGGAAACCCACGTAGACACATTGGGAGAACATGCAAACTCCGCACAGAAAGGCCCCCATCAGCCACTGGACTCGAACCCAGAACCTTCTTGCTGTGAGGCAACAGTGCCTAACCACTACACCATTGAATGTTAATATTAATAGTATTATAATAACATCCATTCAAATATCTGCTGATACAACTTTGTGTACTGCGCTTTATTTCTTTACGATAGCTACTATTGTTACCAAAGTATGCTGCAGTTGCTTCCTAGATTCATATCAATTCATCCATCTAGTAAGTTTGTCTACTAGTGTTGTAGTCAAGACCACCTAAATCAAGACCAAGTCATGACCAAGACCAAGACTTTGAGGGGATGAGATCAAGTCAAAGACCAAGACCAAGGCAGGGCAAGACCGAGTCAAGCTCAGGGCCAGACCAGTGTGTGTCAAAGGGGGCAGGGAGGGGGTGACAGCCGTTAACGAAACGTCTCGAGCTAGCAATGAGTCATGTTTTTAGTTGCATTTGAAGCAGGGAGTTTTACATCCAATCACAGTAATGATGTTAACAGATGAATCAGACAATGCACTGGCAGTTTAGTGAAATCCCTACAGTTGTAGTCTTGACCGGTCTTGAAATAAGATCAGGAGTCCTCAATCTCTGAGACTGAGATAAGACCAAGTAAAAATGTGGTCGATTCCAAGACCTTCAAAAAGGTGCCTTAAGACCGGTCTCAAGTACCACAACACTGCGACATATATGGGCGGCATGGTGGTGTTGTGGTTAGCACTGTCGCCCGTCACAGCAAGAAGGTTCTGCATTCGAGCCCAGTGGCCGATGAGGCCTTTCTTTGTGGAGTTTGCATGTTCTCCCCATGTCTGTGTAGGTTTCCTCCGGGTGCTCCAGTTTTCCCCACAGTCCAAAGACATGTGGTTAGATTAACATGGGGTGGCCATAGGCTGAAGTACCCTTGAGCAAGGCACCTAACCCCCAACTGTTCCCCGGGCGCTGTAGCATCACTGTCCACTGCTCTGGGTATGTGTGTGTGCTCATTGCTCAGGTCAAGAGCCTCAGTTAATGTTTATATCAAATGCTAGAACGAGGAAAACGGTGATGTCAGCAACTTTGACCATGCCACCATCATTTAGTATTTTAGAAACTGCTCATTTTCACCAGAACAGTCTCTAGAGTTTACACAAAATGGTGCTTAAACAAAGCAAAAAAAAAACATCATGACCAATAACTCAAATCACCACTCTTTACAACCGTGGTGAGCAGAAAAGCATCTCAGAATGCACAACGTATCGAACCCTGAGGTGGACAGGATACAACAGGAAGACCAAAGTTTCCACACGTTAGCCAAAACCAGGAAACTGAAGCTACACTGGACAATAACTGGATAAGAAAAAGGCCTGGTGATTTTTTTCTCATCTTCAACCATCCAGTTTCAGTGTGTGTTTGTAACTGAAATACTTAAATAATATTGGCTGGCTTTGAGTGGTATATCAGATATATTCCATTCGAGTCTTCGACTCGTTCAGTATCATGCGAGCTGAATGGAATATTTCTGATGTACCATGAAAAAAGTGAGCCAATATTATTTTATTATTATACATACACATTCGATGGAACGATTATAGATTTTACAAAAAGTTAAGAACGGGGGGGGAACTTACCAATATTGAATGCTGATTCTGATCGAATGTAATTCAATGTTCTGTCAATCCAATGTATTGTACAAAGTCAAAGTTCTAATAGTAAAAATGGTACAAGTCCAAAAAGCCTGAACAACAACAACCCAACTTATATACAAGCTATATCCAGGTTGACAGTTCAAGTTCAAAGTTACTTTTGGTCATCGTTAATTGTTCCATTGCAGTTGTTCAAAACAAAAGGGTTTTGCTGAGTGAAGTCCACGAGTGATGTCCTCTTGTCAAAGTCTCCGTCACTTTTCCAAACCTCCAAGTAGAACTTTGACAGTATTTCCGCTATTTCTCTCTTTTCCAGTTTTTCGATGTCCGTTGGTATGTTTTTCTCTTGTAAATATGCGTGAAGAATATCCAGTGAAGTTTTGGTAGCCTTTCAGATGTTCAGCGCGTCTTTCTCTTTAAATCTTCCACTTTTAATGAATCGAACCTCACGGCTGTGTTTGTGTACAAATTGTCACAGTCACTCACTCGCGCAGAAGTTTTACATCTCTGACTTGTGTCTTTTCCAGTTTTTTTTTAATGTCTGTTGGTATGTTTTTCTCTTGTAAATATGCGTGAAGAATATATAATGAAGTTTTGGTAGCCTTTCCGGGGTTCAGTGCGTCTTTAGTTTCAGTTTTCAGTTTATTTATTTAGTGCTTAAACCGAGCACTGGATTAGCCTCATCTTCTCTCTTTCCCAACCGACAAAGAAATGATGATGCGCATACGTAGCAGCAAAGTTTTGTCGTTGGATCTTCGCATGAACTCTGACATGTGACGTCGTGTTTTCTTGACAACGTGCAATATTATAACAATATTGCACGCTCATTCTTCATTGGGGAGAGTGGCGTAATACATGGAGGATAAGCGATATGATAACAATATTGCACGCCATCAATAAACCTACTAGAAGGGAATAGAATACATCAAGTCAAGTCAACTTTATTGTCAAATATGCTATACATGCTTGACATACAGCACAGATGAAATATCAGTCCTCTCTGACCCACGGTGCAAACAGGCAATACAATAAATAAAAATAGAATAGAATAATTGAAAACAAACAAACAATATAAACAGTATAAACACTCTAGATAGGAACTAGACAGACTAAACACTCAAACAATATAAACAGAATAAATAAACAGTATAAACACTAGATAAGAACAAGACAGACTAAACACTCAAACAGACGATATAGACAGTATAAACACTCTAGATATTAACTAGACTAAACACTCATATACACACACACACACACACAAATTGGTACAAATAACCAAACAGTCAAGGGCACTTGAGGTATAGCAGGTAAACATGAAATAAGCAGAATAAACAAACTAGCAGCTGTTAAGGTGAGGTAGTGGGGAATAGTGCAAATGAGCGAGGTAAAGTGAGATGTGCGGTCCCTGAGTTCAGTGCGTTAATGAACGATGAGATGTATGTGTGTGTGTGTTGGGGGGGGGAAACTGTGAGGATGACATGTCCGATGCTGAAGGGGGGGCAGGGGGGTGTGCGAGCAGAATCTGTGGCAGGGGGCAGAGGGGGTGGAGGGGCAGAACAGGGAGGGAGTTGAGCCTCCTGACCGCCTGGTGAAAGAAACTGTTCTTGAGCCTGCTGGTTTTGGCCCGGAGACTCCGCAGTCTCCTCCCCGACGGCAGCAGGCTGAAGAGGCTGTGAGATGGGTGGGTGGGGTCACCTGCAATCCTGATGGCTTTGCGGGTGAGGCGGGAGTTATAAATATCCATTAGAGAAGGGAGAGAGACACCAATGATCCTCTCAGCTGCTCTCACGATGCGCTGCAGAGACTTGCAGCAGGACACGGTGCAGGCGCCGTACCACACGGTGATGCAGCTGGTCAGGATGTTCTCGATGGTGCCTCTGTAGAAAGTGTGCATGATGGGGGCCGGGACTCTTGGTCTCCTCAGTTTGCGGAGGAAGTACAGACGCTGTTGGGCTTTTCTGGCCAGTGATGCGGTGTTGTTGTTCCAGGACAGGTCTTCAGAGATGTGCACACCCAGAAACTTGGTGCTGCTCACCCTCTCCACTGCAGCACCGTCGATAGATAGTGGAGCATGCTGGGTGTGCTCTCTCCTGAAGTCCACAACAATCTCCTTCGTCTTCTCCACATTCAGACGGAGATTGTTGTCCTTGCACCACATGGCCAAGCGGCTCACCTCACTCCTGTAGATTGTCTCATCGCCGTTGTTGATGAGACCCACCACAGTCGTGTCATCCGCAAACTTAATGAAGATATTTGAGCTGGATGTTGGTGTGCAGTCGTGGGTCAGCAAAGTGAAGAGGAGGGGGCTTAGCACACATCCTTGGGGGGCCCCCGTGTTTAGTGTGATGGTGCTGGAGGAGTTGCTGCCGACCCGTACAGTCTGTGGTCTCCCCGTCAGGAAGTCCAGCAGCCAGTTGCACAGGGAGGTGTTGAGTCCCAGCTGGTCCAGTTTGTGAATGAGCTGCTGAGGAATGATTGTGTTGAATGCTGAGCTAAAGTCTATGAACAGCATTCTGGCATACATGATTTTATTCCATGGAAAAAGTGGCCTGTATGTATAATAATCTCATATAATGTATTCTTCGATTTGCAGTATGTTATGGGTGAAAATATTTATTGCACAAGACCATGTGAGGTCCATTCTGAGCTGAGATGAAATTGTGAAATTGCATTGCTGCATATCGATCTGGATCAACAGGAAATCTGTTTTTAAGTACTGAAAAGAATCTGGTCTTTGCTTTTGACCTCTTGTTTGTTTTCCGTCTTTCGGTTAGCTCTGCTCGATTCATGGGAGATAAGTCCAGAGCAGATGAAGAGGTTTTTATCGATAGTTATACAGTTACCCTTCCCACTGATGTACTTTTCTTTCTTTTATTAAAAGATCATAGTAGTAAGTTTTATGTGTACAATCTTTTTCATACATTGATTTTAAAAAATCATTCTTTGACAAAGTTTTGGACCCCAGCAGGAGTGCTTTACAATTAAAAATAGCTTCACGTGGTTATCTGCTGATTGCTAATATAATATTCTTTTAGGTGCTTGAATTCTCTAGAAAGCTCAGAGATACTGGAATGGACAGAAAGCCGAAAGAGGCCCAGCATCGTTATGAGATCTAAGTGCACGGAATTGAATTAAGAATAGACCAGCTCGCATTACAAGCAATTGAGACACAAGGACAAAATGTACGTCTCTGTAATTTGTCATTATAAGATTTTCGAACCAGAGAATCAGGACGAGTCAGAGATCAGGTGATGAGCAGAAAAATGACTATTTTTGTACAACAGTAAAGAAAAAAAGAAAAGGGGGGGTGAAGATCTTCTGTGATTATCTTTGCGTTAGTTAACCTTTCCTCCTTTTCCTTCATCAAGACAAGGGTCAAAGGGCATGGTAGAATTTTCAGCCAGGTAGTTGGCGCTACACTTATATGCTCATACTTTTACCATCACGCTAATAAGGGTCAAGTTTGGAAAGAACATCAGTACATGGCAGGAAGGAAAACAAGCATAAACACTCCCTTTGTCATGGGTATAAGACGAAACACTATAACTCTGATTAGATATGCTAATTTATACATACACACTTCCCAAGTCACACACCGTCGACTAACAGAGTGTATACAAGACCTCGGCTGTCAAAATCTCTCTCATGATTTTGGAAGTAGAATGTAAAAATATGTTGTCTTTCCCTCTAGGAAAGAAAAAAGGCTGCAGATTTGTTTACGATTTCAAAAACCTCAGCTTTCTTGTTGCTTGCCCCATCCCAGTATGCGTGAAACAAAAACAGAAAAACAAGATCGATCGGCTAACACGCCATATACATTTCAGCATTGCTTTATGAGATGAAGAATTCCGGTAAGCCGGTGGGTGGGGTAACACAAATATCCATAACCTGCAGCAGCTTGCTGGTCGAAGGCTATCGATCAAGAACACTTCTCGCTGCTTCTCAGGTTGCAAGCTTCATCATCAGCTAAGGGAAGTGGCAGAGACTGACAGACAGTAGACGTGACCATCAAGACGAGGGTCAAAGGGCATGGTAGAATTTTCAGCCAGGTAGTTGGCGCTACACTTATATGCTTATACTTTTACCATCACGCTAATAAGAGTCAAGTTTGGAAAGAACATCAGTACATGGCAGGAAGGAAAACAAGCATAAACACTCCGACATCCTTTTAGCACCCTTCTTCAGTTTTACCCATTGTGATGTTTCTGTGTAAAACCCTACAACAGAGGCTAGGAGATAGACCAGGTATTTTACAAATTCACAAAATATAGAAGAGAAAAGTTTCCATTAAAGGTTTCATGGCGAAGAAAATGGATTCCCCAAGATTCCTTATTGACAGTTAAGAGTTCTTAGTGTCCTCACGGCGTTCTCCAATATGTAGAGATTAGATTAGATTAGATAGAACTTTATTGATCCCTTTGGGTGGGTTTCCTCAGGGAAATTAAAAAAAATAAAAATAAAAAAAATTCCGGCGGCACGGTGGTGTAGTGGTTAGCGCTGTCGCCTCACAGCAAGAAGGTCCGGGTTCGAGCCCCGTGGCCGGCGAGGGCCTTTCTGTGCGGAGTTTGCATGTTCTCCCCGTGTCCGCGTGGGTTTCCTCCGGGTGCTCCGGTTTCCCCCACAGTCCAAAGACATGCAGGTTAGGTTAACTGGTGACTCTAAATTGACCGTAGGTGTGAATGAGAGTGTGAATGGTTGTCTGTGTCTATGTGTCAGCCCTGTGATGACCTGGCGACTTGTCCAGGGTGTACCCCGCCTTTCGCCCGTAGTCAGCTGGGATAGGCTCCAGCTTGCCTGCGACCCTGTAGAAGGATAAAGCGGCTGGAGATAATGAGATGAAAAAAAATTCCAAATCTTCCATGTTGGATGGAAGATTTGGAATACTCAATGGAACCTTAAGGATGTAGAACCATACAATGGAGGATGTCTTGTGATGTAATCTTGGAAAAGTTGCCCCAGAGGAACAAACCAAAGAATACTTAAGGATGTTGGATGGAAGATTTGGAATACTCAGTGGAACCTTAAGGATGCTAGATTAAACCATAAGACCTTAAGACTGCTACATTACATTAATTAATGGCATTTAGCAGATGCTCTTATCCAGATCGACGTACAACATACCCAGAGCAGCCTGGGGAGCAGTTAGGGGTTTAGGTGCATTGCTCAAGGGCACTTCAGCCATTCCTGCTGGACCAGGGAATTGGACCAGCAACTTTTTGGTCACAAAGCTGCTTCTCAAATCATCAGGCCATGGCTTCACCCCCCATGCTAGATAGAACCATACATAATGCTAGCTGGAATCTGAAGGATGCTAAGTAGAGGATGCTAGAGTGAACTTTAAGACCTTAAAACGGCTAGGTGAAACCTTAAGACTGCTAAGTGGAACCGAAGGATCCTTGGTGGAACCCAGACCATAAGACTGCTAGATGGAACATCGAGACTGTTAGATGGATCCGTGAGAATGTATCTGTATGATTTTTAAGATTGCTAAATGGAACCTTCAGTGTGGTAGATGGAACCCTAAGACCTTAAGATTGCTACATGGACCCTTAAGATTGCTAGATGGACCCTTTAGGACTTAGGATTGCTAGATGGAACCAGTGTTGTAGTCAAGTCACTAAACCTCGAGTCTGAGTCCAGTCTCGAGTCCCCAGTGTTCAAGTTCGAGTCATTAAAGAAAATTCCGAGTCGAGTCCGAGAACAAGACTCCAACCGCACCATTTGACGGTGGCTGTTGCTGCCTTTATGTGAAACCGTCTCCGCTACTGTGTTGGACTAACGTGACTGCTTGACTGCCCCATTTTAGTTAACAGGCTACAGATAAAAAGCTTGTTCATCACTCAGCAAGCCACGCCCACTATCAGCAGAGCAAATAACATGAGAGAGGGTTAACACTAGCTAGTTCATCGCTCAGCAAGCCCTGCTATCAACAGAGCAATGAACATAGCACGTCACTTCCTTCTCTGGGTGGAGTCTTGCCAAATGATGATTGAAGTTCGAGGTTGTCCCCGTTGTCTCCTCGATAGTTCTTCTACATATGGAACACATAGCAGTGCATTTTTCCCACTGCACGAGAAGTCTGGATAAGCAAAGCGGACAATCCTAGGGGCTTCTCTCCAGGCGTTTTAGCACCATTAACGTTAGTTTGTTCCTGAACATGACGTATGAACAGGTGACTGTGCATTCTCTTGCACAAAATTAATCTAAAAATGAACGTAGATATAAATATCTTATGCCAAATTATGATGGCATATTACGAAAAAACAAAGAAAAAATTCGAGCCCTCGTCTCCAATTTACGAGTCCGAGTGCAGTTAATGCACGAGTCCAAGTCATCAGTGCTCAAGTCTAAGTCAAGTCACAAGTCCTTAAAATTAGGGCACGAGTCGGACTCGAGTACTACAAGCCTGGATGGAACATGAGACAGAGATCACACTGACCAGTGGTAGTACTGGCAGAAGTGGCAGATTTTCTATGGTTTACAATGGTTCTGCAGTGGAACAGTTGACATGCTCGCGTTATACTAGTGACGTAGGAGCAGAGCATTGGTTCAAGTTGAACGTGATTCAACTTTGTGAGCATAATGCAATGCTCATTAATGTCAGTTTCATGTATCCTAGGAACGCTTCAGGCATTTTGACCAATCAAAGCAGTAAGATTCTGATAAAGGCGGGACATCTGAAATGACAAGAAGACTGTTTACAGCAATTTTTGTTGTTGCTGTTGTTGTATGGAATGTTAGTGCTTTGCATCACATAGGAACAAAACAAAACTCGTGTGATTCTCACCTTAAGGTTGCAAGATGGAATGTTTAGGGAGGTAGATGTAACTTAATGTAAGAATGTCAAACCTGAAGAGTTGGAGTTTTATTTGACAAGCAGGACATCTACTGCACTCGGGTTAAATATGAAATTCTTGAAATGAAGGGCTCAGAATCTAAAAATTCATCTGCAAGGTTGAACAGCCTATTGAGAAGCAGAAGGCTGAGCCTGAAGACCTCTGATGCCCTCAAAGTGCTTTGTGATTAAAAAAGGGGTGAGGCTTTTTATCACATGATTACTCAGTGTGAACACGGGTGTGGGTGTGGGTCATAAGCAGGCCACATGGCCATGGCTCTCTATGGATTCCCTTTGGCAGTCTGTCTTTGTCTTGTGATGCCTGCCACAGGTCATGCTGCAAATGCTGTATAATGCCTGCTGTAATGTTATTAGCCTTCGGGATATTTAAAGAAAGCCTCGTCATCAGGCTGGGTTGTGGATGGAGCTGGAGTTTTTGGGGTTTCAGCAAGAACGGCGGTGCAGATATCCATTAGTTTAATTGTTTCATTCGCTTGTGAACAGCTAAAATTGGTGCATGCTATTTGATTCGAAGCGAGATGGTAGATTGCTATATGAGAAAGACAAAACATGTTTGTAATGCAAATACATCAAAGCTATCATCAGCTGGCAAATAGCCCAAATATATTAGAGATTTGATTATGAGGAAATTATATCTCGGACTGCAAAATACTAACAATTTGTCTTTTGCCGTCCATCAATTAAAGAGCCTCATCTCAAAGAGCCTTTTGTGTTGGTGCATCTGTGCTAAGGCGGAAACTCTGGACAGCCCTGATTGCCATCCAGATGTCCATTAGCTTAATCGAATAAGGAGCAGCAGACTGATGGAGAACTTAAAAAAAAAAAAAAGCACATGAGTGAGGAGGCAAGCCTGGCCAAATGACTCCGGTTACCTCCTGCCTGTGCACTAATGACCTCATACTGTGCTTTACTGAATCACTGGCTGCTTTAAATGAATCTGTAAATGTATGTGTATTGTCTCGGGAAAGCGATGGCTTTGGTTCCCATTTCTGTGGCTATTTTAACATTAAATAGCTATTTTTACAATTATTATGTGAAGTGCATATCATGACGTGGTCGTCAGCTAATGTGGGTTTCGGAGACATCTGACTCAGAAGCTTGATCCAGTCTGTACCACAGACATCATAAAGTATATGACAAAGCTATTTAAAATTTAGCTGCTGGAATTAATTTTATGATGTATTATAATAGCGCTTGTTCAAATATATTATCATTTCAACATAGTACAAGTGTTGCCAGGCAAAACAAACCTCGCCTGGTAGCACTTATTTTATACCTATATGTTGGTAATATGGCGGCACGGTGGTGTAGTGGTTAGCGCTGTCGCCTCACAGCAAGAAGGTCCTGGGTTCGAGCCCCGGGGCCGGCGAGGGCCTTTCTGTGCGGAGTTTGCATGTTCTCCCCGTGTCCGCGTGGGTTTCCTCCGGGTGCTCCGGTTTCCCCCACAGTCCAAAGACATGCAGGTTAGGTTAACTGGTGACTCTAAATTGACCGTAGGTGTGAATGTGAGTGTGAATGGTTGTCTGTGTCTATGTGTCAGCCCTGTGATGACCTGGCGACTTGTCCAGGGTGTACCCCGCCTTTCACCCGTAGTCAGCTGGGATAGGCTCCAGCTTGCCTGCGACCCTGTAGAAGGATAAAGCGGCTAGAGATAATGAGATGAGATGAGATGTTGGTAATATTTCTCAATCATCAGCTGTCAGGTTATAATCCTTTGAAAATCCATGACCTTGAGTTTGACATTTCAAAGTCATTCAAGGTCAAAGGTCATGGTGCCAAATGAAAGCCAATATGGCACTTCCTATAAGTTGATAACGGTAAACATCTGTCTACCATCAACCGTTTTCAAGTTACAGCCGTCTGAAAATCCGTGACCTTGAGTTTGACCTTTCAAGGTCACTCAAGGTCAAAGCTCATGGTGCCAAATGAAAGGCTATATGGGAGTTCCTATATGCTCATAATAGGAAACATTTGTCTATCCGCAACCGTTTTTGAGTTATAATGGAAAATGTTATTTTGACCGAAAGATTGACCTTTCCAGTGACCTTGACCTTGACCCGATTACCCCTAAAATTTAATCAGGTAATCTACAGACCATTGCCCACCTACCCTGAAAATTTGAAGTCAATCGGTGCAACCGTCTAGACGCTAGATTGTTAACAGAAAGACAAACAAACAAGCAAACCGCGCTGATTACAATACCTCGCCCCACAAGGTAAAAATGCTACATGTGAATCTATACATATAGCAAGTGTTGCAGTCTTATTAAAATTTGTAATTTGAGATATTTTTGTAGTATCCTTATATATAAAGATGATCTTACATGGTTGCACGTAGCTATGAAGTTGATCTTTGAGTGGTGAAAATATTTTCAAGACAAGAAGATAAACTTCACGTCTTCATGCCACAGTGTAATGATCTTGATATTATATGGACACATCCACAAAAAGCCCTGTGATGACCTGGCGACTTGTCCAGGGTGTACCCCGCCTTTCGCCCGTAGTCAGCTGGGATAGGCTCCAGCTTGCCTGCGACCCTGTAGGACAGGATAAAGCGGCTACAGATAATGAGATGAGATGAGGCATCCACAAAAAAAAAATGCACAAGTTAATCAAAAGAATTTTAATTTTGAACCAGTTCACCATTTTGACAACGTCCAGTCAACAGGAAAACTCTGGAAATGACGTCATCGGAGTGAAATATCAGGAATTATTCTATCTACATTCACTGGATATGAGCAATCGCCCGCTCTGATTGGCTACTCTACTACTAGGCTATCAGCTCATATACCGTGAGTAGAGAAAAACAAAATGGCGGAGCGTGTTGCTGAGCCAACCGAGGACAAAATAAAAACTCTACTCAAAAACAAACCCCCCAAAAATACAAAAAAGCAACAAAATGTGGAATGAAAGTATTTAATGGTAATTACGTATCTTTTTTAAAAATAATTTTTCAAAAATTATTATTGTTGCATTTTTCACAAATTGCTCCTGTCATTTCGCCGGTTTGTTTACACCTTCATCTTTCAGCATTAAAATTTGTTGAATTTTTTTAGACTGGTTCAAAAGCTCAAATTTGAAAATTACAGAACTGAAATATCCAAGAAAGAATTAAAGACATGTCTGAAGCTATTCTATACCTCGGCACGACAGCAAGATGGCACTTTCTACAAAAATAACAACACTAAAGTCAATTCATGCAGCCATCGATAGGTTTTTAAGAAGTCCGCCTAAGCGGAAATGATTTTGTCGGACGCTTTGTATAAAGTTTTTATTCACTGAATTTGCAAAAAACTAGAAAAACACTCGGAGAGCGCAGACCTCCGCCAAGAATCCTTTAAAAAAATCCGGGATCCAGAAGGTGATCCGGATCACCGCCAAAATTTAATGTAGGGATGTCCCGATCAGGTTTTTTTGCCCTCCGATCCGATACCGATCATTTGATTTTGAGTATCTGCCGATACCGAGTCCCGATCCGATACTTCTTATAATCCATAAAAAATAATAAAGACGAGGAAAGAAACGGATCCAGGATGTTCCTCTTTTTTTTTTTTATTTAACACCTTATTTTAACATCCAACAACTCCGTTAGCAAACAGAGCACTTACGTGAGGTAGTTTGAACAATAAATAAATTAAAAACATAACCTTAAAATACCTGGCAGGAATGTAAACAAATTAAAAAAAAAACCTGCCACAGTGCCAGTAATTTGCTTTTAAGAACGCATCTCACAGTGGTATACAGTAATTTCAATTAAGGAAATGAATGTTTTTCTTGATGAAAACAAGCATTTCTACCCTTTCAGGTTTGAGCCTGTTTTTGTCATCCAACACGTTTGCAACAGCACTAAAAACTCGCTGTATTGTGTCGGGTGTTTGTTTTTCAGGCGCCGTATCAGGTTTGTTGTATTAAATGCGGCCCTTTCCTGTCCACCCCTTGAAATTCCAACTTTACATATTTCACAGTTTGCTATGGCAGTGTTGTCATCAACTTTGAAATACTGCCACACCGCAGACATGCTTTGCTTTCCGCTTCGAACTGCTTCCGTGTTCAACTTTGCCGGCAACGGGCAGCCAATAACCAATAGCGTCTCTGCTACAAAGTGACGTCATGCCGCACGTGTTGATGTTGCTGTGTTGAGACAAGAGGTCTGGTCTCACTCTGTGCCAACGCATGGCTATTGATGTGTTAAAAATGAGAATATATTATATAGATATATATCCGATCCCTGATCGGGAGGTAATGCCCGATTCCGATCGAGTCTGAAACCACGTGATCGGGCCCGATTTCCGATCACGTGATCGGATCGGGACATCCCTAATTTAATGGATTGTTACTTGTGCCCAGTCACAGCTCTGGAAAAAGTTTCAGAGCAATCTGTTCATAACTTTTTCCATAATGTTGCTAACAGACAAACCAACAAACAAACAAACAAACGCGACCAAAAACATAACCTCCTTGGCGGAGGTAATAAAAATGCCCTGTTTCTCAAAATCCAGTGAATGTGGATAGAATAAAACAGTTATTCCACTCAATCTCGTCGTACACGGCTTATAGTTAGCGCCGCGCTATGCACCTCGTCAGCTATCAGCTCATGTACGACTCAATTTCGTGGAATAATTGTGAATCATTCCATCCGCATTCACTGGATATAAGCAATCGCCCGCTCTGATTGGCTACTTTACTACTAGGCTATCAGCTCATATACCGTGAGTAGAGAAAAACAAAATGGCGGAGCGTGTTGCTGAGCCAACCGAGGACAAAATAAAAACTCTACTCGTAAACAAAACCCCAAAAAAGCAACAAAATATGGAATGAAAGTATTTGATGGTGAGAACGTATCTTTTTTATCTTTCAAGAATTATTATTATTATTATTATTATTATTATTATTATTATAGCATTTTTCACAAATTGCTACTGTCATTGTGCCGGTTTGTTTACATTCTTCATCTTTAAGCATTAAAATTTGTTGAATTTGCAAAAAATACAATAAAAAATGCTCTGTTTCTCAAAATCCAGTGAATGTGGATAGAATAAAACAGTTATTCCACTCAGTCTCATCGTACATGGCTTATAGCCAACTCGGTGCTATCAGCTCATGTAAGACTTGATTTCGTGGAATAACTGTTAAATATGTCACCCAGATCTGTGATGTATCTCGTATAAAAAAATGTGAGTTTTTCAACATGAGAAGATAAACTTCAAATCTTCAAGCCAACGTGTGATTTTCTTTTTATTGTATAGAAACATTCACAAACAAAAATTACCCAAACTTATAAAAACAATTCAATTTCCTCACGAGTGACTTATAGAGATTTATTATACATACAGGACACTATTTCCATGGAATAAAAACATGTATTCTATTCCCTTCTAGCAGGTTTCATTCATTTGGTTTGACAGCATGCAATATTGTAAGCATATTGATTATCCTACATGTATTACATCACTCTACCTAATGGAGAATGAGTGTTGAATATGGTTTACGATATTGCATGGTTGTCAAGACAACATGTCTCACGTCAGAGCTGATGTGAATATTTAGTGAGAAAGTTTTCTGCTGTGCATGCACAGAAGCATTTCTTTGTTTGCCAGGAAAGAGGAAGATGCGTTGAACACCCGAGAGGCTACCAAAACTTCATTAGATATTCTTCACGCATATTTACAAGAGAAAAACATACCAACGGACATCGAAAAACTGGAAAAGAGAGTGTGTATGTCAGTGGTGAACCGTTACTATTAGAGCTGGGACTTCAGCTCAGCCAAAACTTAGCCAGACACACTAAAAAAGCAACAGGGCAAAGGATTTTGCAAGGGATTAGCGGCAGGCTGCCAGGTCGCTCTGTTGTGTGTAGTTGTCGATGTTGATTTTAAAAGTAACTCAGTAAATTGCACAGAGAAATTAATACGCAAGTCCAGTGTTGTAGTCGAGTCACTAAACCTCGAGTCTGAGTCCAGTCTCGAGTCCCCAGTATTCAAGTCCGAGTCAAGTCCAAGTCATTAAAAAAATTTCAAGTCAAGTCCGAGTTGAGTCCACTGTTGATCCGAGTTGAGTCCGAGTTGAGTCCACTATTGAGCCGAGTAAAATCTGAGAACAAGACTCCAACCGTGTCATTTGATGGTGACTGTTTTAGTGCCATTAACATTCGTTTCTGAACACGACATATGAACAGGTGAATGTGCATTCTGTTTTTCAGGAAGTGCGAAGTATTCTGTCAGAGATGGATGCAAGTGCAGAAGATGTGTTTATTAATACAACTGAAGACGGTAAACAATCCAGAACGGCAGGCAAAATCATAAAACGGTGAAACAGGCAATAGGTCGAGCGAGGCACAAACAGGCTATCGGAGACTCGGCAGAATCAAAGACGAGAAACAGGAAATCAGGGATCAGGAAACCAAACAAGGAAATAAGGCTCAGTAATGTGTCAGAAACACAACTCAATACATCACGAAGTAAGTGTGTTTTCACAGTTTTTATATAGGTGCGCTGATTATATAGGTGACATGATTAATCCTGTGCAGGTGCGAGTCATTTACGGCGTGCACGAGAGTCCGCTTGGTGCACACGCTGTCCGGAGCGTGCCCGAGAGTCTATCTGATGCACATGCCAAGGCATGCAGGTGTGACACTCTTGCACGAAATTAGTACAATAATTAATGTAGATATAAATATCTTATGCCAAATTATTGTGGCATGTGACAAAAAATAAAGAAAAAATCAGAGTCCTCGTCTCCAATTTACGAGTCCGAATGCAGTTAATGCACGAGTCCGAGTCCAAGTCATCAGTGCTCAAGTCCAAGTCGAGTCACGAGTCCTTAAAATTGGGGCACGAGTCAGACTAGAGTCTGAGTTCTGGACTCAAGTACTACAAGCCTGCTCAAGTCTGAGAGAAAAATACTGTGGCGAGTGTGTGTGGAAAAAGAGTCTGGAGACAGAAATCTTAGTTTCTCAGTCCTTAGCCTGTGCTACTCGCGCTCGATAGCACTGGTTTGACCGCTTTTTTAGCATTTACGAACACTACTGATGAACACTACACCGGCTGGAAGGTGACTGCACCGACTCGTGGTTAAGCTAGCATTGGCCTTCGAGAATGCTGATATGTTTGGGCCTTCTCTGAAGGTCTAGAAGGCTCTGACGGTTCCCCTCTGTTTACAAAAGAAAAACATACCAACAGACATCGAAAAATTGGAAAAGAGAGTGTGTATGTACAACCCCGATTCCAAAAAAGTTGGGACAAAGTACAAATTGTAAATAAAAACGGAATGCAATAATTTACAAATCTCAAAAACTGATATTGTATTCACAATAGAACATAGACAACATATCAAATGTCGAAAGTGAGACATTTTGAAATTTCATGCCAAATATTGGCTCATTTGAAATTTCATGACAGCAACACATCTCAAAAAAGTTGGGACAGGGGCAATAAGAGGCTGGAAAAGTTAAAGGTACAAAAAAGGAACAGCTGGAGGACCAAATTGCAACTCATTAGGTCAATTGGCAATAGGTCATTAACATGACTGGGTATAAAAAGAGCATCTTGGAGTGGCAGCGGCTCTTAGAAGTAAAGATGGGAAGAGGATCACCAATCCCCCTAATTCTGCGCCGACAAATAGTGGAGCAATATCAGAAAGGAGTTCGACAGTGTAAAATTGCAAAGAGTTTGAACATATCATCATCTACAGTGCATAATATCATCAAAAGATTCAGAGAATCTGGAAGAATCTCTGTGCGTAAGGGTCAAGGCCGGAAAACCATACTGGGTGCCCGTGATCTTTGGGCCCTTAGACGGCACTGCATCACATACAGGCATGCTTCTGTATTGGAACTCACAAAATGGGCTCAGGAATATTTCCAGAGAACATTATCTGTGAACACAATTCACCGTGCCATCCGCCGTTGCCAGCTAAAACTCTATAGTTCAAAGAAGAAGCCGTATCTAAACATGATCCAGAAGCGCAGACGTCTTCTCTGGGCCAAGGCTCATTTAAAATGGACTGTGGCAAAGTGGAAA
Organism: Neoarius graeffei; assembly: GCF_027579695.1. Taxonomy (NCBI): domain Eukaryota; kingdom Metazoa; phylum Chordata; class Actinopteri; order Siluriformes; family Ariidae; genus Neoarius; species Neoarius graeffei. The sequence goes on from NC_083594.1 coordinate 16,235,177, forward strand.
ACTGTTCTGTGGTCAGACGAATCAAAATTTGAAGTTCTTTATGGAAATCAGGGACGCCGTGTCATTCGGACTAAACAGGAGAAGGATGACCCAAGTTGTTATCAGCGCTCAGTTCAGAAGCCTGCATCTCTGATGGTATGGGGTTGCATTAGTGCGTGTGGCATGGGCAGCTTACACATCTGGAAAGACACCATCAATGCTGAAAGGTATATCCAGGTTCTAGAGCGACATATGCTCCTATCCAGACGACGTCTCTTTCAGGGAAGACCTTACATTTTCCAACATGACAATGCCAAACCACATACTGCATCAGTTACAGCATCATGGCTGCGTAGAAGAAGGGTCCGGGTACTGAACTGGCCAGCCTGCAGTCCAGATCTTTCACCCATAGAAAACATTTGGCGCATCATAAAACGGAAGATACGACAAAAAGACCAAAGCCAGTTGAGCAACTAGAATCCTACATTAGACAAGAATGGGTTAACATTCCTATCCCTAAACTTGAGCAACTTGTCTCCTCAGTCCCCAGACGTTTACAGACTGTTGTAAAGAGAAAAGGGGATGTCTCACAGTGGTAAACATGGCCTTGTCCCAACTTTTTTGAGATGTGTTGTTGTCGTGAAATTTAAAATCACCTAATTTTTCTCTTTAAATGATACATTTTCTCAGTTTAAACATTTGATATGTCATCTATGTTCTATTCTGAATAAAATATGGAATTTTGAAACTTCCACATCATTGCATTCCGTTTTTATTTACAATTTGTACTTTGTCCCAACTTTTTTGGAATCGGGGTTGTATTATAATAATAATAATAATAATAATAATAAAGGCTTTTTTTCATGGTATATCAAATATACTCCATTCAGCTAGCATGATATTGAACTTGTCTTCGACTCGTTCAGTATCATGCTAGCTGAATGGAATATATCTGATATAATATGAAAAAAAAGCCAGCCAATATTATTTAAATGTCACGGTTGGATGTAGTTCGTATGAAAAATACAAGTGGCGTATTTCCCAGTAAAACACTTGTGTGCATATCATCCAAGTCAGTGGTCACTGACTGATTGTCTCTTGTGACCACCTGCAATATTGGATCAGTATTCTGTTAGAGTAAAACAAATATATATATATATAAGGGCTGTAACGATACACCCAACTCACGATTCGATTCGTATCGCGATTTTTGACCCACGATTCGATACACCCACGATTTTTTAAAATGTGTTTTTAAAGGAGTAAATTTGACTTATTAACATTTACTTACTTACATTAACTATTTAATAACAAATAATTCAGACCACTGCAGAGAATGAGTAATATGTATGCAAAAATGAACAAATGTATATCCAAAGACTGTTTTATTTCTCAAAATAATACTGTTGAGCCGGAAGCTCTGTTTTTTTCGGTTCTGAAAAAGTCATTTTTCCAAATCGTGTAAATCCGTTAAGATTTTTTTTTTGGGGGGTGGGGTGGCTCTCTCACTGTCTCACTCTCATAGGGCCAATGATTTTCTGTGATCGTGGAAAACAGATGGAAATTACGGAATTTTTATGGTGAAACATTGCTCGCGTGTCAAAATGTAACTACCGCAGAAGGCTTCCGCCCAAGCAGACATGCCTTCAGTATTGCCAGATATTGCTAACGTTTTCCACCCCAAAATATGTTCAAAACCAGCCAAAAAGCACCTAAACCTGCCCAATCTGGCAACACTGCATGCCTTTCCGGTCAAGTGATTGTGATTGGCTTGTGGCACACCTCGCCAGCCAATGAGCTGCTTGTTTACAGATTCGCTCCCCGCGTCGCAACCAGAATGGCGACCGCTTAAAAGAAATGAATGCTCTGCCAGTGGCGAGTGTGGACGTTGCGTGACTCGCAGAAGATTGTCGTAGGTCGGCGAAAAAACGACTTACTAATAGATATAAAAAATAAAAGTAATTTAAGTAAGTTTAAAATGTAATTTAAATAAAAAGTAAAGTATTCATAAATTGAAGTTTGGAAGCACCTCTGTTTTTGGGCTGAGGAGAAGTTTGAAAGGGTGTACCGCGATTCTGCCTTCTTGTATCGCGATACGGATCGTGGCTCTGCATATCGCGATTTCGATACGCATGTTGTTACAGCCCTAATATATATATATATATATATATATATATATATATATATATATATATATATATATAAATGCAAGGCAGGTCCAGGGGTTTTGAGCCATTGGGGTGCAACATTATGAGTACAGTGTCAGTGCGAGTTTCATTTGCTGAAAAATGTGTGTACAGTATGGACCAAAAAGGAGGTCACTCCTGAATGATGAAAAGGAGAGAAACAAACAAAATAGAGTGCAGTTTTCGCAAAGAAGTGACTGTGTACACTAAAAGTCTCTGACTTGGAAAAAGCAGCGTATTCAACGATTATTATATAGTATTATAAATGAATGAACGAATGAATGACATATGAACATGAAAAGTCAAAATCAAAAGTTTGGCCACACCTTCGAATTCAGTGGCTTTCCTTTATTATATTAATTAAAAGACATTTCATGTCTTAAAGTAATGATGGATGTCATTTCTCTTCTAGACTTGTGAAACCATGTCAACTTAATTGTGATTTACTGCTGTTTGTGTGTATGTGTGTGTGTGTGTGTACTTGATGGAGGAGCCTAACATGCTGGTCAGCCTGGCCTCATTAGTAAATGTCTCCCCTCGTCCTCTCAGAAGAATGGCGTCATGTCCACTGATTAGCCACTTGCCATTTTGACTTCGCTGTTCATTTTGTCAAAAATTAAAAGCTAATGAAGTATGCTGATGTGAAGTCTGTCAGTCTAGTGCTCTGGCTTGATGCCTGTCCTCATTATTAACAATTATACATCAACTGGATGGGAATAGCACGCTGACAATACAGCTCAGCTACAGGAGAAAAATACATCTCAGAGACCCTAGTGAGTAATTAGTGAGTTCTGGACTCCCATCCAGTCTTTAGAAGAATTTGCGCACAGGGTCGTCGGATGCTAATGTTCATCATAGCAAGCCACCTCAGAACCGCACAGTGCAGCTGACTCAGCAGTTTAGCTGCTAGCATCCTTGGTGTGCTTCTATGTTGTTCCATGTTTCACTGATTGAGCAGGCTTTCTTCCTGTGTCCCCTGAGGACAGTGATTTGGGAGATAGCCAGAAGCTCCCGATTACCTCCGTCCCAGCTGGCCAGACATCCTTTCCTGCCTCATCTGTCTGCACGTTAACCCTCAGAGCACCTATTGATTTTTGTCCGTTGCTTTAAGCAGCTAGCATCTTCATGGCCGTCGTGCAAATTCCTCATTTACTCAGTACAATACAAATGTGAGCTTTCTTGTTTCATGAAATTCTCCAGGACGATGACTCACCCATCTGTTTATTTTAGAGATAGATAGACAGACAGACCCAGATTTACAGCAACGTAATCAAAAGACGCTGATGCGGTTCGCAGATGTCAGATATTTTACAACACACATTCTCGGAACTGACCAGCCAAGCATTACTTTCAGTGTAAAGATCTCATCTCATCTCATCTCATTATCTGTAGCCGCTTTATCCTGTTCTACAGGGTCGCAGGCAAGCTGGAGCCTATCCCAGCTGACTACGGGCGAAAGGCGGGGTACACCCTGGACAAGTCGCCAGGTCATCACAGGGCTGACACATAGACACAGACAACCATTCACACTCACATTCACACCTACGGTCAATTTAGAGTCACCAGTTAACCTAACCTGCATGTCTTTGGACTGTGGAGGAAACCCACACGGACACGGGGAGAACATGCAAACTCCGCACAGAAAGGCCCTCGCTGGCCACGGAGCTCGAACCCGGACCTCCTTTCTGTGAGGCGACAGCACTAACCACTACACCACTGTGCCGCCCCAATGTAAAGATAATGTCTTTGGACTGTGGAGGAAACCCACACGGACACGGGGAGAACATGCAAACTCCACACAGAAAGGCCCTCTCTGGCCACGGAGCTCGAACCCGGACCTCCTTTCTGTGAGGCGACAGCGCTAACCACTACACCACCGTGCCGCCCCATTGTAAAGATAATATCAGTAAATCCCCTTGATGATATGAGAATTCAAATATCAGGTACATGAGGCTAATTGATTTATTAGGACGAATGGAGAATTATACATTATGTTAAAGCTAGACCACCTTTCAGATTTTTCAAGTGTAGGTCATGGAAAGAATTTTCCCCGACACCCAATTATTTTTGTTTAGTGGACCAAAAGCTACTGAATTCAAAGCACAGATTCAAATTTTATTATTATTATTTTTTAAATAGAACATCTAATGAATTTAGGGCCACATGGCCCGAAATTCTCCACTATTTTTTCCTACTTCACCATGACCCAATTCAAGATACTACATCATGCATCACGTGGTGGGCTTTTCCCGTTTGCGCAAGGCATTATGGGATACAAATTTGAAACAGGAGAGGAAAATGGAGGATGAGAATGAAACGTGAAAGACCAACTATAGTAACGGAAAGCGAGAAGAAAAGACGTTATGTTGTATGTGAAGGAAAGGAAACGCAGGACCAAACTAATAAATATCGGTCGTCAGAGAGCACTTCGGTGTGATCAGCTATTCGTTTAGCGACAGAATGGTGGAACCGTCAGTGCACAGTCAAAGGTAAACCTGTAGATGGCAGTAATGCAAGACTGTGGATGCCAGCTGCCATAAAACCCAAAAGAAGAAGAAGAAGAAAAAGAAGGTAAACCCGCGCATGCGCACACGGACTTCCTCTGTCTGCTTGACTGCGTGAAGCGAGCGATTTCATGCACATTATTTGCTTTAATCCCCTCAAATTAAATAACTTCCCAGTAGGGTATTAGGCAGAAAAAGAAATTTACCAGTCAAAAATAATATTTTATATAATCCTGATAAGCGCCGCAGGTGCGAAGACGAGCGCCGCAGGCGCGAAGTCCCTCTAGGGGGGTCTGGGGGCATGCCCCCCCAGAAAATTTTTGAAATTTAGACTTCTTTTCCTGCATTCTAGGACATTTTCAGGGTGAAATGGCGTGTAATTTTTGATCAGAAATATTGCATATTTTTACTTTGTATTTTTTTCAGTTTCACTCCTGAATGTATCAGATGTATGTATGGTGTTTGATTTGGTAACAAAAGTGAAAAGAAAATAAACAACAATGAATTGTATATAATCTTTTGATCTAGTTACAGTATTTAATAAAAAAAAAAACCAACAGTATTCTATTTTACCATACCCCAATGAAACCCCCTTGTTAATCAATGTATCACACATACCTTTTCTGTCTTTTTGTGGAAAAACGAATCAGTTTTTGTCACATTCAATTTGGGGCGTTTGTTGGGATTCATCTTGATCCAGAAGAGTGAGTCAGCAAAAAAAAATGCGGTTCTCCCGCCAAGAAAGAGGAAACTACAACGCAGGGTGTTTGGCAATTTTCGACCAATCAGAATTCGCGATTTATTCAGTCCGCATGTTACAAGATTCAGTGCGGGCCAAAATGGCGGAAACGATGAAATATTCTGATTTTTCATTTCAAGTTTTCAGTATTTTTCGTATTAAACTGTGTTTCTTACGATTTGTAAATGATGGCGGAACCACACACGGACTGGCCATCGGGAGTAGCGGGAGTTTTCCCAGTGGGCCGGTGGTTCAGTGTGGGCCAGCGGAGAAAAAAAAAAAAACAGTTGCGCGCTGGCCTTTAATATGATAAGCAATGTTAACAGTTTCTTTAACAAACTGTTAACATTGCTTATCATATTAAAGGCCAGCGCGCAACTGTAATAAGCAATGTTAACAGTTTGTTAAAGAAACTGTTAACATTGCTTATCATATTAAAGGCCAGCGCGCAACTGTTTGTTTTTTGTTTTTTTTTTCCGCCGGCCCACGCTGAACCACCAGCCCACCGGGAAAACTCCCGCTACTCCCGATGGCCAGTCCGTGTGTGGGCGGAACATAACTGGATTTATCGGATGACATGTGGGAGTATTCATGTGCGAAAATTTTCGGCATTATCGTCCGTTTCAGTATCCGTCTGTGTGTATACTTGCCCGTTGAAATCGGCAATTGCCCGTCAAATTTACGGGTGGACGGGTCTCTGCCTAATACCTTACTTCCCAGCCACAGAATGGGCTGATATTTTGTCAGATATTACAGAAATAAACATATATCACAATGGCCAAATTTCAGAGGGCACTAAATTTCGCCTATTTTATGAAATCGAAAGGCCGTCTAGCTTTAAAAGGTATTTTCTTTCTCGTATAATTGAAATTGCAGTTCAAATTGATTCAGCACTTAAATTAGTCTCACTGGAAGAATTGTAAACTTTATCAATTCATATATAACTGTAATAACTTAATTATGACAATGATAACAACTTTATTAGTCATTGAAGGTACTCTCTATTGTAAGGTGACCAGATTTCTGGTCACACACACCGGCCGGTGAGCGTATTAACTAACGGAATCCCCGAAAATATATAACTTTCAGCACAAATCATTGCGTCGTTTTAGTAAATGTCTGTACTTGAACTTTAAGCTTTCATCCTGTGCAATATGGAGAGATTTATAACATAACGTCGACTGAACCATGACTGAAAATGAAACCTTTTATGATACTTTGGCAGTTTGGGTTTTTTTTTACCCCCTGTCATCCTCGGACTTAAATCTCTCCCGTTAACTCCTGTTTAAAAAGCCACAGCGTCATCATGAAAGCGACTCTTTTAGCGCATGACTCAAAAGAGAGTCAACCAAAGCCATAGCCTAAGCCTCATTAAAGAATTTCCATGAATGATGCACCCTCCGCTCCCCCTTTTAGAAGAATTGGATTATCTGGCGTGATTGATTTCCAGGGTATTGTGAAGCTCCTTTGTTTCGAATGTAAATACCGTAAATCAGAGGGTCACCTTCAGTTAATTAGCTTTGGTTTGGCGTCGCTCGGCCTGAAAACATGTCCCATCTGTATTTAGATGTCATCAAACAAGTGCTCAGAACCTGTATTTGTCCACTGCGGTGCCCGTAAGACAGAATGTCTGTTTGGAGTGGTGTTCTTGCAGATGGAGTTAAAAATTAAGCATATGTATACAAGAGAAGCAAATGGACCCCAGAGCAAATGGCTTTCAATTCAGCGTGTAATTTAGCTTCTGTTATGTTATCGATCGGTTAATGTTAATTGGCCGGTATAAATACTAGAATTACACAAGTGAACGATTTTGCATATAAATGTAACAAGCTTCAGTGGGTGAAGTAACCTTTAGTCTGTCCATTAAGGCACAGGTTTGTGATAATAAGCATTGACGGTCATATCCATTCGTTCTGTTAAATGAGCCTGTCTTTCAGGATATGACCTGTAATTCACTACTCGTCAGAAAGAGGCTCGGACTGAAGGCTAAAATTAACCAGCACTATATATTCTGTCCAGCGGGATGAAATTACATTATAGATAATTGCAGATTTCAAATGTCCTTCGACATCCATGCTTATCTGCGATAAGAAATCCAGTTTGGTAATTAATATAACTTGTAATAGAACAGTCTTTATATTTTATACAAAAGCAAGTCGCAAACTTTATTTCTACTGGAGATCTCATCTCATCTCATCTCATTATCTGTAGCCGCTTTATCCTGTTCTACAGGGTCGCAGGCAAGCTGGAGCCTATCCCAGCTGACTACGGGCGAAAGGCGGGGTACACCCTGGACAAGTCGCCAGGTCATCACAGGGCTGACACATAGACACAGACAACCATTCACACTCACATTCACACCTACGGTCAATTTAGAGTCACCAGTTAACCTAACCTGCATGTCTTTGGACTGTGGGGGAAACCGGAGCACCCGGAGGAAACCCACGCGGACACGGGGAGAACATGCAAACTCCGCACAGAAAGGCCCTCGCTGGCCACGGGGCTCGAACCCGGACCTTCTTGCTGTGAGGCGACAGTGCTAACCACTACACCACCGTGCCGCCCACTGGAGATCCGTATCAAGAATTTTTTCGATGATATAAATTTGTCACGAAAATAAGCGACCACTTGAACCCATGAAATGGACTTTACGTAGCTACAGTCTTTATGGGAGAGCGGGGAGACTTGGGACAAGTTTTCAGCTTTTGTACATTGTGCGAAATTCTTTGCAGGTAGCGTCACATTCATATTGCATTTGCCTCTTATATCCTCTTACTGCAACATTAGTTTCTCAGCTTATCTCATATCCTGACCTTCAGGCTTCACTTTTTCTGTCATTATTTTTTGCAGGGAGACATGAGACATTAAGGGGAGACATGGGACAGTATGTTGGGATACTTGAGACAGAGTGAGGAGACATGGAATAAAAATAAAATACCTCGGCCTACATGTTTAATTTTGATTCATGATCAAAGCTTGTAACAGAAGAACTCTTTGAACATACAGTGCTGGTATGGCAATAGAAAAATGTCTGTTTACCCAAACCCTAACGCGACAAAACAGTTCCATTCTCAAGAAGGAATGAAATACGTTTCATCCTCATGCAGGTACACGCCCACATTTTTAACAAAAAAACGTTTAAAACAATTTTATATTTGTAAACCACAAGAAAAAACCTGGAACATGATGAACTGTCCCAACTCTCCTCATCTGGTCGTTTTGAAAAAAAAATGAAATGTTTTTTTTTCTCCAGAATTTAAGTTGAACAAATAATAATATTTATTTTTTTTGCAGTCCAAATCCTGCGTTCTGATTGGCTGGCGAGCGGGTCCGTATCCTATGGTACAGACCCCAGTTACAGACCCCGGTTACGGACCTCTGGCGACTCGCTCGTTCACAACAACAACAAACATAGTAGCATTTTTTGTCAACATTTATCTTTTTTTTTATAAGCTTTATTTAGATTATCAAAAATCTTATAAATTTTTGCCAGCATTTCTCAGGAGAATAGCATTAATTTTACAGCATGGATAGCGATAACGACAGTGTTCACAGCGAAAGTGAGTTTTACTACCCTGAGGAAGAAGAAATAAAAGAAAACATTTCAGGAGAAAGCTAAAAACCTGTAATTTGCTAACGCCGAGCAAAAACATGGCTGAATCCTGAATGACTCCTATTTGTATAAATAGGGGACGACATAGGCGGCAAAATGTAGTTTTTTTCCTGCCATGGAAGTGCACTTGTATACCGAGGAGGAAGCAATTTGCATTACAGCCGTGAATGAGGATTCAAAATGGCGGCTTGGCTCGGTTTTCCCTTTTGGGCGCTCTCGTTTTCTGTTAGAATTTGGTAAAAAAATATATATATATATATTATTTACCAGCTTAAGGTTGGTCCGTATGGTGAAATACCGTGACTTCTGCCTTAAATACTGACCTCGGCCCAGAGGGCCTTGGTCAGTACTTTCAAGACCTCGGTCACGGTATTTCATGATACGGACCTCCCAGCTGGTATATAACATATATATATATATATATATATATATATATATATATATATATATATATATATATGGTAACTCTAGTCTACAAACTTTAATTCGTAACAAATCCCGAATTCACCAGCGTACATTATACCGTAGAATGGAGGTGGAGGCAAAACAAATTTTGGTTGATAAAAATATTTAACTGCACAAACCTGACGGCACTATCCAGCTTCGTGACTCCAAAGGAAGTAGGTTACTTGAAGGGGCAACATCTAACTTCTGATGTAGTCTAAAACCTGATTGGTTGATAGTAATTTATGGGAAAACAAACTGTCCGAAGTCTCCCCCTTCCCAAGTCTCCCCGCTCTCCCTTATTCTTTCCCAGTCATGTCTCCAGTGAAGAAGCACGTATTTGCAGTTTGCAGTATTGACAACATGGCAGAAAGTCATTGGCTAACATTTCAGCGATGGGCTGTGATGTTCTCTTTTCGCATGTTAAAAAGTGTCAGGTTAGTGTCTTCATTTCAGTGCTAGTCACTGTAAAGAGTTATGGATTGGATATGTGACATTTGCATCATTTAATCATTGAAATGCATCATCATAGACAATCGTGGGCATTGCGAGGTCATGTATGTGGAAGAGGGCAGTTGGTGCTTTTCTCCAAGCAATTCAAAAAGATGCAGTGGCTGGCTTCACATGTTGGACAATAGGGGAGAGCTAGTGAGTGGGTGGGAATTGGCAAATTAATAAAACTAGGAGGAATGGGGTAAAAAAAAGCATAAATATATGTTGTTTATTTCAATAATATTGGCTGGTGTTCAGTGGTATATCAGATATATTCCATTCAGCTAGCGTGATATTGAACAAGTCGAAGACAAGTTCAGTATCATGCTAGCTGAATGGAATATATCTGGTATACCATAAAAAAGCCAGCCAATATTATTATTATTATTATTATTATTATTATTATTATTATTATTCTACATACACCAGAGTGGAACACTCAGGGCCTTCTTGGCCTTCAGATAAGGCCCAAACAAATCAGCATTTCAAAAACTTAATTTCCTTCATTCTTTAATTTCTTTCATAATTTCATGATAATTATTCTCTTCTAATTCTAATTTGGCCTCATTTTCTATCAAATTTGCTTCAGAAATGAAAGGGTTACGGTCCTGAAAACACTAAAATCGAGTTATCCAATGAGATTTTTTTGTTTGTTGTCTCTAGGCTGAGAGGAGTTTCGAGCTGGCTCACTCATTGGTTAGGACTTCATTGCTGGGACAGAAGGCCATGGCAGTGTATGTTTATGTAGGAAGTGACAGATGAATTAACCAATCAGATTTTGATTTATAGTGTGAGGGACCAAAGATTTATATTCCTAGACCTTCTCGAAGGCCAACGCTAGCTTAACTGCAAGTCGGTGCCGTCAACGCAGCAGTGAAGTAATCTTCCAGTCGGAGTAGCATTCATCAGTAGTGTTAGAGAATGCTAATAAAGCGGTCTAGCCAGTGCTATCGAGAGCTAACGACTAGCACAGGCTAACAACTGAGAAACTAAGATTTCTGTCTCCAGACTCTTTTTCCACGTACTCTCGCTACAGTATTTTTCACTCCGACTTAAGTATTCATTTCCCGATGTAATTTACTTAGTTACTTTTAAAATCAATATCGACAACTACACACAACAGCGCGACCTGGCACTCTGCCGCTAATCCCTCGCAAAATCCTTTGCCCTGTTGCTTTTTTCGTGTGTCTGGCTAAGTTTTGGCCAAGCTGAAGTCCCAGCTCTAATAGTAACAGTTCACCACTGACTCACACACTCTCTTTTCCAGTTTTTCTATGTCCATTGGTATGTTTTTCTCTTGTAAATATGCGTGAAGAATATCTAATTAAGTTTTGGTTGCCTTTTGAGTGTTCAACGTGTCTTTATCTTTCTCGGTGAACAAAAAAAACATGCTTCTGCGCATATGTGCGGCATAAAACTCTCTCATTGGATATTCGCATCAGCTCCGATATATGGCGTCATGTTGTCTTGACAACCATGCAATATTGTAAACCATATTCAATGCTCATTCTCCATTGGGTAGAGTGACGTAATACACATAGGATAAGCGATATGCTAACAATATTACATGCTATCAAACCAAATGAATGAAACCCTCTAGAAGGGAATAGAATACATGTTTTTACTCCATGGGAAAAGTGTCTTGTATGTATAAAAATGTCTTATAAAGAATCTCAATATGATAATTTGCCATCTCAGTCGTGTCTTCTAATAGCATGGCAGTTGTCAGTGAAAAGCCAATGGCTCAGTGTGTTGCCTTGTAATCTAGCAAGTACAGTAATTAACCCCATGCCAGCCTCTGTGTTAATCCTTAATTATTTAGTCAGACCTTTCGTCTTACATGTGGCCAATTTTCTTTCAGCACCCCCCCCAGGTCAAAGGGCAGGGCTTTTACAGTGTCTTTGCGGTTAGTTCAAGAACCCCACATTCTCTGTAGACCTCATTAGGTCTTCAGGAGAAGCTGAAAGAAAAGATGAGAATCTGACCACCACACTAACTACGGGGCTGCATTTCTTGAAGGACATGTTTAAACTTAATGGGTTGGTTCCTGCCATCTTATTCTATCGGTCTTATTTTTCAGGAAAGAAAAAAAAAAAGATTTTCAGCGATAATCAGGGTCTATGCTGAAATGAAAATTTCACCAAATATCATACTCACTTATCTACGGAAGCCGAGAGAGGCCCTTCATATAATCCTTTTTTTTTATTCACCTTGTTATCCCAAGATAACGACATAATTAATTCAGGATCTCGAGAAAACAACACAACTAATTCGAGATCTCGAGAAAACAAAACCATTATTCCGAGATAACGACATAATTAATTCAGGATCTTGAGAAAACTACACAACTAATTCGAGATCTTGAGAAAACAAAACTGTTATTTCGAGATCTCGAGAAAACAAAACAATTATTCTGTGATCTCGAGAAAAAACAATTATTTCATGATCTCGAGTAAACAGCTGAGAAATGGTTCATTCAGGTGCGCCAAGAGACTTGTGATGTGCTGACTTTGGGGCTATTTCTCATTCTGTATAGACGCAACTTTGGTCATTAGAATGTCTGGAATAATCGATCACCTAATAAGGCAATATTTTGATCAGGGGTCGACACAGGGAGAGATTGCATTAAGTCTTTTAATAAGGGATAATTTCAAAATTAGTCCGCGGCACCTCCGCAGAAGACTGGCCCGGCTTCGTCTCTACCGACGGAGATACAGTGATCCAGCTGAGATCATGAAATAATTGTATTGTTTTCTCGAGATCTCGAAATAACGGTTTTGTTTTCTCGAGATCTTGAATTGGTTGTGTTGTTTTCTCGAGATCCTGAATTAATTATGTCGTTATCTCGGGATAACAAGGTGAATAAAAAAAGATTATATGAAGGGCCTCTCGCGGCTTCCGTACTTATCACATGTGCTGTGAAAATAATCTTTTTTTTTGTACACTTGGAATGAAAAACTAATTGAAAAGTTTTATAGACTTGCTAGATGAGGCATACTCGACAAATCAAAATCAGGAAATGAATGTTTTTATTAGAAACGTTTTTAGCAGGCCTGAGAAGGAAAATGTGATTGCAGGGTTGGCCCTTTCTATCTGGACAGCAAAGTGATCCTCAATATTGGAGCAAATGAAGATTTTGTCGGATGAACTTGTAACTGCGTGACAAAATGGCATTCATTATGGTCAGCATTCATGCCACTTAAATGGTGAAACTTGTGCCAGCGAGATGAACAAAGACAACACAGTGAGGTCCGGAGGAATGATCAGAGATTACAACTAGTTTTTTTTTACTGAGCAGGCTTTTAGGAATCTTACTGAATCCTGCTGACTCCACTGAGCTGTCTGAAGTGTCCACAATCCCCTCCTTTCTACGCCCTCTGGGGTCCAGCTGTCCAGGCAGGAACAGCTGAGGAGATTCCTTGAGATCAGAGACACGCTCCCAAACATCTCCACTCAAACAACTGACTAAACCCTAACACAACATTCAATATGGCGAAAATATCCTGTTTTATAATGTGTTGTTAAGCCAAGGAGACCGACATGGGAATGAAACTGCTATTTGAGAAATTGAAAGAGAGAAACGTTTTCGCGCCTGGCAGGAAAGATCTTGGCTGCAGGGTTCTGTTTTGGCCTGCAGTGCTGGAATTCACAGTAATACAGAGGCCGTGGGTGGTACACATTGTTGATTTAGCGACATACTCCGTTGGGTCCAAGCGTCAAATCCTTAAACCAAGCCACACGTCTGTTACTGGAGAGCACTCTCCAGCTTCGATGTCTTAAACCCTACCTTCTTGGAAAGGCAGGATAATGGAATCTCGAATACCCAGGCTTTTCTTCAATCCAAATGTGTTGCTATGGAATTATTTTATGTATTTGGGTCAGTTTGTGACAAGCTGGCCCGTATTTGCTTAATAAGAGCTGGATTTTTCTCCCAATAATCCCTGTGCACTGCACTGCAGGAGCTTTTGAATGGATGTGGCCATTTCATCTCGTAGCATTCGTTTAACTTGAGCAGTAATGGCTGGTTGCGATATTAGGTGGGGGGCGAAAATATAATATACATCAATAACATCACAAAAAAAATATATATTCAGGCTGAGCAGTGCTTTATATCCCAAGGTACCTGGGTTCATGCCATGTGGCTTCTGAATACCAAACATGCAACCCTTTTGTTCAAACCAAAAAAACAGAAAACTTATAGTCCTGTTGTCTGCCCTTTTGTGCAGTTTGTACTTTGGTGGGACAATGTGTGCTTAGTTCGTCTATTTTTAATTTCTCCTCCAAAGGCTCCTCCAAATTTTTGGAGGAAAAGGATGATACAGCAAATTATTCATTATTATTATTATTGTATGTTCATTACACCTTTGATGGTATTTGACCTGCACCTTCTCACAGTGTTGTAGTCGAGTCACTAAACCTCGAGTCCGAGTCCAGTCTTGCGTCCCCAGTGTTCAAGTCTGAGTCAAGTCCAAGTCATTAAAAAAATTTCGAGTCGAGTCGACTATTGATCCGAGTCGAATCCAAGAACGAGACTCCAACGGCACCATTTGATGGTGGCTGTTTTAGCGCCATTAACGTTAGTTTGTTCCTGAACATGACGTATGAACAGGTGAATGTGCTTCTCTTCGTCAGGGAGTGTGAAGTATTCTGTCAGAGATGGTTGGGAGACGGATGTAAGTGCAGAAGGTGTGTTTATTAATACAAGTGAAGAGACGTAAACGATCCAGAACGGCAGGCAAAATCGTAAAACGGTGAAACAGGCGATAGGTCACGTGAGGCACAAACAGACGATCGGAGACTCGGCAGAATCAAAGACAAGAAACAGGAAATCAGGGATCAGGAAACCAAACAAGGGAATAAGGCTCAGTAATGTGTCAGCAACGCAACTCAATACTTTGCAAAGTAAGTGTGTTTTCACAGTTTTTTATATAGGCATGCTGATTGCGCCTTAATCCTGTGCAGGTGCGAGTTGTTTACAGCGCGCGTGCGCGAGAGTCTGCTTGGCACACGCGCTGTACAGAGCGCACACAAGAGTCTATCTGATGCACATGCCAAGGCACACAGGTGTGACACTCTTGCACAAAATTAGTACAAAAACTAATGTAGATATAAATATCTTATGCCAAATTATTGTGGCATGTTACAAAAAATAAAGAAAAAAATCAGAGTCCTCGTCTCCAATTTACGAGTTCAAATGCAGTTAATGCACGAGTCCGAGTCCAAGTCATCAGTGCTCAAGTCCAAGTCAAGTCTCATCTCATTATCTCTAGCCACTTTATCCTGTTCTACAGGGTCTCAGGCAAGTTGGAACCTATCCCAGCTGACTACGGGCGAAAGGCGGGGTGCACCCCGGACAAGTCGCCAGGTCATCGCAGGGCTGACACATAGACACAGACAACCATTCACACTCACACCTACGGTCAATTTAGAGTCACCAGTTAACCTAACCTGCATGTCTTTGGACTGTGGGGGAAACCGGAGCACCCGGAGGAAACCCACGCGGACACGGGGAGAACATGTAAACTCCACACAGAAAGGCCCTCGCCGGCCACGGGGCTCGAACCCAGACCTTCTTGCTGTGAGGCGACAGCGCTAACCACTACACCACCATGCCGCCCCCCCAAGTCAAGTCACAAGTCCTTAAAATTAGGGCATGAGTCGGACTTGAGTATGCCAAGCCTGTCTTCTCAGTCACAAGCTGAAAAATATTCACCCCAATGCACATGAAATCTGGGAGATGTTTCAACCGGAATCATCAAATGACAGGACTGTCATTGATTGGCTCCATGAATCTGCAGAAATAAATCAGCCCCAGCCTTGATTCATGATACTATTCTTTGTATTTTTTCCAGCCATAATTGATGCTGTTGTCCTTCATTACACAAAAGTCCAAAATAATCCACCATAAAACATTTGCTAATCGCAAGTAATCTGATGCGGATGGCAAAATTGAAACCTTCCGCTGATGTCTGCTAGCTCACTGATTCAAAGAAAATTAATGACAAGTTTGAGGAAGAGATTTGCTATCAACAAGAAAGCGTTGGTCAATCTAGCAAATTCCAGGCTTGGGGGAGGGGGGGACCACAAACAATAACTCCCAGACTAAGCTCCTTTTTGCTTTTGTCCTCTTTTCAATCTCCACTTTATTTATACTTCCATCAGCCGGGCTTTCAGGCCATGCCAGGGCAGGAGTCAGAAAAGGCAAACAAGAATAGAAGGTAGGGAGATTCTCTCTCTCTCTCTCTCTCTCTCTCTCTCTGCCAGTATTCTCCAAATGCTGACCTTCTCAGCAGCTGATCTGCAAGAAGCCAGTAAAGAGGCTGAGCTGAGAGAAATAAGATCTCAACGCATAAGAGGGGAAATGGAGTTGCCTACAGGGCACACCAAACCCAGTGCCAGAGCTGAGGAAGGATAATAACTGCACTGCCATTGTGCAGAATCTAATTAAATTTGAAAAAAAGGAAGAAAAAGAAAAAAAAAAGGCCAGTTCCATGTTATTGCCTCTACTCATTAAATACCTACTCAGCCCTCGTAGTCCCAGCCTTGCTAGATCACTGAACAAATTTAATTCAGCGCCTCCTCTCAGCTGAAGCTTCGCTCTCTAAATGAGAAAAAATGGAGACAAGATGGGAGCGTTGGGAGTCAAGGCGTGAGCAGAACCACTGGGACATTGATACAGAGATTTGGATTCCTGACACATCAGAATGGATGCTGTAACGGAAATAGCCTAGAGGACATCTATTTCAGAAATAGGCATAATATTGATGTTAGGGTTTTGCTGGGATTCGAACCTGGTTCGTTGGTGTGATGATCCAGCAAACCCCCACTAGGCCACCAGGGGGATGACTCAAATGCAGAGGCGTGAGGCGGAAGTAGAAAAAGAATCAAAAAGGTTTATTTAAACTATATACACTATATACAGGGCAAAACAAAAGACAAAAAAAACCAAAGAGTGTAATCCAAAAGAAAAGCAAAGTGCAAAAATACAAAAGCTAAGAAGATCAAAAAAACACAGTACAAAGGAAACTGGAGATAAACATAACAGCACAAAGACTCCGTGACAAGAGGACTGAACTCAGGGGTATAAATAGACAAACTAATTAAGGACACAGGTGAAGATAATTAGGCAATTAACACAAACACAAGACACAGGAACAGTGGCGGCCTCTAGAGGCCAAAATAAACACGACATGAAAAGGAAATAACAGCGGCCTCTAGAGGCCAAAACAGTCCTAGTCCTAACAGGACCCCCCCCTCTAGGAGCGTCTCCTGACGTTCCCAGGGCGATCCGGATGGGCCGAATGGAAGTCCCGACATAGTTCTTTATCAAGGACATCCCGAGCAGGAACCCAGCAGCGCTCCTCAGGACCATAGCCCTCCCAGTCCACCAGATATTGCAACCCGCCGCGGACCCGGCGGGAGTCAAGCAGGCGATTCACAGTGAACACAGTCTGCCCCTGGAAGATGCGGGGGGGTGGGGGGTTCCTAGGGGCAGGGGCATACGTAGACGTCAGTACGGGCCGTAACAGGGAAACATGGAAAGTGGGGTTGATCCTCAGAGTCCGGGGCAACTGGAGCCGGTAGGAGACAGGGTTCACCCTGCGCACCACCTTGAAGGGGCCAATGTAGCGAGGAGCAAGCTTGCGGTTCTCCACCCGCAGTGGAAGGTCCTTAGTGGACAGCCAAACACGCTGCCCAGGGCGGAAAGCGTGTGCAGGTCTTCTATGGCGGTTGGCCTGAGTCTGGTTGGTTCTGGAGGTCTGTATGAGGGTCTTCCTGACCTTGCTCCAGGTCTTGCGACACCGTCTCACATATTGGTTGACCGAGGGCACCCCCGCGTCCTCCTCCTGGTCCGGGAACAGAGGTGGCTGGAACCCGAATTGGCACTGGAATGGCGACAGCTTGGTGGCCGATGACTGCAGGGTGTTGTGGGCGTACTCCGCCCATGGCAGCCAGGTGCTCCACGATGTCGGGTTATCCATAGCCAGGCCTCGCAGGGTGGTTTCCAGGTCCTGGTTGAGCCTCTCCGTCTGACCATTGGACTGTGGGTGAAACCCAGAGGAGAGGCTGGCAGTGGCTCCGATGACCTTGCAGAACCCGTGCCACACTCGGGAGGAGAACTGGGGCCCTCGGTCTGAGACGATGTCCTGTGGAAGACCAAAGACTCGGAAGACATGATTAAACAAAAGTTTCGCAGTTTCAAGAGCAGAGGGGAGTTTGCACAGTGGTATGAAGCGGCAGGCCTTGGAGAATCTGTCAACTAAGACCAAAATGACCGTGTTACCTTGTGACTCAGGGAGACCCGTGATAAAGTCGACTGCCACGTGGGACCAGGGACGCCGGGGAATGGTCAGAGGATGCAGGAGACCCTGGGGACGCTGTCGTGGGTTCTTGGTTCTGGTGCAAACCTCACAGGACAGGACAAATGACCTTACTTCCTGCTCCATGTTAGGCCACCAGAAGCGTCTTTTCAGGAAGTCCAGGGTCCTCCGAGCTCCCGGGTGGGCGGTGAGAGGGGAAGAGTGACCCCACTGGAGAACCTTGGCCCGGGCTTGATGTGGGACGTACAAGAGGCCTGGTGGCCCCGTCCCAGGACCGGGGTCCTGGCGTTGGGCTCGTCGGACAGCCTCCTCAATACCCCAGCGGACAGGGGCCACAATCCGGGACACAGGGATAATAGGCCCGACTTCATTCTCCCTGTTAGTGGCAGAGAACAGTCTGGACAGTGCGTCAGGTTTGGTGTTCTTGGAGCCGGGGCGGTATGAGAGGGTGAAGTCAAATCGACTGAAAAACAGGGCCCACCTAGCCTGTCGAGGGTTCAGTCTCTTGGCTTGCTGGAGGTACTCCAGGTTCTTGTGGTCAGTCCAAACCAGGAATGGATGTTGTGCTCCCTCCAGCCAGTGCCTCCACTCCTCAAGGGCCAGTTTGACCGCTAGCAGTTCTCGATCCCCCACATCGTACCGGGACTCAGCAGGACTCAGGCGGTGGGAGAAGTAAGCGCAGGGGTGCAGCTTTCCTTCCGAACGTTGAGAGAGCACCGCGCCGACACCACTGTCCGAGGCGTCCACCTCCACGATGAATGGTTGGGAGGTGTCCGGGAGAACCAGAATGGGTGCCGTGCAGAAGCGGTCCTTGAGGTCTTTGAACGCCTTTTCTGCCTGAGGAGACCAGCCATAAGATCCACCTGTCCCTTTGGTGAGGTCTGACATGGGTGCTGCCACAGAACTGAAGTTCCTGATGAACTTGCGGTAGAAGTTAGCGAATCCTAAGAACCGCTGAACCTCCTTAACGGACTTGGGAGTAGGCCAATCCCGGACGGCCAGGGTCTTGGCAGGGTCCATTTGGAGTTGGCCTGTCCGTACAATAAATCCCAGAAAGGAGACCTCGGGAACATGAAATTCGCATTTCTGGGCCTTGGCGAACAGATTGTTCTGTAGCAGCCTCTGGAGAACCTGGCGGACATGGTGGCGGTGCTCCTGCACGGTCTTGGAAAAGATAAGGATGTCATCGAGGTAGACAAAAACGTATAGGTTAATCATGTCCCTTAAGACGTCGTTGATTAGGGCCTGAAAAACAGCTGGTGCGTTGGTGAGTCCGAAGGGCATCACCTGGTATTCGTAGTGCCCAGACGGGGTGTTAAAGGCAGTCTTCCACTCGTCTCCCTGTCGGATACGGATGAGGTGGTATGCGTTCCGTAGGTCCAACTTGGTGAAGACGGTGGCGCCTTGGAGCAGGTCGAAAGCTGTGGACATCAGCGGAAGGGGATATCGGTTGCGCACAGTGATCTTATTCAGGCCCCTGTAATCAATACATGGTCGGAGCCCCCCATCCTTCTTGCCGACAAAGAAGAAGCCGGCTCCAGCAGGTGAAGTGGAGGGTCGAATAAACCCAGAGACCAGGGCATCTTTGAGGTATTCCTCCATGGCCTTGCGTTCTGGCTGAGAGAGTGAAAACAGTCTGCCACGAGGAGGGGTAGTCCCAGGGAGCAAGTCGATGGCACAGTCGTAGGCCCGGTGCGGAGGAAGAACGGCGGCCCTGCTCTTGCTGAATACCTCCTTGAGATCCCAGTACTCTGTGGGAACTTGAGATAACTCGGTGAGATCAGGGGGCTCGGCAGGAGACACAGGAGAGCTAGAGAGCAGACAAGAGGCATGGCATGCAGGGCCCCATTCCACAACCTGGCTTGTTACCCAGTCTATGCGAGGGTTGTGGCGAGTAAGCCAAGGAAGGCCTAGAATAACTGGGAACTCAGGTGAAGGAATCAGGTGCAGGGATATTTCTTCCTTGTGACCTTGAGACTGGAGGAAAACTGGAGAAGTAACTTGGGTGACTCTTCCATCACCTAACGCTTGGCCATCGAGGGCAGACACAGACAGTGGGACTTCAAGAGGTGCAGTCGGAATATTGATGCTTTGGGCGAAGTGAATATCCATAAAGTTCCCAGCCGCCCCTGAGTCTATCAAAGCTTGACAAGAGTGGACAGACTCACCCCAGGAGATGGAGACCGGGATGTAGATTCCTTGGCCAGGGAGTCCGGGAGAGAGGGTAGGCCCCGTCACAACCCTCCCTCGGCTGGACGGGGCGGTCCTTTTCCCAAGAGTTCGGGACATGATGCTCGGAAGTGACCAGGTTTGCCACAGTAGATGCAGCACTTGTCCCTCCTTCTGCGCTCCCTCTCAGATGCGGAGAGGCGAGTACGACCCACTTGCATGGGTTCTGGACAGTCACTGAAGGAGGTAGATGGTCTCCAGGTAGAGGTAGGGAGGCTGGGGGGGCTCAAGGCTTGGTGGCGTTCTCTCATCCTGTTGTCCAGACGAATAGCATGTGAGATGAGGGTTTCGAGGTCACTTGGGCATCCAATAGAGGCCAGACCGTCCTTGATGGGGTCAGACAGACCATGGTGGAAGGCTGACACCAGGGCAGTCTCGTTCCATCCACTTACTGCTGCGAGTGTTCGGAACGAGATGGCGTAATCTGCGACGCTTCCTCCTTGCCGGATGGACATGAGCTTTCGGGCTGCGTCGGTACTGATGTCTGCCTGATCGAAGACCCGAAGCATCTCTTCAGAAAACAGCTGGAAATCAAAGCACTCAGGTCCCTGTCTTTGCCAGATAGCAGTAGCCCAGGCTCGCGCCTTACCAGCTAATAAGGTGATCACAAAGGCAATCTTGCGGCGATCCGTAGTGTAGGTGGTAGGCTGAAGCTCAAAGGTGAGTTGACACTGGGTAAGGAACTCTCGGCACTCACTGTGCTTGCCGTCATACCTCTGTGGTGCAGGAAGGCTGGGTTCGCGAGGTGAAGAAGGCAGCATTGCAGGAGGCACTGGAGCAGGAGTGGGAGCTGGATCAGGAGCAGGAACTGGATCAGGAGCAGGAGATGCAGGCAGAGATGTCAGCTGTGCCAGGGTTTTCCCAATTTGCTGAAGCAGTTCCTCGTGGCGAGCGAGGGCCTCACGTTGGCTGGTGAGCGTACGTCCATGAGCGTCCATGGTTGCTCCGAAGCGTGTCAAAGCTGCCATAATTCCCTGAAGGTTGGCCGGGTAGACAGTTGAAGCAGCCTCTGCTGAGTCGGTCATGACGGAGTCTTTCTGTTAGGGTTTTGCTGGGATTCGAACCTGGTTCGTTGGTGTGATGATCCAGCAAACCCCCACTAGGCCACCAGGGGGATGACTCAAATGCAGAGGCGTGAGGCGGAAGTAGAAAAAGAATCAAAAAGGTTTATTTAAACTATATACACTATATACAGGGCAAAACAAAAGACAAAAAAAACCAAAGAGTGTAATCCAAAAGAAAAGCAAAGTGCAAAAATACAAAAGCTAAGAAGATCAAAAAAACACAGTACAAAGGAAACTGGAGATAAACATAACAGCACAAAGACTCCGTGACAAGAGGACTGAACTCAGGGGTATAAATAGACAAACTAATTAAGGACACAGGTGAAGATAATTAGGCAATTAACACAAACACAAGACACAGGAACAGTGGCGGCCTCTAGAGGCCAAAATAAACACGACATGAAAAGGAAATAACAGCGGCCTCTAGAGGCCAAAACAGTCCTAGTCCTAACAATTGATAGCACTTAGAATCCTGCTGCCATCAAATTACTATCCAGATGTGAGCATTTTGTTTTCATAAGGTATGGAAGATTTTAGAAATAAGGCTTAACATGAACTCATTTGCTAATTACCCTACAAACCAAGCCATGCATTAATCTAAAGCGCCATGAATTGGGGATTATATACGAAAAGGTATGAGCAGACACTGTGTACCTTTAAGGCATTTTCTCCTGCCTTTTTTAATCCAGACCCAAGCTGACTGAGTCACAAATTGCACATCGTCACTTCTGGTACATTGCTAACCTTGAGTCTGAATCTTAATTTATGTAGCAACGGGATATTAAATTAGAGCGCTCCTGTTTCCTTTCGGTGTTGAAGATCAGAATCCGAATCTTGTTTATTGGCCAAGTATGTTGACACACACAAGGAATTTGGTTCCGGCAGTTGGTGGCTCTCTAGTGATCTCATCTCATCTCATCTCATCTCATTATCTGTTGCCGCTTTATCCTGTTCTACAGGGTCGCAGGCAAGCTGGATCCTATCCCAGCTGACTACGGGCGAAAGGCGGGGTACACCCTGGACAAGTCGCCAGGTCATCACAGGGCTGACACATAGACACAGACAACCATTCACACTCACATTCACACCTACGCTCAATTTAGAGCCACCAGTTAACCTAACCTGCATGTCTTTGGACTGTGGGGGAAACCGGAGCACCCGGAGGAAACCCACGCGGACACGGGGAGAACATGCAAACTCCACACAGAAAGGCCCTCGCCGGCCACGGGGCTCGAACCCAGACCTTCTTGCTGTGAGGCGACAGTGCTAACCACTACACCACCGTGCCGCCCCTCTCTCTAGTGATACAGAGAAAAAAAATATGTAAGGGGGACATGTACAGGTAGTCGTCGACTTACGACTGCGTTTGGTTACGACTGACTGGTCGTAAACCGATCTGGTCGTAAGTCGGCCTGTGTTAAATGAACGTAAGTATATTGTGATGTGTAATGATATTGTAATCATCTTAAAGTCTTATTTTATCAACATTTTCTTATTTCATTACTTTGGCTCATTATTTGGTTTAAGTCAAACACTGCATACTACACTGCGTACAGTACAATTCGTTTAATATGTGCAAAACAAAAAATACGAAATACAGGTGTGAAAAATAGAAAACATTTTAGTTTGAAACATAACAAAATACAAATGTAAAACATAGCAAAATACAAAATTTAGTGACCGCTGGCATCACTGGTGCTTGGCTGTGGGTCGTCTACGTCATCATCAGCTGTTGCAGCGCTCGGGCTCGCGGGAGGATTTGCTCATTTCATAAACCAGGAGCTGGGGCGGAAACCGTATGACGGAGTGTGCGAGGGAGCGCGAGAGGGAGCTGGGGCGGAAACTGTTGTACGCAGCGAGAGGCGCTGCCGGGAGCTGGGGCGGAAACTGTCGTACGCTCAGCTAGCTCAGCTGGGAAACACTTGCCAGTTATAACCAGACGGTCGTAAAGTCGATCGGTCGTAAGTCGCATAGGTCGTAAGTTGACGACTACCTGTATATGTAAGTTATGTATATGCAATGTAAGAAAAATGTATATATGTATATGTAATGGACAATATGGACAATATACTGTAGACATTACACAATATATAATAAATATGCAATCTACAGTTATTCCACGAAATCGAGTCGTGCATCATGCGGAGTTGGCCGTGTACGACGAGATTGAGTGGAATAATTGTTTTATTCTATCCACATTCACTGGATTTTGAGAAACAGAGCATTTTTATTTTTTACAAATTTGATAAATAATGACTTGATACAAAACATCCAAAAAATAATAATTTCCGCTTAGGCGGACTTCTTTAAAACCTATCCATAGCTGCACGAATTGACGTTAGTGTCGTTTTTATTTTGTAGAAAGCGTCGTCTTGCTGTCGTGCCGAGGTATAGAATAGCTTTAGGTATTTATTTAATTCTTCCTTGGACATTTCAGTTCTGTAATTTTTAAACTTCTTTGAGCTTTTGTACCAGTCTAAAGAAATCCAACAAATTTTAATGCTTAAAGATGAATAATATAAACAAACCAGCGAAATGACACGAACAATTTGTGAAAAAAGCGATAATAATAATAATAATAATAATGCTTGAAAATTAAAAAAAAAGATACATTCTTACCATCAAATACTTTTATTCCATATTTTGCTGCTTTTTTGTATTTTGGGGGATTTGTTTTCGAGTTTTTATTTCGTCCTCGGTTGGTTCAGCAACACGCTCCGGTATTTTGTTTTTCTCTACTCACGGTATATGAGCTGATAGCCTAGTAGTAGAGTAGCCAATCAGAGCGCGCGATTGCTCATATCCAGTGAATATGGATAGAATAATCAAATATATACACTTTAAGATTTCATATATATATATATATATATATATATATATATATATATATATATATATATGCTATTTACCAGCTGGGAGGTCCGTATCGTGAAATACCGTGACCAATGTATTGAAAGTACTCAAGGCCAAGGTCACGGTATTTCACTATACGGACCAACCTTAAGCTGGTAAATAATATATTTATTTTTTTCTTTACCAAATTCTAACAGAAAACGAGAGCGCCCGAAAGGGAAAACCGAGCCGAGCCGCCATTTTGAATCCTCATTCACGGCTGTAATGCAAATGGCTTCCTCCTCGGTATACAAGTGCACTTCCATGGCAGGAAAAAAACTACATTGTGCCGCCTATGTAGTCCCCATTTATACAAAATTGAGTCATTCAGGATTCAGCCATGTTTTTGCTCAGCGTTAGCAACAGTTACAGGTTTTTAGCTTTCTCCTGAAATGTTTTCTTTTATTTCTTCTTCCTCAGGGTAGTAAAACTCGCTTTTGCTGTGAAGACTATCGTTATCACTATCCATGCTGTAAAATTAATGCTATTCTCCTGAGAAATGCTGGCAAAAATTTATAAGATTTTTGATAATCTTATAAATAAATCTTATTAAAAAAAAAGATAAATGTTGACAAAAAATGCTGCTGTGTTTGTTGTTGTGAACGAGCGAGTCGCCATAACCGGGGTCCGTAACTGGGGTCCGTATCACAGGATACGGACCCGCTCGCCAGCCAATCGGAGCGCAGGATTTGATGGAAACCGGACTGCGGAAAAAAAATAAGATTATCTAAAGTTTTTTTTTTTACTCTACTGTACTACTGAAACAGGAGACTTTAAAAACACTTCCAGTCAAGGTCAGCCCAGGCACAAAGGATCAATACCAACGAAACATGACTCGACCCAAGATCCCCCACCTCTTCCAGATGACATTAGAATGGTATCATTGTATCACTTCCGGCCTGTCTAGTCTATTCCCCAAAGGCACTGAAAGTCAAGTGCTGACATTCAAATGTTCTGCGGTGTCCAACATCATTTGAATAATCCTCTGGCCTCGTCTCAGTCACAACAGCCACTCCGAATGTACACGAGAGACACGTTTTAATAATTAAAGCAGGCATTTGACTTAATGAGACTGACCCCAGATCACAATTTACGTGGCCGCTCTGCCAGGACATCGCGAGTTACGTCGAGATTTGTCAACTCGCTCAACCTGATTCGCTCACCACTCGAGATATCGATTTTGCTTCCTGTCTGATTTGTGTCCCGCATTAGTTAAGTCTGTAAAACAGTCTGGAGACATTTATGCTCTTTGTTCAGCCTTCGGTCTGATCTCACACGACCTGAGAGTGCGCTTGGTATGTCCGTGTATGGACCGAATCATTCCTCGACATCCAAATCAAGAGGAGCGATTTGTAGAATGCCCCCGCAGAGCACATTTGTTTAGCACTCAAATCCATTTTGTCCTTCCAACAGCTTATTTGTTTGCTTGTGTGTGTGTGTGTGAAAGAGAGAGAGAGAGAGAGTCATCCCGAGTCCATGCGATTGAGTTTGCACTTGGCACTGGGTGTCTATGGCCTCGTCCACAGTAACACTGCTAATTTTGAAAATGCTGGGTTTTTTTTATGTTTTGCACACATTCACATTTTTAGTCTGATATCCAAAAGTTTCATCTGCACAATGAAATCAAAATGCCGGGCATGCACGATGTTATTTCCACCATACTCATTTATTTAATAATAATAATAATAATAATAATAATAAGTTAAATTTATATAGCGCCTTTCAAAAAACCCAAGGACACTTTACAATTATAAACAAGGAAAGAAAAAAAATAAATAAAAAGATAATAAAAATAATAAATAAATAAATAAATAAATAAATAAAAAGTCCACCAAGTAGGGGTCAGGATGTAATTCCCGTGGTGTAGCAGCCACAGTCCCACCAAAAGGTGCACGAAAACGAGTCCCACATCTCCAGCACCGCTGCCGTGACGCCGTCAGCAACATCACTCGAACACCACGCCGTGGATCCACAAAGCGAGCAGAGAAGCTCCGCCATGCAGAGCGCTGGTGTGTCCCAAACCGCCTGCACAGCCGCCGCGACACCACCGAGCAACATCGCTCGGAATATCACACCAAGTGTTAAAGCGCAGAGCGCTGGACAATCACGATGTAAAATGAGCAACGAGCTCACTGCAGTCCACAGCTGGGAGCGCAGGCATCGCCCACGGCGAACCAAGGCTTGGAGGGAACCGACGCCCAAAACTGGGTCCGGAGCTACACCACAACTGGTGGAGAAAACACTCAAACAAACATCAAACTACACAAACACACAGGGAAAAAAAAAGAAATAAAATAAAAAAGCTCTGGTGAGAAGCGGCAGCCAGAACGCGCACGACGTACACTCAACCGGAAACGAAAAA
The DNA here is from genome assembly GCF_027579695.1 of Neoarius graeffei. NCBI lineage: Eukaryota > Metazoa > Chordata > Actinopteri > Siluriformes > Ariidae > Neoarius > Neoarius graeffei. The sequence continues at coordinate 16,262,002 of NC_083594.1, forward strand.
AAACCAACCCTCAATCAATATTTAATCAATATGAAAATCAGTGAAGCACTTTTGCACATCAGAGTGCCATTTATACTCATTATACCGCATCACAATAAGTTCCACCATCTTGGGATTATGCCGATTGCATGACATTCTCATATTTAACAATTATTCCACAAAATCGAGTCGTACACCGAGGCGCGTAGCACCGAGTTGGCTATCAGCCATGTATGACGAGATTGAGTGTAATAATTGTTTTATTATATCCCCATTCACTGGATTTTGAGAAACAGAGCATTTTTATGTTTATTTTTGGCAAATTTGATAAATAAAGACTTTATACCGACAAAATCATTTCCGCTTAGGAGGACTTCTTAAAAACCTATCGATGGCTGCACAAACTGACTTGAGTGTTGTTTATTTGCAGAAAGTGCCGTCTTGCTGAGGTATAGAATAGCTTGAGACATTTATTTAATTCTTCCTTGGACATTTCAGTGATGTAACGTTCAAACTTCTTTGAGCTTTTGAACCAGTCCAAAAAAAAAAATTTCAACAATTTTAAGATGCTTAAAGATGAAGAATTTAAACAAACCGGCAAAACGACAGGAGCAATTTGTGAAAAATGCTGTAATAATAATTCTTGAAGAATACAAAATAAAAAGAGACGTTCTTACCATCGAATACTTACAATCCATATTTTGTTGCTTTTTTTTATTTTGGGGGGTTTTGTTTTCGAGTAGTTTTTATTTCGTCCTCAGCAACACGCTCCGCCATTTTGTTTTTCTCTCCTCACGGTATATGAGCTGATAGCCTCGTAGTAGAGTAGCCAATCAGAGCGCACGATTGCTCATATCCAGTGAATGTGGATAGAATAATTTTGTATATATTTAAGGCTCATCGGTTAAGAATCTGTATTAGTAATTGGAAGGTTGTGAGTTTAAACCCTGGTACTGCCAGAGAGCAGTGTTGTGCAAAATGTGGCCTGAAAAATTGTTGCAAACAGCATAATACGATAAATTAAGCGCGTGCTTTTCATGTTGTCCCCAGAGTATGTAAAGCATTGTTGGTTTGCTGGAATGGACAATCGGATTGATGAAAACTGGCTAATTTCTCAAAGTTTACTACACTGAATATAATATGTAATAAGTTGCACCTCACGTTTCTGCACTCTTTTTTTGTGCTGCCTTCAAATGCATATGTAAAGCCTCGGTCACAACTGGCCATACGTGCTCCTATGGCTGGTCTACGTGCAAAAAACGCAAGAAACGCACGGAGGGCGCGCGTATGACGTGCTGATTTTCGAGCCGTAGACTGGCCGCAGAGGTTCTTTGTCATGTCAAACAAACTCTACAGGCGCTTACGTTTTTTTCAAGTTGCAAGACAAACTTACGGCCAACGTGCGTCTTTCTCCACGAACAAAAAAAACGCAGCGATTTGGGAAACGCCAAAAATCGCACGGCCAAAAAAATCGTACGTCCGGTTGTGACCTAGGCTTAAGAGGAACAGAAGCTCACTTCACTCTCATTGTTCGTGTTAATTTTGTACAGAACCCGCACATTTATTCAGACTGAATGTGGCTGGGACATCAGGCCTTATACATCTCATCACTATCAGTGACATTAAAGGAACAGTCCACCGTACTTCCATAATGAAATATGCTCTTATCTGAATTGAGACGAGCTGCTCCGTACCTCTCCGAGCTTTGCGCGACCTCCCAGTTAGTCAGACGCAGTCAGACGCGCTGTCACTCCTGTTAGCAATGTAGCTAGGCTCAGTATGGCCAATGGTATTTTTTGGGGCTGTAGTTAGATGCGACCAAACTCTTCTGCGTTTTTCCTGTTTACATAGGTTTATATGACCAGTGATATGAAACAAGTTCAGTTACACAAATTGAAACGTAGCGATTTTCTATGCTATGGAAAGTCCGCACTATAATGACAGGCGTACTAACACCTTCTGCGCGCTTCGGCAGCACATTGATATCTGAGCTCCGTATCAGTGTGCTGCCGAAGCGCGCAGAAGGTGTTAGTACGCCTGTCATTATAGTGCGGACTTTCCATAGCATAGAAAATCGCCACGTTTCAATTTGTGTAACTGAACTTGTTTCATATCACTGGTCATATAAACCTATGTAAACAGGAAAAACGCGGAAGAGTTTGGTCGCATCTAACTACAGCCCCAAAAAATACCATTGGCCATGCTGAGCCTAGCTACATTGCTAACAGGAGTGACAGCGTGTCTGACTGCGTCTGACTGACTGGGAGGTCGCGCAAAGCTCGGAGAGGTACGGAGCAGCTCGTCTCAATTCAGATAAGAGCATATTTCATTATGGAAGTACGGTGGACTGTTCCTTTAAGCTCTTTATATTACCTGAGTGGCCAACAGTACAAATGTATCTCACAATACCCAATCTGATGTCTGTTATTATGAAATGCACTCAAATCGATCAGTGTTCTAATAACACTGACAATATCTATGATCTCAAAAAAAAAGCATATTGTGACGTAATTTCTCACAATATCATATTATCAAGCCTTACTGGATTCAATCCTGTGTCTTTGTCATGTTTTACCAGTTTAGATCAATTCCTAAACACAAAACAGTCTTTTCCCCGTCCTTTCCTCTCCCCTCTGCTCGTTTCTCTTCTCTGAGTCACTTTCCAGCTCCTCTTATAAATCTCCACCGGTCCTCGAGTGGCCAAGGTCATTGGTGTCATTTGAGCGTCACTCACACTCCATAGCTCGTTTCATTCTGCCATGTTTCCTCCGAGTCTGTTCACTCGGCGAGGAAGAGAGTAAATATTGCCACAGCTACAAAAAGCATCATCAGTTCCTCCGTTTCCCTCTGAAGTCAACCTACAATTCTCCACACCAGAATCAGCGAGCCGTCTGAACTCAAACAACCATGAGCGTCATTATATAATAATCCTCTTCAAAGCTTCAGACAGTTTAATGAGTGCCTTTGCTGGATAAGTAGTGATAACTTAGACTCGCTGATGTATGATGGTGCATCTATTGACCTTTACGGTGTTATGGCATGAATTATCAATAGGGAAGAGATACGAGGCTTGCCTGAGACATTTGTTGTTGAGAACATTTGAACCTGAGCAGTTCAGCATTTTAAATAGAAATACAGATCTGTTATTACGCAGTGTGTGTGTGTGTGTGTGTGGGGGGGGTGTTGATAGACTGGTTCACTTGTCACAAAAGAGTAGTATAAGAGAGGAAACAGAGTCGAATGCTTCATACTTGTCACAGTAGGATCAAACAATCCAACAAACACATCCACACACACACGGAGTTCACAGTCTCCAGAAAAGAGACCTCAGTTTTACCCCCACAATTACAGTCAGAGTAATTACAGTGATCACACACACACACACAGACGAGGAGGGAGGGAGGGTGTTGGGAAGAACAAAGCTCTTTCTTTCCTATTTGCTTTGTCAATGCCTGGCAAAGACAGAGCTGCATTGCTTTCTACATGCGTGTGTTTGCAAGTTTAGTTAAATCACTCAGCCGTCAGCATTACATCACCACTGGGCACAAGCGATCTACAAAACCACTGCCTGTTCGACCAAAAAAGGTGCTGCTTCAAGAAATCACTTTTTATCAATCTTCTGAGAACAAATCAATTGATTAAAAAATAGATCTAAACCCGTGGTACAATTTAAAACTCATTCATTCGTCTTTTACGTACTAATCACTCTATCATGGTGGATCTGGGAATATGGTGTGAGAGGCAGGAATACACCCTGGATGGGATGCCAGTCCATCGCAGGGCACCATTCACACCTTTGGGCAATGTAGAGTGGACAGTTCTACATGTGTGTTTTGGGAACTGGAGGAAACCGGAGAACCCAGAGGAAACATGGACACATGGCTGCGGTGAAAACCTCGAACCATGGAGTCATGAGGAATGAGGCATCCAAACTACCTGCCGTGCCACCGTTTAAGAAATCAGATTATACCAATATTGTAATAACTTCATAGAACTGACAGGCTATAATTTTAAAGTGCATATTCTGGACCAATTTCGTGTTTTTTTTTATATGAAAGTATGTCCCTTTACACACTCATCCAGAAGGGTAATTTTGCACAAGGCCATCTGTCTACAGCAGAAAAAAATAAAATAACAAAACGCGTCTGGAAAAATCCCAAGGGAGTCTGGAGCCAGAATCGTGACGTCACCTGCGGAAGCGCCAGCAGGTTGCGCGAGCTTTGCACGGTTTCAGTGCACAGCCTGTGTAGACCAAGCGCTCCCATTTCTCTCTCATTGTCCGGTCTTTTGGGAAACGATGAGTACTAATCCCATCAAGATTGGTGTTGGTACACCCTCCTACGATACATCTGTTAACCGTTTTAATAATTACGTGATAACGTTGAAGAAATTTCCAGAAAACCATCAGGTTGTTTTCTCATAAACAAACCAGCGCTGACATAGGATTCAGAGGGAGGCGTCCCGCACGTGACGTCACGAAAATCAATGTTTGCCGGGAAATCCAAATGCCAAGTTTTTTCAGAGGCGGACCAATTCACCTCAAATGGCTTGATTTCAACTGAATTTTTCTGGTATTGCGCAAGGTAAAAAAATTGCAGAGAATGCAGAATGTGACAGATATTTGACCAAAGTTTAATATAAAATAAGAGAATTACATTGATCTTGGTCCTGAATTTACCCGTGATACGCACTTTAACCTGATACATGGCACAAGTACATAGTTTAAAGCTCTCATTCTGTGTCGATTGTATTTTACATAATTGGAGTCATCAAGTAAAACCCTTTTTAAAAGAACATTATGGGACAAAAGTAATTTTCTTGTGCTTCTTAACAAGCCCTTTGGAGAAACAGCTAAAATGATTAAACACACTCCACTGCTGATATTTCCACTGGCTATATATAAGAACGTATTTCCCGATAAGTCCTTAATAATACACGCAATAGTATTAAACTTGAGTCCATTTAGAATACAACTATGAAATGCTTGATTGGTTATTGAATTAGGAATAGAACCCTTAAAATGATAGATCGCAGATTATAAGGTCTGAAGTGAAGCAGCACGAAAAAAAATCTTTCTAATTTAGCTATTTAGATAAGATATTGATATTTTTTGTTGAATACCAGGTTGGCAAAATACCTAATTATGGTGGGTGAAGCAATAATATACATTTCAGTTCGAGTCTGGGTTGCGTCTGAAAAACAGTAGTTATATACTATAATTATTGAAGTATTTTAGTGGTAATAAAGATGAAAAAAAGTCTAATTTAAAGTCTTTGTGGATATAAATTGTATATCTTGCTAGGCAAAGTATCACCAATTGCATAATGCTGTAAAAGAACTTCATATGAATTAACCTTCTTCACAAAATCCTGATTTGACTAGCAAGAGAATGCTAGTTGGCTTGGTAGCATTTTGGTAATCTCATCTCATCTCATTATCTCTAGCCGCTTTATCCTGTTCTACAGGGTCGCAGGCGAGCTGGAGCCTATCCCAGCTGACTACGGGCGAAAGGCGGGGTACACCCTGGACAAGTCGCCAGGTCATCACAGGGCTGACACATAGACACAGACAACCATTCACACTCACATTCACACCTACGGCCAATTTAGAGTCACCAGTTAACCTAACCTGCATGTCTTTGGACTGTGGGGGAAACCGGAGCACCCGGAGGAAACCCACGCGGACACGGGGAGAACATGCAAACTCCACACAGAAAGGCCCTCGCCGGCCACGGGGCTCGAACCCGGACATTCTTGCTGTGAGGCGACAGCGCGAACCACTACACCACTGTGCCGCCCCATTTTATTTAATATCAGCAAAAAAACAAACTTGTTAAAACAAATTATTTAACACTGAATAGGAGGGAAAAATCTGTTTTTTAAGAAAGTGAACCACCACCGTGCCGCCCCGCATTTTGGTAATGCTTAAAAAAAAATTCTAGTCACTTATTAATTAGGATAATCTCAGATATGTAGTGCTGATAAGAACCACAAGTAGCTTTTATTCCATTAAAGACAAACAGAGAAATCTATTTTCTGCAATGTGACAGTATTTCTGAGTGAAATATCACAAGCTAGCTGAGTGTTTTTTGTTGAGGGTGAGGGTGGGGCACACTATTTTATTAACTCACTTCACTTACCACTCAGTGAATGCCGATATACAAATCAAGTTAGAAGACATTTAGAAGCAGCAACTGAAACTTGTGTGTGTAACTTTTAAGTGTGAGATACTGAACAGTTATATCCAGTTTGAGAAATCAGGTTTTATTTCAGCTCAGCTTCCCCATCAAAGTTTTGCCAGCTCTTTTCAGGGGAAAGTAACTAATAGGTTCTCAAACAGTTGCTAGAAGTCACCAGATGGCATCATAGACTGGGACAAACAAAAGAGATCAGTGATTGATCTTTAATAACAGTGCTGATCACTGATTGGCTGTTGGGGACAATGGTGATCAGTAATTGGTCAGTGAGAACAATGATGATCAGTGACAGGTTATTGGAAAAATGGTGATCAGTGATTAATCATTGGGGACAGACAGTGATAATTGACTGACGATTGAAAACAGTGATGATCAGTAATTGGTCACTGAGAACCTTGGTGATCACTGATTGGCTGTTGGGGAAAATGTTGATCAGTAAGTGGTCGTTGAAAACAATGATGGTCAGTGATAGGTTACTGGAAAAACGAGGATGAGTGATAAGTCATTGGGAATGATGATTAGTGATTGCTCATTGAGAACAGTGGTGATCAGTGATTGGTCGTTCAGAACAATGATGGTCAGTGATGGGAAAATGGAGATGAGTGATTAATCACTGGGGACAGTGATTATTGATTGGTCATTGAGAATAATGGTGATCAGTGATTAGTTGTTGAGAATAAATGATTGGTGATTGAAAGCAATAATTATCAGTAATTGGTCATTGAGAAGCTTGGTGATCACTGATTGGCTGTTGGGGAAAATGGTTATCAGTAACTGGTCATTGAAAACAATGATGGTCAGTGATAGATTACTGGGGAAATGGGGATGAGTGATAAGTCATTGGAAACAATGATTAATGATTGCTCATTGAGAACAATGGTGATCAGTGATTGGCCATTGAGAATAATGATGGTCAGCGATATATTACTGGAAAATGGGGATGAGTAATCATTGGGGAAAGTGATTATTGCTTGGTCATTGAGAACAAGGGTGATCAGTGGTTGGTCGTTGAGAATAATGTTTAATGAATGAAAACAATGATTAGTAATTGGTGATTGAAAACAATGGTGATCAGTTATTGGTTGTTGAGAATAATGATTAATGATTGAAAGCAATGATTAGTGATTGAAAACAATGATGATCAGTAATTGGTCACTGAGAACCTTGGTGATCACTGATTGGCTGTTGGGGAAAATGTTGATCAGTAAGTGGTCTTTGAAAACAATGATGGTCAGTGATAGGTTACTGGAAAAATGAGGATGAGTGATAAGTCATTGGGAACGATGATTAGTGATTGCTCATTGAGAACAGTGGTGATCAGTGATTGGTCGTTCAGAACAATGATGGTCAGTGATGGGTCACTGGGAAAATGGAGATGAGTGATTAATCATTGGGGACAGTGATTATTGATTGGCCATTGAGAATAATGGTGATCAGTGATTGGTTGTTGAGAATAAATGATTAGTGATTGAAAGCAATAATTATCAGTAATTGGTCATTGAGAAGCTTGGTGATCACTGATTGGCTGTTGGGGGAATTGGTGATCAGTAACTGGTCATTGGAAACAATGATGGTCAGTGATAGATTACTGGGGAAATGGGGATGAGTTATAAGTCATTGGAAACAATGATTAATGATTGCTCATTGAGAACAATGGTGATCAGTGATTGGCCATTGAGAACAATGCTGGTTAGTGATATATTACTGGAAAATGGGGATGAGTAATCACTGGTGACAGTGATTATTGAGTGGTCATTGAGAACAAGGGTGATCAGTGGTTGGTCGTTGAGAATAATGTTTCATGAATGAAAACAATGATTAGTAATTGGTGATTGAAAACAATGGTGATCAGTTATTGGTTGTTGAGAATAATGATTAATGATTGAAAGCAATGATGATCAGTAATTGGTCATTGAGAACCTTGGTGATCACTGATTGGCTGTTGGGGAAAATGGTGATCAGTAACTGGTCGTTGAAAACAATGATGGTCAGTGATAGGTTACTGGAAAAACAGGGATGAGTGATGTCATTGGGAGCAATGATTAGTGATTGCTCATTGAGGACAATGATGGCCAGTGATAGGTTACTGGAAAAATAGGGAGTAGTGATTGGTCGTTGAGAATAAGGATTAATGATTGAAAACAATGATCAGTGATTGGTCATTGAGAGCCATAGTGATCATTGATTGGCTGTTGGGGACAATGGTAGTGAGTAACTGGTCATTGAGAACAAGGATGGTCAATCTAGGTTACTGGGGGAAAAACAGGGATCGGTGATTAGTCATTGGGAACAATGATTAGTGACTAGTCATTGAGCTAAATGGTGATGAGTAACTGGTCATTGAGAACAATGATGGTCAGTGATAGGTTCCTGGAAAAAATGGGGATCAGTGATTGGTTGTTGGGAACAATGGCGATCAGCCATTTTGAATGCTATACAAATCACGAACATTTGCATTGTCTCTCGTTTCTAGTTTTATGGCTAGGCTTTTTAAAATAAATTAAAGGATCTAAAAATTTTGCTGAATCTGATGACAAAATGATTAATTTGGCAATGCTGGATATAAATGCTGTAAGTGTCTGCCGATACATGATACCAAAACCACACCACACTGTGCAAGCTGTAGTTGCCAAGTTATGTGAAACATCAGAGGCATAACAGTGCTGTGCTTTATATCAGTTTGTGTCCTGTTTTTATGTGTTGTGTCAGTAAACATCACATATTCATGGCATCAATGGATTGGCTCAGAAGAGCTGTTTGAATACTGATTCAGTGACTCATCCCTTGTGTAATTATCAATAAATTTTCTCAATGATTTCTTTAAGACAGTTCGCATGTCACTAAAGCTACAGCAGTGAGGTAACACTCATACTGTCACAACATGCACCGACAGGCCCAAGGCTGAAACTTAACTACAGACGCCTGAACATTAGCCAGAATGATGACCATGCTCACACCCAACCCCAGAGAGTGTTCATGAATCTGTCCCATATGAGGGTCAGCACTCGGAAACCACAACCAAAGTGTGCATAGAAGTGCTCATGTATATGTGGCATGATAACTACGTGAGGATTTTAACCCTGTCCAGTTCCGCATCTGAAAGCGATTCAATTATTCATTTCCGCTGTGACGAAGCACAGCAGCTCGTAATAGAAATTCCACTGTGCGTGCTGAAGGACGTCTGCGGCAGATTCTTCTCATTCACATCGCCAAGTCACTGAAATGAATCCCACCAACCCCTCCCTTGAGTGGAGAAGAATGGGCTTGGCAAACAGCACAATCCCTAAGCATCATGGCTTTCTGAACCCAGTGTCCTCGAACTCTGTTCATGAGAAAAACAAGAAGGCGGATAAAAATACATTGCAATTGGCCAAGTAGACAACTGTTTGTCTTGTCCACCGTCCTATTTAGAAGGAGAGATCTCTTATAACAGTAGCAGTGTAGGTGGAATGCACTATTGTGGGGGTTAAACTTGCCACATTACAGTGAGTGGCCTTGAGTGGCCAAGCGTGTTCTGTGAGCTGTGCTTGGAAGAGGAGGTTCACAGGCAAAGGAGAGGCTGAACAAATTGTACAAATGCACTAATTGTGAAGAATCATGCATCTGTGTCATAGATGAAAATCGCCTCTTGAACCATGGAGTATTTGTTAAATAGGGTTGTCAGATTGCTTTAAAAGGGCATTAAATTTTAGTGAAGTATTTCATATTTGGTATTTGAATGCATGCAAATAGTAATTAGCATATCATTTAACAGGAAGTCAGAGAGATTTCAGATTTTTCCTTCTTATTGCTGATAATTAGTTATATCCAACAGTTAAGTTAAGCCTAGGTCACAACCGGACGTACGATTTTTTGGCCGTGCGATTTTTGGCGTTTCCCAAATCGCTGCGGTTTTTTTGCTCGTGGAGAAAGACGCACGTTAGCCGTAAGTTTGTCTTGCAACCTGAAAAAACGTAAGCGCCCGTAGAGTTTGTTTGACATGACAAAGAGCCTCTGCGGCCGGTCTACGGCCAGTTTACGGCTCGAAAATCAGCACGTCACACACGCGCCCTCCGTGCGTTTCTTGCGTTTTTTTGCACGTAAACCGGCCGTAGGAGCATGTACGGCCGGTTGTGACCGAGGCTTTAGGGCCTCTGCATGCTCTTGCGACAAGGCTTTCGCAGATAGCTTTTCGCAGACAGTTGTAATTTATCGTTGAGCGGGGAGTAATAGGCGTGCGCGATGTTATTCACCGCCACAACGCAAGGGGGCGCGAAGTCACGAAATCGCTAGTAGTTGTTGGTGGGTGTGGTTAGTGGAGTGTTTATCCTCCGGTTACTTATAATGACTAGAACTGGAGTCGTATAGATGTACGTACTTCCTCACTTCCTCAATCAACCGCTCTTCGTGCTGCTCCATCTTCATTCGTGTTTTTAAAAATGGCGGTAGTGAAAACAAAACAAACCGGGAAAGTAGGGAAGCGGAAGTGCGTGTACAGCGGATGTAGAGTGGACCAATCAGAGCCCTCTTGTCTGCGACGCTGTCTGCGAGGCTTCTGCGGTGATCACAATTTTTGGGAGGTGCGCGTAGAGCGTCTGCGAAGGGGGGGCTACGCAGACGCCATCTGCGACGCCATCTGCGAGGACTGCATTGTCAGCATAAATTGGCCTTTACACAACCCACAGCATCCACATACAACTGTACAGTCTGAATGTAGGAATTATTTCTCATCTCATCTCATTATCTGTAGCTGCTTTATCCTGTTCTACAGGGTCGCAGGCAAGCTGGAGCCTATCCCAGCTGACTACGGGTGAAAGGCGGGGTACACCCTGGACAAGTCGCCAGGTCATCACAGGGCTGACACATAGACACAGACAACCATTCACACTCACATTCACACCTACGGTCAATTTAGAGTCACCAGTTAACCTAACCTGCATGTCTTTGGACTGTGGGGGAAACCGGAGCACCCGGAGGAAACCCACACGGACACGGGGAGAACATGCAAACTCCGCACAGAAAGACCCTCGCCGGCCACGGGGCTCGAACCCGGACCTTCTTGCTGTGAGGCGACAGCGCTAACCACTACACCACCGTGCCGCCCAGGAATTATTTTATTTAGATTTTACCCTATCTAACACACGCAATGAGTTCAAACTGGCTTTGTTCACTAGATCTGCTCACTACATAGGGTACAACAATGCTGTTCTCGTGCCAGTGGGGGCAATTTTGTGCCAATTTGAGAAACAGAAGAAAACAATAGTGACACTTAGAAATGTCTCACATGGATGTTAACATACAAACGAGACCGTCAATGATGGCGTAGCTCACTCCGGCCCCGTCTAGTTCAGAAGGAACCATCTAAAGTGGGCCACCTTGCGCAATAAATGTTACAAGCTATATACAAGCTACAGTGGGGCAAAAAAGTATTTAGACAGTCACCAATTGTGCAAGTTCTCCCACTTAAAAAGATGAGAGAGGCCTGTAATTTTCATCATAGGTATACCTCAACTATGAGAGACAAAATGAGAAACAAAATCCAGAAAATCACATTGTCTGATTTTTGAAGAATTTATTTGCAAATTATGGTGGAAAATAAGTATTTGGTCAATAACAAAAGTTCATCTCAATACTTTGTTATATACCCTTTGTTGGCAATGACAGAGGTCAAACGTTTTCTGTAAGTCTTCACAAGGTTTTCACACACTGTTGCTGGTATTTTGGCCCATTCCTCCATGCAGATCTCCTCTAGAGCAGTGATGTTTTGGGGCTGTCGCTGGGCAACACGGACTTTCAACTCCCTCCAAAGATTTTCTATGGGGTTGAGATCTGGAGACTGGCTAGGCCACTCCAGGACCTTGAAATGCTTCTTACGAAGCCACTCCTTCATTGCCTGGGCGGTGTGTTTGGGATCATTGTCATGCTGAAAGACCCAGCCACGTTTCATCTTCAATGCCCTTGCAGATGGAAGGAGGTTTTCACTCAAAATCTCACGATACATGGCCCCATTCATTCTTTCCTTTACACGCATCAGTCGTCCTGGTCCCTTTGCAGAAAAACAGCCCCCAAACATGATGTTTCCACCCCCATGCTTCACAGTAGGTATGGTGTTCTTTGGATGCAACTCAGCATTCTTTCTCCTCCAAACACGACAAGTTGAGTTTTTACCAAAAAGTTCTATTTTGGTTTCATCTGACCATATGACATTCTCCCAGTCCTCTTCTGGATCATCCAAATGCTCTCTAGCAAACTTCAGACGGGCCTGGACATGTACTGGCTTAAGCAGGGGGACACGTCTGGCACTGCAGAATTTGAGTCCCTGGCGGTGTAGTGTGTTACTGATGGTAGCCTTTGTTACTTTGGTCCCAGCTCTCTGCAGGTCATTCACTAGGTCCCCCCGTGTGGTTCTGGGATTTCTGCTCACCGTTCTTGTGATCATTTTGACCCCACGGGGTGAGATCTTGCATGGAGCCCCAGATCGAGGGAGATTATCAGTGGTCTTGTATGTCTTCCGTTTTCTAATAATTGCTCCCACAGTTGATTTCTTCACACCAAGCTGCTTACCTATTGCAGATTCAGTCTTCCCAGCCTGGTGCAGGTCTACACTTTCGTTTCTGGGGTCCTTTGACAGCTCTTTGGTCTTGGCCATAGTGGAGTTTGGAGTGTGACTGTTTGAGGTTTGGACAGGTGTCTTTTATACTGATAACGAGTTCAAACAGGTGCCATTAATACAGGTAACGAGTGGAGGACAGAGGAGCCTCTTAAAGAAGTTGTTACAGGTCTGTGAGAGCCAGAAATCTTGCTTGTTTGTAGGTGACCAAATACTTATTTTACTGAGGAATTTACCAATTAATTCATTAAAAATCCTACAGTGTGATTTCGTGGATTCTTTCCCCCCATTCTGTCTCTCATAGTTGAAGTGTACCTATGATTTACATCAATTTAAAAAAAATTACAGGCCTCTCTCATCTTTTTAAGTGGGAGAACTTGCACAATTGGTGGCTGACTAAATACTTTTTTGCCCCACTGTATATATAGAAGCTGTATACACCCTAGGAATATCGACCTATTTGCCAGAAAGAATCCAAAACAGCGAGGAATTGACCAAGAAGAAGCAATTTTTGTTGAAAGGCTTAATTAGGACAACAATCACAACAATCTCCGTCTGAATGTGGAGAAGACGAAGGAGATTGTTGTGGACTTCAGGAGAGCGCACACCCAGCATGCTCCACTATCTATCGACGGTGCTGCAGTGGAGAGGGTGAGCAGCACCAAGTTTCTGGGTGTGCACATCTCTGAAGACCTGTCCTGGAACAACAACACCGCATCACTGGCCAAAAAAGCCCGACAGCGTCTGTACTTCCTCCGCAAACTGAAGAGAGCAAGAGCCCCGGCCCCCATCATGCACACTTTCTACAGAGGCACCATCGAGAACATCCTGACCAGCTGCATCACCGTGTGGTACGGCGCCTGCACCGTGTCCTGCTGCAAGTCTCTGCAGCGCATCGTGAGAGCAGCTGAGAGGATCATTGGTGTCTCTCTCCCTTCTCTAATGGATATTTATAACTCCCGCCTCACCCGCAAAGCCATCAGGATTGCAGGTGACCCCACCCACCCATCTCACAGCCTCTTCAGCCTGCTGCCGTCGGGGAGGAGACTGCGGAGTCTCCGGGCCAAAACCAGCAGGCTCAAGAACAGCTTCTTTCACCAGGCGGTCAGGAGGCTCAACTCCCTCCCTGTTCTGCCCCTCCTCCCCCCTCTGCCCCCTGCCACAGATTCTGCTCGCACACCCCACTGCCCCCCCTTCAGCATCTGATATGTCATCCTCACAGTTTCCCCCCCCCAACACACACACACACATACATCTCATCGTTCATTAACGCACTGAACTCAGGGACCGCACATCTCACTTTACTTCGCTCATTTGCACTATTCCGCACTACCTCATCTTAACAGCTGCTAGTTTGTTTATACTGCTTATTTCATGTTTACCTGCTATACCTCAAGTGCCCTTGACTGTTTGTTTATTGAACCAATTTGTGTGTGTGTGTGTGTGTGTGTGTGTGTGTGTGTGTGTGTGTGTATATATGTATGTATATGAGTGTTTAGTCTACATCTAGTTCATATCTAGAGTGTTTATACTGTTTATATTGTTTGTCTGAGTGTTTAGTCTATGTCTAGTTCCTATCTAGAGTGTTTATACTGTTTATATTGTTTGTTGTGTTTTCAATTATTCTATTTTTATTTTTATTTATTGCATTGCCTGTTTGCACCGTGGGTCAGAGAGGACTGAAATTTCATCTGTGCTGTATGTCGAGCAGGTATAGCATATTTGACAATAAAGTTGATTTGACTTGATAAAGTTGACTTGACTAATTAGTCCATAACTTCATTAATAATTGTAATTAAGCAAATCTGGGTAGAAGGTATATTATGCACCCTAGGTACCCCTACCTTCATGCCAGAAAGAATCAAAATCAGTGAAGAATTGAGGGAGAAGAAGCGATTTGTGTGGAAACTGCTCGTTAGGGCTTAATTACTCCATATCGTCATTATTAATTGGAATTATGCAAATTTTGGTAGAAGCCATATGCACCCCAGGCAGACCTACCTTCCTGCCAAAAAGAAGAAAAATCGGTGAAGAACTGAGAAAGAAGAAGCGATTTTCGTGAAATGTGGACGACTCCAGACGGACTACGGACGAGGGATGACGGACAACACATGATGGCATAAACTCATCGCCTGTCAGCCAGATGAGCTAATAAAACGTCCGGCGAAATGTTTTCAAATGTGGAGCTTCAAATAAATCTCATCTCATTATCTCTAGCCGCTTTATCCTTCTACAGGGTCGCAGGCAAGCTGGAGCCTATCCCAGCTGACTATGGGCGAAAGGCGGGGTACACCCTGGACAAGTCGCCAGGTCATCACAGGGCTGACACATAGACACAGACAACCATTCACACTCACATTCACACCTACGGTCAATTTAGAGTCACCAGTTAACCTAACCTGCATGTCTTTGGACTGTGGGGGAAACCGGAGCACCCGGAGGAAACCCACGCGGACACGGGGAGAACATGCAAACTCCACACAGAAAGGCCCTCGCCGGACCCGGGGTTCGAACCCAGGACCTTCTTGCTGTGAGGCGACAGCGCTAACCACTACACCACCGTGCCGCCCCTCAAATAAATAAATAAATAAATAAATACGTAACTATTATTATTCTTATTATGAAAATTCAAGTTAACGAACAATAAATTCAGTGAATTAATGAAAAACCTTTATTAGATGAGTCGTTCTTTAGTTGATGTATTGTTTCATTAGTTCACGGCAAAGTTCATGTGTACGACAGTCCGTCATCCTACCTCCCATAGTTTGGCTCTTATCCTCGGTCATTGCAGGACACCAAAAAGTCCTTTAATTTCCACCCGTTGTTCTTTAGTGCTTCTCAACAAAGAAACAGTATTGGAGCTTCATCAATTAGAGACACTGAAAGATATCCAGCTTGTTCTGTCTCGAGACAGAACTGTCTGGGTGTAATCACTGGGCACTGTGTCTTCGTCTCGACATACAATCGTCGCCCTCAAAACATCTGCTTAATTGGCCTGTGAGACTTTGTTGAGAGGAAAAAAGAGGCGACGATAGAAATGAGGGCTATGCCCTAATGAATGAACATGTCTCTGCATCCAGACACGAGTGGTCGAGTGACAGATTATTAACACCCTGTACCAGGGATTTCAGACAAGCCGGCCTCGTTAACGATGCCACTTCTGAGAGGCTCGCTCATCTTTTCATTTCAGGTTCCATCGCATTTATGCCCTGCTTTTCTTCTTTAGCCTTACCTCTCCCTGGATTAGTCACTTGTATGGAAATATGGCGACCCCTGCGACAAACACACCTGCTATCACCAGTTAGCAAGCGGGAATGAAAATGGAGTCTGCGATTAATCTGTGCTGGAGATGTAATGATGATTCTAGAGGCAGAAATAAGAATAAGAATAATTCATACACGATATGCACCACAAAGTGCTTTGTGTAGTTAAGTCACGGTAAACTTTCTTAAGACATTTGCAATTAAAACATTTCAGAGTGAAATTTGTTCACTGAAGCAGTTCTTCGATGTGGCTTCAAAAGAACACGTAGCATAAGACGACTGGAAGCCATTAATTAACGGCAGTACAATGGATCAGTAATGATCAAGTTACTAAAAGCTAAATCCTTAGTACTGTAGTTGCTAAATCCTTGTGGTTCTGTTCTAATGATTGGAAGGTTATGAGTTCAAATCCCAGACATGGTGGAGAACCAGTGAAGCACTTAAAGTAAACCTTCACGATAAACTAATTCTGTTTATATTGAATTATTTGTGTTATTCTATCCACATTCACTGGATATGAGCAATCGTGCGCTCTGATTGGCTACTCTACTACTAGGATATCAGCTCATATACCATGAATAGAGAAAAACATAATGGCGGCGCGTGTTGCTGAACCAACCGAGGATGAAATAAAAACTCAGAAACAAAACCTAAAAAAATACAAAAAAAGCAACAAAATATGGAATGAAAGTATTTGATGGTAAGAACATATCTTTTTTTTTTTCAAGAATGATTATTATCACGGGCGGCACGGTAGTGTAGTGGTTAGCGCTGCCGCCTCACAGCAAGAAGGTCCGGGTTTGAGCCCCGTGGCCGGCGAGGGCCTTTCTGTGCGGAGTTTGCATGTTCTCCCCGTGTCCGCGTGGGTTTCCTCCGGGTGCTCCGGTTTCCCCCACAGTCCAAAGACATGCAGGTTAGGTTAACTGGTGACTCTAAATTGACCGTAGGTGTGAATGTGAGTGTGAATGGTTGTCTGTGTCTGTGTCAGCCCTGTGATGACCTGGCGACTTGTCCAGGGTGTACCCCGCCTTTCGCCCGTAGTCAGCTGGGATAGGCTCCAGCTTGCCTGCGACCCTGTAGAAGGATAAAGCGGCTAGAGATAATGAGATGAGATGAGATGAGATCTTTAAGCATTAAAACTTGTTGGATTTTTTTTAGACTGGTTCAGAAGCTCAAATAAGTTTAAAAATTACAGAACTGAAATATCCAAGGAAGAATTAAATAAATAGCTAAAGCTATTCTATATCTCGGCACGGCAGCAAGACGGCACTTTCTACCAAAAAAAACACCAACAACGCTAAAGTCAATTCGTGCCGCTATGGATAGGTTTTAAAGGAGTCCGCCTAAGCGGAAATGATTTTGTCGGACGTTTCGTATAAAGTTTTTATTTATCGAATTTGCAAAAATTAAAAATAAAAATGCTCTGTTTCTCAAAATCCAGTGAATGTGGATAGAATAAAACAGTTATTCCACTCAATCTCGTCGTACACGGCTTATAGCCAACTCCACACTATGCACCTTGTCGGCTATCAGCTCATGTACGACTCGATTTCGTGGAATAACTGTTAGGTATACTGTGAGATTGTAATCGAGTGCTAATTTGCTGATTGGTGCAGTATTGTCATTATTCCTTTCATAGCTTTGAATAGAAGAACAAAATTCAATGATGTCAACCAACAGGTTTTCGCTGTTTGTCCAAAAATCCAAAGAGCATGGTCGGACAGATTTCCTGCGATGTTCTATGTCATCTCATCTCATCTCATTATCTCTAGCCGCTTTATCCTGTCCTACAGGGTCGCAGGCAAGCTGGAGCCTATCCCAGCTGACTACGGGCGAAAGGCGGGGTACACCCTGGACAAGTCGCCAGGTCATCACAGGGCTGACACATAGACACAGACAACCATTCACACTCACATTCACACCTACGCTCAATTTAGAGTCACCAGTTAACCTAACCTGCATGTCTTTGGACTGTGGGGGAAACCGGAGCACCCGGAGGAAACCCACGCGGACACGGGGAGAACATGCAAACTCCACACAGAAAGGCCCTCGCCGGCCACGGGGCTCGAACCCGGACATTCTTGCTGTGAGGCGACAGCGCGAACCACTACACCACCGTGCCACCCGTTCTCCAAATCAAGACGTTTGGTGCGAATGTTGGACTCAAAGTTCCAGAATGTGATGTAGTTATGTAATGAAAACTCAACAGTCTGCTTTGCTTGTTGGCGATCTATGGTATGAAATGACAAGTACTTTGACTTTGATAGTTTTGTTTTTTCCACCTTTAACCATTGAGTTTATACTTGGACTGGAGGCGTATCACAGATTCTTCTAACTAGACCAATTCTGAGGATTAAAAATGAACACTAAAATTGATTCAAAAAGTTACGCAGAGATGGCACGGCTGTAAAATGTATGATGGCTGCCAGACCATCTCACTATTTTTCTCTCTCTAAATGCCCTTTTTTTTTCCTTCCCAATATTCTACCCACCCAGACAGCACACCAGAGCCAAGAGCTTATGCAATTCTCCCCCTAAGCTTCCGGCTTGGCGATTAAACCTTAAATTATGATCTCATTTCAGGATCCTACATAGCCTGGAATAAAATATTTGAGGGTTTAAGTCAGTAGAATTGGATCACACAGGTAAAGTAGATTGAAATGGAGGTCTTTTTGAATATATTTTTTTTCATGCTGTGTATTTTCTCTCCCATTCACCCATTAGGCTTTCTTCATCAACCTCAAGATCAGCCTCATTCTCTTCTCATTTTACTGTCTATTTCTTTTGCAAATGAGATATTTGACTGCGCCAACAGCTGCTCGGAGATGTCTGAGCACCTGGACAAATCTGAGAAAACACAACTAGCCACGTCAACAACAGATACGTTTACTCAGAAACACTGAGCTTTTTTTTTTTAAGAATCTGTCGCAAATGCAAATGAAAACAGATGATCGACAGGTTGACATTTGAAAGGTTGGCATTATCCTTGATGCTCAGATATCACGCTGACGTTAGGACGGTGTGCAGAGTTTACAGCTTAACAGCGTCACATGCAGCCTGTTTGCCAGTTCAAAAGGTCTCACCGCAGATTTTTTAATTTAATTTTATTTTATTTTTTATATCATCTGCTCCTGCGAGCCACACTTACACCCTGTCGCTACTTCTTTATGCTGATCTGAAGGAGATTTATTCAATAAAGAATAAAAAATTCACCAACATGAAATGAAATATGAACATTTTTATTATTTATTCCCCTCCATTTCAGTAATACATGTTTTAGTAGAGATACAAAAAAAAGTTATATTTTTAACTGATATTTTTCCCATTTGTTGTGTTAAATAATTAATCTTTTTGTAGATATTAAATAAAATGTTGGCTTTTTTTTTTTACTATTCCCCCATAATTTCAGTAATATATATGTTTTAATAGATATTTACAAAAAAAAAATTAACTAATATTTTTCCCATTTTTAGTGTTCAATATTTTTATAGATATTAAATGTTCACTTTCTTAAAAAACAGATTTTTCCCTCCTTTTCAGTGTTAAATAATTTGTTTTAACAAGTTTGTTTTTTTGCTGAAATTAAATAAAATGGGGCGGCACGGTGGTGTAGTGGTTTGCGCTGTCGCCTCACAGCAAGAAGGTCCGGGTTTGAGCCCCGTGGCCGGCGAGGGCCTTTCTGTGCGGAGTTTGCATGTTCTCCCCGTGTCCGTGTGGGTTTCCTCCGGGTGCTCCGGTTTCCCCCACAGTCCAAAGACATGCAGGTTAGGTTAACTGGTGACTCTAAATTGACCGTAGGTGTGAATGTGAGTGTGAATGGTTGTCTGTGTCTATGTGTCAGCCCTGTGATGACCTGGCGGCTTGTCCAGGGTGTACCCCGCCTTTCGCCCGTAGTCAGCTGGGATAGGCTCCAGCTTGCCTGCGACCCTGTAGAACAGGATAAAGCGGCTAGAGATAATGAGATGAGATGAGAAATCACATGTGAAGTTCATGTGGTTTTTCTGTAAGGGTTGTGGTAAATAAGTGAATTTTTGTAGATATTAAATAAAATGATTTTTATTTTTGCTTATTTTTCTTTCCCTCCATTTCAGTGTTAAATTATTAATTGTTGTAGATGTTGAATAAAACGAGAGCCGCTTTTCATTCGCAGATTTTCAGTGTTAAATTATTTCAGTGATTACTTTGCAGACATTAAATCAAATGTTCGTGATTAAGGAATGTTTCTCTTCTTTTTTAGTCTTGAATAATTCATCTTTTTAGATATTAAATAAAATGATATTTGTTCCCCCCCTTTCTTTTCGGTGTGAAATTATTTATTTGTGTAGTCAGTAAATAAGCTGATTTTTTTTTCCGGGTTTTTTATTTTCTCCTTTTTCATTTTAAATGATTTTTTTTTCATCCATTTAGGAGTTTATTGTTAAACTCCTGCTGTGCTGGCAGTTTGTTAGCAAACCCGTGTAATGCGATACACATTGTGTATGGTAGAAATGTCTTAAAGAGATTACAATGACGATATTATAGTGATGTTTTTTGTCACCTTGCTCACCACTACTGTGGACAAAAAGCTTCATCGTTTTTACTCTGGTTTCACTTTTCAAAGTCCATTTACACAGACATAAGGGATGTGAACACTCGCTGAGAATGATCTGACGTGTTTTGCTGTTTCTGTTTGTGTGTTACAGAATTGTAAAAGAACAGAAAGGAAAAACAGGCAGAGTTCATCGCTTTGAACAGCTTCATTATCTCTAGAGCTTCTTTCATGCGACTCCCTGCGCCGGACTCCGCCGCCAGAATGAACTGTGAGCAGGATTTCGGAGACGGGGGCATGAACGTCACCCTCACCCTCAGGTTGCTCATGCACGGCAAGGTAAAATGCCTACACATGCATGCGCACGCACATATGCAAGATGACATATGCCCGCCCTCACAGCTCATCCTGAAAGAGCAAACCTCCAGCAAGAGAAGTGTTGCGTGTTACACACACAATCAGAGCATGTTCACTTCAGATAATCTCTGTGCGATGATGCCTTTGGGATACTCGCCCCATGATGCTGAAACTCTAATGGGTTTTAAATGATTCTTTAACACGGGCTAACATTAAGGATATGCAAATGAGATCATAATAACCGGGACACCACCCACTACCGCTAGTTTTCATTCATACTTAGCTATATTAGCAATTTTTTGTGGGTGAAGTTTTCATTTAACACTGCGAGGGTTCAAGGAAACTCATTATTGGCCTGCTTGCACAATGAAGTCATTAGAACCAGCATAGCACAGTGTTGTGCCTGTTGGCTTTACATGCCAAGCCTTTTAATTTCATTTCCCATTTGCATGAAATTAAGAATGGTCAAGTCGTCAACTGTGATGAGATGTCAATCTACAGTCGATGCATTACTTAAGCGTATGCGTGGCGGCTTGGGAAAACATTTCACCTGATAACATTTAGAAATTTTCACGAAACATAATTTGTCCCTATTTAGTGCTTGGATTCAAACTTGAAGTTTTTTTTTTTTAAATAAATCCAGCTCAAACTGTTATTATTTTTTGTTTCTACCTGCCTGTAATATTTTCAAACAAGTTTAGTCCATCTATTTCCCAAAATACGCAAATACACACAAGTAGCGTAATTTAAACCAACACAACCCTGACCAGTCGGTTACTAAGGATGCTGAAAATGACAGAACGTGGTTTTTGAGTATCCCGTGAGTTTTTATCCCCCGCTGGCCGAAAGGCGATGTCGTGGCGATGTCCGTCTGTCTCGGGAAGGGTGCTCACCTTCTGAAATCAACTCCTCTGACAATTTTTGGAGGAATTTCACAAACCTTGGCAGGATTCTTTGTTATATGTCGGGAATACGCATATTGTAATTTCGTTCAATTCGGTCACATTTTACCAGAGTTACAGCCCTTGATTAACAAAATTATAATTTGACAATTTCATGAGAGCGTGTCTTCCTTCTGAAATCAACTCCTCTGACAATTTTTGGACAAATTTCTCGAAGGTCTTGTTATATGACGGTAATACGCATATTGCGATTTCATTTCGTTTGTGAAAATTTTACCAGAGTTTTGACCCTTGGTTAAATAACTTGTACTTTTGACAATTTCATGAGGGTGCACGTTCTTCTGAAATCAACTCCTCTCACAATTTGTGGAGGAATTTCACCAAACTTGGCAAAAGGCTTCGGTATATGACGGTTATACGCATATTGAAATTTCGTTTAATTTGGGCGAATTTTACCAGAGTTATGCCCTTGATTATTAACAAACTTGTACTTTGGCAATTTCATCAAGGTGTGCTTGCTTTCTGAAATCAACTTCCCTCACAATTTTTATCCCCCGCTGGCCGAAAGGCCCAAAGGGGGATTATGTCGTGGTGATGTCCGTTTGTCCGTCCGTCCCGAGAACGGGACTCACTTTCTGAAATCAACTCCTCTCACAATTTTTGGAAGAATTTCATGAAACTTGACAGGATTCTTTGTTATATGTCGGTAATACGCATATTTCAATTTCGTTCAATTCAGTCGCATTTTACCAGAGTTATGGCACAGTTCCCAGCGGGGGATATTGTGCTGTCAGAGCACTCTTGTATATCTGTGTGATACATCAATGATTTTAGCTGAGGTCCCTGTGTGCAAAGTGTGCAGAGCAGTAGCCTGTGCCCGCCCATCCTAAGTGTGACGCAACACAAGGGCCTCTTGCGAGCTTAGTCTGGGAAGGCAAGCTATCTCCAGCTCTTCCAAGCTCCCGAAAAATCGGGAGCCAATCAACTTTGAGCATCTCCAACGGCCCTGGGTAGAGGCGTGTTCAAGGCAGTGACGTAGTAGAACTGCGAACGGAAGCCAT
The DNA here is from genome assembly GCF_027579695.1 of Neoarius graeffei. Taxonomy (NCBI): domain Eukaryota; kingdom Metazoa; phylum Chordata; class Actinopteri; order Siluriformes; family Ariidae; genus Neoarius; species Neoarius graeffei. Next base: position 16,284,877 of record NC_083594.1, read on the forward strand.
AGATTGTTTACAGAATCTATGCCGGAAGCGCTTCATTCACTAGAAACATTACGAACATGGAGCAGCGGCAAGCCTTTGACACAGTGGTAGATGCTGTATTGAAAGCATTCAACGGGAAGTTCTCATTGAAAACGGAGCAAAGAGCAGCCCTGGAGGTATTTATCTTCTTCCTGTTACTCAAGCAGTTTCCATCGCGTCACATACGTCAGAGGAAAGAGTGATGTGATTGGTTTAAGCTTCGTCACAGCCTTTTCTGGCTTCGACCAGTAGCAAACTGAGGCATTTCAGGGAGGCGGGTCAACCACGCCTCTGGGAAACGGTTGGGCTTAATATCTTTGCCAGACCAAATGCTTGCAGAGCTTTGAAGTCGCGTTAGCCAGACTAGCAGAGCAGAGCTCCATACTTAAGAGAAATGTTAATGCATCGACCTGATTTTTGATGGCTTTCACAACCATACAAAATCCGTATGTATGAATGACGTATGTGCACCACCACAGGAAACTCGATCATAAGTGCAAGGCAACGCATCTCATAAACACTTGACCACCGAACAAAGAAATTTGTATCTTTATTTACATAAAACAGATGGGGTTTTATCCAGCATTGCTTTTTCAAAAAATACCATGGGATTATTTACTCACACATTTTACGGAAAATATTCATGACGGTTTCATATAAAACTAGTTAAAACAGTTTTATAAGTCTAGTAGCTTGTTGACAGTTTCTGTCATGTAAAGGTGATAAGCAGATGTAAGTGCAGGAAGAGTTTTATTGAGAGCATGCTAGCAAACAGATCCAAAACATAGACAAAGGCAGAGTCGAATAACAGGCAGTGGTTGAGCGAGGCACAGATGGGATATCAGAGGTAATACAATACTCACAGTCCAAAAAAACAAATAGGGTCAAAACCAGAAAAGATATACAAAATACAAGGCTTGGTAATGTTCAACACACGGTACAAAGTGTATACTTTACAAAGCCTGTGTGTTACTGAGAGTCCTTATATGTATGCGCTGTGATTGCACTCTAATCAGGACCAGGTACATGGTAATTAGTCCTAATGGCGATGCACGTGGACGTGATAGTTGTAACCTGACAACTGTTTGACACATCAGGTTTGATATTGGATGGTAGCTATATAGTAATAATGTAAAGTGAAAGTGCTGGTTCACTGTTGCCCACCAGGCACCCAGCAGAGTCACACCATAACAAATTCTGTGTTGTTGTTTCTGGTGCATGTCATGTGGTATCAAAGAAAGGAATAAATATGGATTTGTAACTGTGATGTATCTCATTATTGGTATCACTGTTACAAGACAATGCAGCAATTTGTTGATGTGAAACACATGACACAATTCAATGGTTCATATGCTATAATGTTAGTATTCTATTCAGGTTGATTTTGTGCCCTTGCAATTATATATATATTAGTGCTGTCAAGCGATTAAAATATTTAATCGCGATTAATGTCGCGACTGTCATAGTTAACTCGCGATTAATTGCAATTTAATCGCACATTTTTGTCACATGAAAAACCATTGTAATTCTCTTATCAGCATAAAAAAGTGAATGGGCTTGCTCACCGTTTGAACTACGGGGGTACACGGGGGATCCGAGATCCCCTGAAACAGACATGAGATCCCTTGAAAACATGATTTGGGAAATGTTGGGGGGTCTCTAAAATATTGGCAAAATGATGTTTATTGACATAGCAATCGTGTGTAACGGGAAGCATTTGCATATCCGAAGTGAGCGCGCGATGGAGAGCCGCGCTCTGAGGCAAGCACCCCCCCAAGGGAAAATAAGGGACCCCCCGAAAATATCGGCATAGTTCGAACACTGGTTCTACCAATGTTTTTTTTTTTATTGCAGAGCATAACACATCTTGCTCATGACCTATGGTCATGAGCTTTGGGTAATGACCGAAAGGACAAGATCGCGGATACAAGCGGCCGAAATGAGTTTCCTTCGCAGGGTGGCTGGGCGCTCCCTTAGAGATAGGGTGAGAAGCACAGTCACTCGGGAGGAGCTCGGAGTAGAGCCGCTTCTGCTCCACATCGAGAGGAATCAGCTGAGGTGGCTCGGGCATCTTTTTCGGATGCCTCCTGGACGCCTCCCTGGGGAGGTGTTCCAGGCATGTCCCCCCGGGAGGAGGCCCCGGGGAAGACCCAGGACACGCTGGAGGGACTATGTCTCTCGGCTGGCCTGGGAACGCCTCGGTGTTCTTCCCGAGGAGCTGGCCGAGGTGTCTGGGGAAAGGGAAGTTTGGGCTTCCCTGCTTAGACTGCTGCCTCCGCGACCCGGTCCCGGATAAAGCGGAAGAAGACGAGACGAGACGAGATAACACATCTTGTCACAGCCACTGCAAAGTGGGGCTGGAGCCGCCGATGGGAAAACGAAACCTACTGTAAGCCGAGCACCGTGGCTCTTCGGGGGAGGGCAGAGGACTCTGGCTGTGCGGGGCGTGGCATCATGTCACAGAGCGTTAATCTCGCGATAAAAAAATTATCGCCGTTAAAATTGAGTCAAGTTAACGCGTTAATAACGCAACATTTTTGACAGCACTAATATATATATATATATATATATATATATATATATATATATATATATATATATAAATTTATTCCACGAAATCGAGTTGTACATGACCTGATAGCCAACAACAAGGCATGTAGCACTGAGTTGGCTATAAGCCATGTATGACGAAATTGTGTGGAATAACTGTTTTATTCTATCCACATTCACTGGATTTTGAGAAACAGAGCATTTTTTATTTTTTGCAAATTCAATAAATAAAAACGGCGGCATGGTGGTGTAGTGGTTAGCACTGTCACCTCACAGCAAGAAGGTCCGGGTTCGAGCCCCGTGGCCGGCGAGGGCCTTTCTGTGCGGAGTTTGCATGTTCTCCCCGTGTCCGCGTGGGTTTCCTCCGGGTGCTCCGGTTTCCCCCACAGTCCAAAGACATGCAGGTTAGGTTAACTGGTGACTCTAAATTGACCGTAGGTGTGAATGTGAGTGTGAATGGTTGTCTGTGTCTATGTGTCAGCCCTGTGATGACCTGGCGACTTGTCCAGGGTGTACCCCGCCTTTCGCCCGTAGTCAGCTGGGATAGGCTCCAGCTTGCCTGCAACCCTGTAGAACAAGATAAAGCGGCTAGAGATAATGAGATGAGATAAATAAAAACTTTATACAAAACGTCCAACAAAATCATTTCCACTTAGAATGTAAACAAACTGGCAAAATGGCAGTAGCAGTCTGTGAATTAAAAAAAAAAAGACTTTTATTCCATATTTTGTTCCCTTTTTTTTGTATTTTTGGAAGTTTTGTGTGCGAGTTTTTATTTCGTCCTCAGTTGGTTCAGCAACACGCTCCACCATTTTGTTTTTCTCTACTCACGGTGTATGAGCTGATATCCTAGTTGTAGAGTAGCCAATCAGAGCATGTGATTGCTCATATCCAGTGAATGTGGATAGAAATTATATATATAATAATATATATATATATATATATATATATATATATATATATATATATATATATATATATATATATTATTCCTGAAGTACATAAATGTCAGTCACGGCATTTGATGAACAGGAGCTTCATCAACGCTCCTGACTCTGATCACTCTTTGATTTTACATCAGTGCTGGAATAATCTGATGAATTCAGTTTTGTTTTTAAACCATGTGCAAGCTTAATCTGTCAGGTTTACTTGTATGTCTATTTCACGGTGGCATCTAGCTCTCCGTGAGCTTTACAGAAAGCCGAAAGAGAAATATTACTTTACTAGAAAGGTAATAAATACATTTTCTACATAGTTTTAGGGAAATATATTTACGTTTTCTTAAAATAGAGGTGTTAATGGTTGTTGGGAAGGGAAAAAACCCAATAATTTTTATAATTTTTGGCTGTTTGTAAGAATTTAACTGCAACGGCATCCGATGAGTTTCCTCGACCGCAACTCGTTACATACAATGATGCTATTTATAGACCAAAGCTGAAATATAGTAGTTTGTCTGGATTATGTGCAGCATTTGGTGCTTAATTAATGCTGCACAAAGTGGTTTCTCCTCCTGAGGTAGGCAAGTACCACGCCTAACCAAGCAACCAACCTCAGTCCTCCCTTACGCAAATTTCCCTGCCTGGGGATCAATGAAGTGTTATCTTATTTTTTCATTGATTTATTTCTTTACTCCTTTTATTACAGGTTGTTTTCCTTGCCAGTTTTTTAAAGGTCATCTGTCAGTCAAACTTAGTGGTTGAGATCGGTCATGATGGTTGATATATGGAGTGAATCGAGACTCCAAAAAAGACTGTCTGTGATCCAAGTCTGTATCAGTCCACGTTTCTTTATACCAATGAGAGCTACTGTTACCTTAAAGCTCGTAGGCAACAGTTTTAATTTTATGCACATTTGAAACTTTATATGTTAAAAAACCCTCTGTAATTTTCTTCTGGTCCCAAGAAGTATTGTTAATAAGTAATAATTAAAATAAGTTAGCGCGGATCGCGGCGAATTTCTGTTTGGCTATTTTCGTGACCACTCGGCGCGTGACGTCATTTAAGCCAAACAAACCGCTTGAGTTGAGTCCACTTCCGTTTACTTACATTGCCGTTCGGCTTGAGTGCAGACGTGCGTTCAGGAATTTCCAAAGAAAAAACATGCCTTATTGCTGTGCAGTGAACTGTAACAACGGGACCGGTTCAGGAAGAAGTTTTTACCTTTTTCCGAGAGAGGAGAAGAGGTAGAGAGAGTGGATTGGCTTTTTCCGGAAGAGGAGAAGAGGCGGAGCGAGAGGCTTGGCTTTTTCCTGAAAGAGGAGGAGAAGAGGCAGCGCGAGAGAATTGGCTTTTTCCGAAAAAGGAGAAGAGGCGGAGCGAGAGGCTTGGCTTTTTCCTGAAAGAGGAGAAGAGGCAGAGAGAGTGGATTGTGCGCGTGAAACAAAATCAAGCAGTCAAAGAAGAAATGGAGCAGCAACGCTCAAGCAAAAAAGGAGAAGATTGGAGGGAAACATTTTTACTTTTGCTTGCAACTGACAAGTCAAGAATCCTGAGGGATCCTGTACAATCATTGTGGAAATGAGACAAAGGGATATTTCCTCGCTTAGAGTCGGCTATAAATAGTATAATGCTGCGGATGGCAGGCTAATGTGGCCTACCGGCACACTGTCCAGTAATCGTTCCCTATATCCACTAGGGAGGGTTTAATTATTCTTCAAAAGGGTTCTTATTTAGTATTACGATGAAAGTAGGAATTTATCATAATTACCAGGATAAATCATTTGGGCGCGAGTCTTGTGGTCACTGCGATCAGAGTTGGCCGAGTCACTGTCCGATTCCGAGGCCGCACGGTCAAACCAGTGAACCACGTTCACCGATTGCTTCGCAACGGCCATAGGTTCATACATATATGGTTTCACCTCTCAATTTTCAATTTGGAGAATTCCTACTTCAAAATCGCTATCGCTTTTAGACATTTTACACAACCTCTCACGACCAAAGTCCGTTCACGTGTGCTCAGTTCGCAAGTAAACACAGAGCTGCTCCCAGTCTGTTTGGCTTAAATGACTTCACGACAACAGTCCCCTGGCGGTGAAAGTGCGCATAAGTGAGATGTAAACAAACCTTCGGAAATTGGGCAAAACAGTATATTTTAACCGTTTTATTCAATTTTAGGGTGCAAATTAGACACTAGGAAGACTGAATTCGCTTTTTGGGTCGTTCTTCTAGACAATACAGTTGATATTCTACGTTTCACCTCCAACCGTTGCCTATGACCTTTAAGGTGACCTTAAGATGAAATAAAATGGCAGCATTAATAAAGAGCCAATTATAGATGGATAAAATTAAAAGAAAGGTTGCTAAGGTGATTAGAACAGAGACAACCTGACAAGTCTTGCAGAAACCATGTTGCTGCAAATCAATACAATACAATAATGAGGGTGAAAATGATGTAAGCCTTCACAGTGACTACATCGCATCCCAGTTGAACAGAAGAGATTTTGGACTGACATCTTAGGAAGCGTTTTCTACCGCCATCATCAAAATACAGACGAAGGGGAATTTTGCTTTTTTTTTTTTAAGAATGCTGTTCATGCCACCTGCACACTTCCAAAGATTTGTCGACTCAGTGCCAAGGCATGTTTGATTAACAGCTCCTGGCTCTAAGCTACTTGATAATTACTTTCAATACAGCAGGTGTACTTATTTATTGCCCTCATGGTTTGGCTGTTTTTTGGGCTTCTTTTTTTTTTTAACCTGATGGTACTTTATTACAGGACCCGTTGTGGGCCAGATCATGTTTTAATAAATGATAATATAAAGATTTTGTGTTAATAATAACAGGGGGAAAAACAGATGGTGCATGCTGCTATAGGAAAACCACAATCTTATACCGCAGCAGTTTGCTGAAAGTTGCATTTTTTTTTATTTTGCTTTGTGCTTTTTAACCATTTCTATTTACATTTACATTACATTGCAGTTATTTTGCAGATGCTCTTATCCAGAGCAGCATACAACATACCCAGAGCAGCCTGGGGAACAGCTGGGGGTTAGGTGCCTTGCTCAAGGGCACTTCAGCCATTCCTGCTGGTCCAGGGAATCAAACCATCAACCTTTTAGTCCCAAAACTGCTTCTCTAACCTTTAGGCCATGGCTTCCCCTCATTTTTGTTCTTCCCCAACATTTAATGTTGTTGATCTCCAAAACGAGTTAATTTCTGCTACTACTTTGGGCGGGGGGGATATAAAAACAGGTTCCGTCCGGCCATCCGGTCACGTTTTCGTTTCCGGGCCATATCTTTAAAGCTACTGGAGATATCATCATGAAACTTTGTATACATATCAAGCAACATGTGAACCGGTGCCTTTTGCCATTTTGGATTTTTTTTTAAAGTATTTTTCAAATTTTTACATAAAAAATAGATTTTGACTTACAGTGGTGCTTGAAAGTTTGTGAACCCTTTAGAATCTTCTATATTTCTGCATAAATATGACCTAAAACAACATCAGATTTTCACACAAGTCCTAAAAGTAGATAAAGAGAACCCAATTAAACAAATGAAACAAAAACATGATATTTGGTCATTTATTTATTGAGGAAAATTATCCAATATTACATATTTGTGAGTGGCAAAAGTATGTGAACCTCTAGGATTAGCAGTTAATTTGAAGGTGAAATTCGAGTCAGGTGTTTTCAATCAATGGGATGACAATCAGGTGTGAGTGGGCACCCTGTTTTATTTAAAGAACAGGGATCTATCAAAGTCTGATCTTCACAACACATGTTTGTGGAAGTGTATCATGGCACGAACAAAGGAGATTTCTGAGGACCTCAGAAAAAGTGTTGTTGATGCTCATCAGGCTGGAGAAGGTTACAAAGCCATCTCTAAAGAGTTTGGACTCAACCAATCCACAGTCAGACAGATTGTGTACAAATGGAGGAACATCAAGACCATTGTTACCCTCCCCAGGAGTGGTCGACCAACAAAGATCACTCCAAGAGCAAGGCGTGTAATAGTCGGCGAGGTTACAAAGGACCCCAGAGTAACTTCTAAGCAACCAAAGGCCTCTTTCACATTGGTTAATGTTAATGTTCATGAGTCCACCATCAGGAGAACACTGAACAACAATGGTGTGCATGGCAGGGTTGCAAGGAGAAAGCCACTGCTCTCCAAAAAGAACATTGTTGCCTGTCTGCAGTTTGCTAAAGATCACATGGACAAGCCAGAAGGCTATTGGAAAAATGTTTTGTGGATGGATGAGACCAAAATAGAACTTTTTGGTTTAAATGAGAAGTGTTATGTTTGGAGAAAGGAAAACCCTGCATTCCAGCATAAGAACCTTATCCCATCTGTGAAACATGGTGGTGGTAGTATCATGGTTTGGGCCTGTTTTGCTGCATCTGGGCCAGGACGGCTTGCCATCATTGATGGAACAATGAATTCTGAATTATACCAACGAATTCTAAAGGAAAATCTCAGGACATCTGTCCATGAACTGACTCTCAAGAGAAGGTGGGTCATGCAGCAAGACAACGACCCTAAGCACACAAGTCGCTCTACCAAAGAACGATTAAAGAAGAATAAAGTTAATGTTTTGGAATGGCCAAGTCAAAGTCCTGACCTTAATCCAATCAAAATGTTGTGGAAGGACCTGAAGTGAGCAGTTCATGTGAGGAAACCCCCCAACATCACAGAGTTGAAGCTGTTCTGTACGGAGGAACGGGCTAAAATTCCTCCAAGCCGGTGTGCAGGACTGATCAACAGTTACCGCAAACGTTTAGTTGCAGTTGTTGCTGCACAAAGGGGTCACACCAGATACTGAAAGCAAAGGTTCACATACTTTTGCCACTCACAGATATGTAATACTGGATCATTTTCCTCAATAAATAAATGACCAAGTGTAATATTTTTGTGTCATTTGTTTAACTGGGTTCTCTTTATCTACTTTTAGGACTTGTGTGAAAATCTGATGATGTTTTAGGTCATATTTATGCAGAAATATAGAAAATTCTGAAGGGTTCACAAACTTTCAAGCACCACTGTAGTTGTTTCTAAGAGCAGTGTTCGTTTCCGGAGCATATATCCAAAACTATTTATGGTACGGATTTGAAACTTGGTATACATGTTAACAAGGTGATGTAGATGTGCCTTTTCATACTGAGAAATTTTAATTTTTCATGTTTCCATGGAAACAATTTCAGTCTCTCAGGTTAGTCTTATGGGTAGGTTTTGTTTCCGGAGCAGAACTTGAAAACTGTGGTATGGTCTTGAAAGTTAGTATATATGTATGCGTGCCTTTTGATACTAAGAAATGTGAGAAATTTTAATTTTTAGCTCCCCTGGACCAAACGTCCGGTGGGTTTATGCCATAGGCTGCTGAGGTCAGTGTAAAGAGGTAGGGTTGGTTTCCTGCAGCAGAACTTGAAAAATGTGACAAATAATATCTTGAAACTTGGTATATGGAGCAGTGGATGTAGATGACTCTGTCTTCTTGTCTTGTTTTGTTTTTTTAATAGTAGATATATACTAAACTTCATACGTCATTCAACTAAAATGCTACTTTTTACACATTTTGTTTTGCATGCATGAAGAATCTCTGAGCAGTAAACGCGTAATATGATTTATTGCTTCAAGGATGAGCTTCTGACCTTCCAGTATGACTGAGAAAACCTCGACGAGAACATGAAATAACCTTATATAATTGCTTCCTGCTTTATTCTAATCATGGATTTGGACTCCACAGACTACCGAAGGATACCTAGAAGCCAGACAGCTGCTCTTGCAATTGAAACCGATAATGGAATTTTCCGACTTTAAGGAATCGTTTAATAAAAAGGTTCATTTCCCGTCTTATTTCACGTTAAGTCTCCTTTATATAGCCTGCGTGTTACAGTGTGCAGCTCTCTGCGGCTTAAAAATCAAGGAGTCCAATAGTGGATTAGACAGGTTTGTTAGAATTGTGACGAGGCCAAGCTCACAGAAGGCTACCTCGTCTAAACCAACAGACAGACGTCTGGGTGTAAGTGCTCGGATCAATATATTGACATTTGCCCCCTGTCTTTTTTTTTTTTGCAGGAGGTCGGGAGCATCATCGGCAAGGTGAGTACCTCTGTCTTTCTCACTGTCTGAGGTTTTACTGGTCATTTGCATCCACTGAATGAAATGCATATTAATCTTTATAATGAACATGTTGCATCTGAGATTTATTTTGTAACTAAATTCGTGAGTTGAGGAGGTTTTTTTTTTTTTAATCTTAATTCTTCAGCATGTTCATCTATTTTCATTTCATTCACAGTTTCCTAGTTACCCATAATCATTTAACTACCTGCTGGTAAAGGAGCTAGGGAAATTTAGCCCTCGCTTCAAGTCTGTCTAAAAAGACTGATGCAGCAGCGCTTTAATCCCTTACTCTACTTTCACTCTCGGAACATTTGAGTGAGATTTTCTCAGGTTTATGCAGATTAGCTATGATGCGATAAGGTAACAAATCCAAAGGATTGGCTTCAATTATTACACAGACCAATCTTATTAGATTCGATGAGATTCAACTTGGCCTTCAGTGTGCAGAGTACAGGTAAAAAGCCGATGAAATGCAGTTCATATCCAACTAGAAGTGTAAAATATAGTATTATTTACAGATAAGTGCCAGAAATAAGTACTGCAGCATAGATGTCTGTGGTCCTATGTTTTTTTGTTTATTTTCCAGTTCTCCACTCAAATCTAATTCCTACCTGCATGTAGTTCCTGTTTTCTATCTGACGCACAAAAATGGAAGAAAAACCTGAAACCAAGGTTTCAACTTATCCTGTCTTATATAACATCTTATTAAATGTACATAGAGATACGATGAAAAATAAAGCTTGGACGGAAATAGGAGAGATCGTTGCCTCTAGTGAGCCATACATGTCAACCTTTGGTCAATCAAATCTGTATAACCAACCTCCAAAATCCGTATTTCCCTTATAAAATCCTTATAAGATGCAAATTAAAATAATTTACCTAAATTTGAATGATAATTAACAATGATATATATCCCAGTTACTTTTTATTAGTATTAATAACAATAAACCTTCAGAATGAATACAAAGCTCCAATGTTTGACAAAAACACAAAGTGTCACTCTAATGTTCTGAATTGTACTCCATGACAGCTTTTTTAGCACTCTGCACCAATACCTCACTAGGCTGCATGTCACAGCAAGTGTCTGTGTTGATCTTGCCGGAGTGCCCATTCAGAATCTTTTCAGTCGCTAGTAAAGTCGCTCAGGTGGAAATACGCTTCTCAAACAAAATGTTACTTCCCGGTTGGCGGGATTCTCGCAATGCGGTGTGCGCATGATCAGAAGTGGAACGAAGTCTCGCTACCACAAGATAACGCGCGATTTCATAAGACTCTTTACTGTCTGTCAGTGCTTTCTGTGGTGTACAGTACGTTTGTAAATGTTATGCGCTCTTTTATCATCGTGGGAATTGATTATAGCTCTAAATAAATATTGAAGTTTTTTTAAAGAATCCGTATAACTTTATTTGTACGCCCGTATACTACGTTTATTGAATCAAATCCGTATAAAATACGGACATTCCGTATAGGTTGACATGTATGGTGAGCGTCAATAGCTAATACAGCTAACTTGCTTTCCTAATCTGTCAGTGACGCTAGTACAAAACCTAGAATGCAACAGATTAATCAAACTAATAGTCAGCTTTATTTAACAGCCCTTGCTGACAAAAGGCATAAAACCGACATATAATACACACACACAGTCTATTCTGTAATAGGTTTAAGTCTCATCAAATGCTTATGAAATCAGATGAGTTGGTTATAAGTGTAGATTTAAAGTCTATAATTGAAGAACACCTAATGTGCAATGGTAAGCTATTCCAAAGCCTGATGTCAGCCACAGATGAAAAGAACGCATTAATAGTAACTGAAAAAAGATCGTTCTTTGAGGGAAGAAACAAAAACCAGTTAAGTGCTGCACCTTGAATGCCAACACGATGTTTCAAATGTGTAATGCAATCAACACATCATGGCTGTGCTGAGTGAGGGCTAATAAAATTAAAATGGCGCAATTATCAAAATCAGCAGCAAGCAACAAATCATTTGCTCCCTTCAAAAGGGCAGATTCAGTGGTGTGAAATGCTCGAAAACATGACTGGAATACTTCAAATACTAACCCTATTTCCAGAAAAGTTGGGATATTTTCCAAAATGCAATAAAACCAAAAATCTGTGATTTGTTAATTCACGTGAACCTTTATTTAACTGACAAAAGTACAAAGAAAAAAGTAGTTTTACTGACCAGCTTAAATGTCTTTTGTAAATACACTCAAAAAAAAACAACATGGGTGTTTGTTACATGAACCTAAGTCGAACATGTCACGGTTGACATTTAGGTGACTCAACAAAATTGTTTCTGGCTAAGTTAACGCATTTTACTTGGGTGGAAATACTTTCCATAATTTTATTATGTTCACTGAGCAAGTTATTTGCAAGTTATTTTTTTGAGTGTATAAATGAAGTTAGGATTTGATGCCTACGGAAGCCGCGAGAGGCCCTTCATATAATCTTTTTTTTATTCAACTTGTTATCCCGAGATAACGACATAATTAATTCAGGATCTTGAGAAAACAACACAACTAATTCGAGATCTCGAGAAAACAAAACAATTATTCCGTGATCTTGAGAAAACAAAACAATTATTCCGTGATCTTGAGAAAACAAAATAATTATTCCGTGATCTCGAGAAAACAAAACAATTATTCCGTGATCTCAAGAAAACAAAACAATTATTTCATGATCTCAGCTGGATCACTGTATCTCCGTCGGTAGAGACGAAGCCAGGCCAGTCTTCTGCGGAGGTGCCGCGGACTAATTTTGACATTATCCCTTATTAAAAGACTTAATGCAATCTCTCCCTGTGTCGACCCCTGATCAAAATATTGCCTTATTAGGTGATCAATTATTCCAGACATTCTAATGACCAAAGTTGCGTCTATACAGAATGACAAATAGCCCCAAAGTCAGCATATCACAAGTCTCTTGGCGCATCTGAATGAACCATTTCTCAGCTGTTTACTCGAGATCATGAAATAATTGTTTTGTTTTCTCGAGATCTCGAAATAACTGTTTTGTTTTCTCGAGATCTCGAATTAGTTGTGTTGTTTTCTCGAGATCCTGAATTAATTATGTCGTTATCTCGGGATAACAAGGTGAATTAAAATAAGGATTATATGAAGGGCCTCTCTCGGCTTCCGTAGATGCCTGCAATACATTCAAAAAAAAAAATTGGGATAGAGGCAAAGTAAGACTGAAATGTTTCTAGGATATTCAAGGAACACCATTTTGGGAGAGTCCAAAATAAGCAGGTTAACTGGTAACATGATTGGGTATAAAAGGAGCATGTACCAAAGGCTCAGTCTTTGAAAGCAAGGATGGGTCATTGCTCACTCCTTTGTGCCAAAATTTGTGTGAGAATTTTCTCAATGCAACATTTTAGGTGGTATTTGCATAATACATAACATTGTGAAAAGATTCAGGGAATTCGGAGACATCTCGACATGGGCTCGGGAGTACTTCGGAAAACCATGGTCACTTAACACAGTCCGCCGCTGCATCCAGAAATGCATTGTGAAACTGTTACACAAGGAGAAAGCCATTCATCAGTTCTATGTAGAAATGCTTCTACATAGGTATTTACATAATACATAATATTGTGAAAAGATTCAGGGAATTCGGAGACATCTCCGTGCGTAAAGGGCAAGGTCAGAGACCACTGTTGAATGTGCGTGACCTTTGAGCCCTCAGATGGCACTGTCTGAGAAACCGTCATCCTAATGTGACAAATATAGTCACATGGGCTCGGGAGTACTTCGGAAAACCACAGTCACTTAACACAGTCCGCCGCTGCATCCAGAAATGCAATGTGAAACTGTATTACGCAAGGAGAAAGCCATTCATCAATTCTGTGTAGAAATGCTGCTGATTTCTCTGGGCCTGAACTCATCTCAGATGGACCGAAAGACAGTGGAAACATGTGCTGTGGTCAGATTAGGCCACATTTCAGCTTGTTTTTGGGAAAACCGGATGTCGAGTTCTCAGTGCCAAAGGTGAACACTACCATCCAGTTTGTTATCAGAGAAAGGTACAAAAGCTAGCTTCTGTGATGCTATGAAAGGCATCAGTGCCTACAGCATGGGTGAGTTGCATGTATGTGAGGGTACCATTGACACAGAGGTGTCTATTGGGATTTTAGAGAGCCATATGTTGCCATCGTCTCTTCCCAGGAAGTCCATGCTTATTTCAGCAGGACAATGCCCGGCCTCATTCTGCATGGGCTACAACAGTGTGGCTTTGTAGAGACAGAGTGCATGTGCTTGACTGGCCTGCTGCCAGTCCAGCTCTGTCTCTTATTGAGAATGCATGGTGTATCAAGAAGAGGAGATTCAGACAACAGTGACCACAGACTGCTGAGCAGCTGAAATCTTGTATCAAGCAAGAATGGGCAAAAAGTCCAATTGCAAAACTGCAATAATTAGCATCGTCAGAGCCCACATCATTAAAAAGTGTTATTAAAAGGAAAGGTGATGTAATATAATGGTAATAATGCCTCCGTCCCAACTTTTTTTTTTTGAGTGTGTTGCAGACAACAAATTTTAACTTTGTTTATATTTCCAAAATATAATTAAGCTGGCCAGTAAAACCACTGAAAAGCTTTTCTTTGTACTTTTGTCAGTTAAATAAAGGTTCACATGAATTAACAAATCACAGATTTTTGTCTTTATTGCATTTTAGAAAATATCCCGACTTTTCTGGAAATGGGGTTAGTATATTATTTGTATTCAGAAATGGCACAAGCTGCAAATAGACAGTAGATTTTCCCAAAACTTTAGAGAAGAATGATAATTTTGAAATGGGTCAAAATTGTTGCAATCCCTAGGGTCAAGTTATTATTTTTTGTTGTTGTTAGGGTTTTTTTTTTAAGCATTTGAACAACAACATGTTTAATACATGGAGGAACTGTGCTTGTAACCAGTGAGGAGTTAATAATAGATAAAACACAATCCTGCAAGACATCAAATGTTTCTTTAATACGTTTCGAAGGGATTAGATCAAGGGGGATCTAGTAGGTTTCATATGAGAGGCTATATCTGTTAGGCAGGAGCAAGGGCATAAATTTGGGTTGAACATTGGTGGGGTTGAGTACTTAATTCCTGTTATTCTGGGATAAATATTGCAGTATTGATAAGAATCCAGCAACGGATAATTCCAAAAGTATTGTTTGTTAACAATGAACAACCGCTTATTATTCTATCCACATTCACTGGATATAAGCAATCGTGCGCTCTGATTGGCTACTCTACTACTAGGATATCAGCTCATATACCGTGAGTGAAGAAAAACAAAATGGTGGAGTGTGTCGCTGAACCAACCGAGGACGAAATAAAAACTCTACTCAAGTACTGTTTTCGTACGCCTTTTGGTGGGACTGTGGCTGCTACACCACTGGAATGATATCGTGACCTCTACTTGGTGGACTTTTTTTTTTTTCCTGCCTATTATTGTAAAGCGACCTTGGGTTTTGAGAAGGATGCTATATAAATTGAACATATTATTATTAGGGCCCGAGCCCTATGGGCGAAGGCCCTATTGTTCTTGTAAGAGTTCACTATTATTATTATTCTTCCGTCTTCTTCTTCTTCTTCTTCCGTCTTCTTCTTCTTCTTTATTTTTCTCCGCTGTTGGGCCATTTTCGGGGCGCTTGCCATGGGCGAAAACGCACGAAATTTGGCACCAGTTCCGAGAATTGCCACCGCTACTCAGAAACAGAAGCCCAAACTTGGCCGGGGCTCCGGGCCTCTATAGCGCCCCCTAAGTCGTTGTGATTTTGGCCTCCCGCATTAAGGTGCCTGGGTGCCATGTAGTTTGTAGTAGTGGCATGCCATTTGGTACGCATATGTATCTCACTAAGCCGGACAAAAATGTAATGCCAATGCATTAGCCACACCCAACAGGAAGTGAGGTAATTTCACTTTTGTGCGAAATGCATGGCCACGAACACGGCGCAACTCCTCCTAGACCGTTCATAGGAATGTCACCAAAATTGATACACATCATCTACAGACTTGGCTGACAAAAGTTACTAAATACGTTTCACGTAGGATAAACCGTTCAGAAGTTGTACGTCAATCAATTTTCGATGCAAAATTTTACATGCTTAAAAATTCATAACAAATCTTCTGATTGCTCAAAACTGCTCATACTTCACACTCAAATCACTCATTGGGCTTCTGACATGTTACCCAATTTCTGTGATATTTCGCCACTGGGGGCGCTATTTTTGGGCAAAAATTCCAATCTTTCCTCAAATTTGGTCAAACTTCACGGCCACCCTCTTACTACCTCCCATGTCATGTATACCACGTTTTGGAAATTTTCGTCCATGGGGGGCGCTGTTTTTGGCCGACGCACTTGCTCCAAAACGGGTTTTTGGTAAATAATTCCATAATGCTTTTCCGTCACACCACTACCTTGTGATAGTACGTTGCTGTTGTAGACACTTATTTTTCCAACTCATAATCGCTCATGTACAGCATAGCGCCACCTACTGACATGGGAAAAACCAAAAAATTTATTCTTCAAAAATCTATATCTCATCTTCTATTTACTCAATTGTCATCAAACTTCATACGCAAACTCATCATAGCTCACCTGACGTCTACGCCAAATTTTGTGCACTTTCGCCCCTGGGGGTGCTGGTTATGGCAAAAATGATATTGCAGCTTCTGATTTGTCAAACTTGCCAAGCAAACTCTTTACAAGAGCCTTATTGGGGCGCTTGCCATGGTCGACAACGCACGAAATTTGGCTCCTTTTTCTTAGACTGCCACCGCTACTGAGAACCAGAAGCCCAGATCCAGGCGGGCCTCAGGGCCTCTATAGCGCCCCCAACTCCTTGTGATTTTGGCCTCCCGCATTAAGGTGCCTGGTTGCCATGTAGTTTGTAGTAGTGGCATGCCATTTGGTGTTAGGGTTTTGCTGGGATTCGAACCTGGTTCGTTGGTGTGATGATCCAGCAAACCCCCACTAGGCCACCAGGGGAATGACTCAAATGCAGAGGCGTGAGGCGGAAGTAGAAAAAGTAACAAAAGGTTTATTTAAACTATATACACTATATACAGGGCAAAACAAAAGACAAAAAAAAACCAAAGAGTATAATCCAAAAGAAAAGCAAAGTGCAAAAATACAAAAGCTAAGAAGATCAAAAAACACAGTACAAAGGAAACTGGAGATAAACATAACAGCACAAAGACTCCGTGACAAGAGGACTGAACTCAGGGGTATAAATAGACAAACTAATTAAGGACACAGGTGAAGATAATTAGGCAATTAACACAAACACAAAACACAGGAACAGTGGCGGCCTCTAGAGGCCAAAATAAACACGACATGAAAAGGAAATAACAGCGGCCTCTAGAGGCCAAAACAGTCCTAGTCCTAACAGGACCCCCCCCTCTAGGAGCGTCTCCTGACGTTCCCAGGGCGATCCGGATGGGCCGAATGGAAGTCCCGACATAGTTCTTTATCAAGGACATCCCGAGCAGGAACCCAGCAGCGCTCCTCAGGACCATAGCCCTCCCAGTCCACCAGATATTGCAACCCGCCGCGGACCCGGCGGGAGTCAAGCAGGCGATTCACAGTGAACACAGTCTGCCCCTGGAAGATGCGGGGGGGTGGGGGGTTCCTAGGGGCAGGGGCATACGTAGACGTCAGTACGGGCCGTAACAGGGAAACATGGAAAGTGGGGTTGATCCTCAGAGTCCGGGGCAACTGGAGCCGGTAGGAGACAGGGTTCACCCTGCGCACCACCTTGAAGGGGCCAATGTAGCGAGGAGCAAGCTTGCGGTTCTCCACCCGCAGTGGAAGGTCCTTAGTGGACAGCCAAACACGCTGCCCAGGGCGGAAAGCGTGTGCAGGTCTTCTATGGCGGTTGGCCTGAGTCTGGTTGGTTCTGGAGGTCTGTATGAGGGTCTTCCTGACCTTGCTCCAGGTCTTGCGACACCGTCTCACATATTGGTTGACCGAGGGCACCCCCGCGTCCTCCTCCTGGTCCGGGAACAGAGGTGGCTGGAACCCGAATTGGCACTGGAATGGCGACAGCTTGGTGGCCGATGACTGCAGGGTGTTGTGGGCGTACTCCGCCCATGGCAGCCAGGTGCTCCACGATGTCGGGTTATCCATAGCCAGGCCTCGCAGGGTGGTTTCCAGGTCCTGGTTGAGCCTCTCCGTCTGACCATTGGACTGTGGGTGAAACCCAGAGGAGAGGCTGGCAGTGGCTCCGATGACCTTGCAGAACCCGTGCCACACTCGGGAGGAGAACTGGGGCCCTCGGTCTGAGACGATGTCCTGTGGAAGACCAAAGACTCGGAAGACATGATTAAACAAAAGTTTCACAGTTTCAAGAGCAGAGGGGAGTTTGCACAGTGGTATGAAGCGGCAGGCCTTGGAGAATCTGTCAACTAAGACCAAAATGACCGTGTTACCTTGTGACTCAGGGAGACCCGTGATAAAGTCGACTGCCACGTGGGACCAGGGACGCCGGGGAATGGTCAGAGGATGCAGGAGACCCTGGGGACGCTGTCGTGGGTTCTTGGTTCTGGTGCAAACCTCACAGGACAGGACAAATGACCTTACTTCCTTCTCCATGTTAGGCCACCAGAAGCGTCTTTTCAGGAAGTCCAGGGTCCTCCGAGCTCCCGGGTGGGCGGTGAGAGGGGAAGAGTGACCCCACTGGAGAACCTTGGCCCGGGCTTGATGTGGGACGTACAAGAGGCCTGGTGGCCCCGTCCCAGGACCGGGGTCCTGGCGTTGGGCTCGTCGGACAGCCTCCTCAATACCCCAGCGGACAGGGGCCACAATCCGGGACACAGGGATAATAGGCCCGACTTCATTCTCCCTGTTAGTGGCAGAGAACAGTCTGGACAGTGCGTCAGGTTTGGTGTTCTTGGAGCCGGGGCGGTATGAGAGGGTGAAGTCAAACCGACTGAAAAACAGGGCCCACCTAGCCTGTCGAGGGTTCAGTCTCTTGGCTTGCTGGAGGTACTCCAGGTTCTTGTGGTCAGTCCAAACCAGGAATGGATGTTGTGCTCCCTCCAGCCAGTGCCTCCACTCCTCAAGGGCCAGTTTGACCGCTAGCAGTTCTCGATCCCCTACATCGTACCGGGACTCAGCAGGACTCAGGCGGTGGGAGAAGTAAGCGCAGGGGTGCAGCTTTCCTTCCGAACGTTGAGAGAGCACCGCGCCGACACCACTGTCCGAGGCGTCCACCTCCACGATGAATGGTTGGGAGGTGTCCGGGAGAACCAGAATGGGTGCCGTGCAGAAGCGGTCCTTGAGGTCTTTGAACGCCTTTTCTGCCTGAGGAGACCAGCCATAAGATCCACCTGTCCCTTTGGTGAGGTCTGACATGGGTGCTGCCACAGAACTGAAGTTCCTGATGAACTTGCGGTAGAAGTTAGCGAATCCTAAGAACCGCTGAACCTCCTTAACGGACTTGGGAGTAGGCCAATCCCGGACGGCCAGGGTCTTGGCAGGGTCCATTTGGAGTTGGCCTGTCCGTACAATAAATCCCAGAAAGGAGACCTCGGGAACATGAAATTCGCATTTCTGGGCCTTGGCGAACAGATTGTTCTGTAGCAGCCTCTGGAGAACCTGGCGGACATGGTGGCGGTGCTCCTGCACGGTCTTGGAAAAGATAAGGATGTCATCGAGGTAGACAAAAACGTATAGGTTAATCATGTCCCTTAAGACGTCGTTGATTAGGGCCTGAAAAACAGCTGGTGCGTTGGTGAGTCCGAAGGGCATCACCTGGTATTCGTAGTGCCCAGACGGGGTGTTAAAGGCAGTCTTCCACTCGTCTCCCTGTCGGATACGGATGAGGTGGTATGCGTTCCGTAGGTCCAACTTGGTGAAGACGGTGGCGCCTTGGAGCAGGTCGAAAGCTGTGGACATCAGCGGAAGGGGATATCGGTTGCGCACAGTGATCTTATTCAGGCCCCTGTAATCAATACATGGTCGGAGCCCCCCATCCTTCTTGCCGACAAAGAAGAAGCCGGCTCCAGCAGGTGAAGTGGAGGGTCGAATAAACCCAGAGACCAGGGCATCTTTGAGGTATTCCTCCATGGCCTTGCGTTCTGGCTGAGAGAGTGAAAACAGTCTGCCACGAGGAGGGGTAGTCCCAGGGAGCAAGTCGATGGCACAGTCGTAGGCCCGGTGCGGAGGAAGAACGGCGGCCCTGCTCTTGCTGAATACCTCCTTGAGATCCCAGTACTCTGTGGGAACTTGAGATAACTCGGTGAGATCAGGGGGCTCGGCAGGAGACACAGGAGAGCTAGAGAGCAGACAAGAGGCATGGCATGCAGGGCCCCATTCCACAACCTGGCTTGTTACCCAGTCTATGCGAGGGTTGTGGCGAGTAAGCCAAGGAAGGCCTAGAATAACTGGGAACTCAGGTGAAGGAATCAGGTGCAGGGATATTTCTTCCTTGTGACCTTGAGACTGGAGGAAAACTGGAGAAGTAACTTGGGTGACTCTTCCATCACCTAACGCTTGGCCATCGAGGGCAGACACAGACAGTGGGACTTCAAGAGGTGCAGTCGGAATATTGATGCTTTGGGCGAAGTGAATATCCATAAAGTTCCCAGCCGCCCCTGAGTCTATCAAAGCTTGACAAGAGTGGACAGACTCACCCCAGGAGATGGAGACCGGGATGTAGATTCCTTGACCAGGGAGTCCGGGAGAGAGGGTAGGCCCCGTCACAACCCTCCCTCGGCTGGACGGGGCGGTCCTTTTCCCAAGAGTTCGGGACATGATGCTCGGAAGTGACCAGGCTTGCCACAGTAGATGCAGCACTTGTCCCTCCTTCTGCGCTCCCTCTCAGATGCGGAGAGGCGAGTACGACCCACTTGCATGGGTTCTGGACAGTCACTGAAGGAGGTAGACGGTCTCCAGGTAGAGGTAGGGAGGCTGGGGGGGCTCAAGGCTTGGTGGCGTTCTCTCATCCTGTTGTCCAGACGAATAGCATGTGAGATGAGGGTTTCGAGGTCACTTGGGCATCCAATAGAGGCCAGACCGTCCTTGATGGGGTCAGACAGACCATGGTGGAAGGCTGACACCAGGGCAGTCTCGTTCCATCCACTTACTGCTGCGAGTGTTCGGAACGAGATGGCGTAATCTGCAACGCTTCCTCCTTGCCGGATGGACATGAGCTTTCGGGCTGCGTCGGTACTGATGTCTGCCTGATCGAAGACCCGAAGCATCTCTTCAGAAAACAGCTGGAAATCAAAGCACTCAGGTCCCTGTCTTTGCCAGATAGCAGTAGCCCAGGCTCGCGCCTTACCAGCTAATAAGGTGATCACAAAGGCAATCTTGCGGCGATCCGTAGTGTAGGTGGTAGGCTGAAGCTCAAAGGTGAGTTGACACTGGGTAAGGAACTCTCGGCACTCACTGTGCTTGCCGTCATACCTCTGTGGTGCAGGAAGGCTGGGTTCGCGAGGTGAAGAAGGCAGCATGGCAGGAGGCACTGGAGCAGGAGCTGGATCAGGAGCAGGAACTGGATCAGGAGCAGGAGATGCAGGCAGAGATGTCAGCTGTGCCAGGGTTTTCCCAATTTGCTGAAGCAGTTCCTCGTGGCGAGCAAGGGCCTCACGTTGGCTGGTGAGCGTACGTCCATGAGCGTCCATGGTCGCTCCGAAGCGTGTCAAAGCTGCCATAATTCCCTGAAGGTTGGCCGGGTAGACAGTTGAAGCAGCCTCTGCTGAGTCGGTCATGACGGAGTCTTTCTGTTAGGGTTTTGCTGGGATTCGAACCTGGTTCGTTGGTGTGATGATCCAGCAAACCCCCACTAGGCCACCAGGGGAATGACTCAAATGCAGAGGCGTGAGGCGGAAGTAGAAAAAGTAACAAAAGGTTTATTTAAACTATATACACTATATACAGGGCAAAACAAAAGACAAAAAAAAACCAAAGAGTATAATCCAAAAGAAAAGCAAAGTGCAAAAATACAAAAGCTAAGAAGATCAAAAAACACAGTACAAAGGAAACTGGAGATAAACATAACAGCACAAAGACTCCGTGACAAGAGGACTGAACTCAGGGGTATAAATAGACAAACTAATTAAGGACACAGGTGAAGATAATTAGGCAATTAACACAAACACAAAACACAGGAACAGTGGCGGCCTCTAGAGGCCAAAATAAACACGACATGAAAAGGAAATAACAGCGGCCTCTAGAGGCCAAAACAGTCCTAGTCCTAACAATTTGGTACGCCTATGTATCTCACTAAGCCGGACAAAAATGTAATGCCAACGCATTAGCCACGCCCATCAGGAAGTGAGGTACTTTCACTTTTGTGCGAAATGCATGGCCACGAAGACGGCGCAACTCCTCCTAGACCGTTCATAGGAATGTCACCAAAATTGATACACATCATCTACAGACATGGCTGACAAAAGTTACTAAATACGTTTCACGTAGGATAAACCGTTCAGAAGTTTTACGTCAATCAATTTTCAATGCAAAATTTTACATGCTTAAAAATTCATTACAAATCTTCTAATTGCTCAAAACTGCTCATACTTCACACGCAAATCACTCATTGGGCTTCTGACATGGTACCCAATTTCTGTGATATTTCGCCACTGGGGGCGCTATTTTTGGGCAAAAAATCCAATCTTTCCTCAAATTTGGTCAAACTTCACGGCCACCCTCTTACTACCTCCCATGTCATGTATACCACATTTTGGGAATTTTCGTCCATGGGGGGCGCTGTTTTTGGCCGCCGCAATTGCTCCAAAACGGGTTTTTGGTAAATAACTCCATAATGCTTTTCCTTCACACCACTACCTTGTGATAGTACGTTGCTGTTGTAGACACTTATTTTTCCAACTCATAATCGCTCATGTACAGCATAGCGCCACCTACTGACATGGGAAAAACCAAAAAATTTATTCTTCAAAAATCTATATCTCATCTTCTATTTACTCAATTGTCATCAAACTTCATATGCAGACTCTTCATAGCTCACCTGACATATACGCCAAATTTTGTGCACTTTCGCCCCTAATTTATTCTTCAAAAATCTATATCTCATCTTCTATTTACTCAATTGTCATCAAACTTCATACGCAAACTCTTCATAGCTCACCTGACATATACGCCAAATTTTGTGCACTTTCGCCCCTGGGGGTGCTGGTTATGGCAAAAATGATATTGCAGCTTCTGATTTGTCAAACTTGGCAAGCAAACTCTTTACAAGACCCTTATTGGGGCGCTTGCCATGGTCGACAACGCACGAAATTTGGCTCCTTTTTCTTAGACTGCCACCGCTACTGAGAACCAGAAGCCCAGATCCAGGCGGGCCTCAGGGCCTCTATAGCGCCCCCCGAGCACCGTACAGTGCGAGACCCTATTGTTGCCATGTGTCCAATTCTGTGCTTTGTCGCCATTGTGGGAGTAATGTCTCTTGCCGTAGAAGCTGTGGAAGGTATTTCGCGGGGACGCATGCCCCCGCCCCCCTTGGCCGCTGGCGCGAGGGCCCGTCGAGGCCGCTTGCGGCTTTAATTATTATTATTATTATTATTAAAAACAAAACCCTAAAAATTGTTCTTGAATATTGAAAAGAAATGGAAATAGCTAAAAGAATAAATCCCCCCCCCCAATCTCCTGTTCTACACTCCAGCCCAGTCGGTGGCGGTAGTGCACCTTTAAGTTGGTTTGCCAAACACCAAAAAACCTGAAAGAAAAAGCCCCCCCCCCCCCCCCCCAAAAAAAATACAATAAAAGGAACAAAATATTGAATAAAAGTATTTGATTGCAAGAATGCATCTTTTCTTATTTTTCAAGAATTATTATAGCATTTTTTACAAATTGCTCCTGTCATTAAATTATTTTGTCAGAGGTTTTGTATCAAGTTTTTATTTATCAAATTTGCCAAAAATAAAAATGCTCTGTTTCTCAAAATCCAGTGAATGTGGCTAGAATAAAACAGTTATTCCACTCAATCTCATCGTACGTTGGCTTATAGCCAACTCGGCGTTACGCACCTCATCGGCTATCAGCTCATGTACGACTCGATTTTGTGGAATAACTCTTAAATAATACCTGAGAAATAATCATCTCATACTAGCAAAATAATCACAACTAGCTAGTAGCTATGAAAAAATTGCTCTGATTCTATGATGGCTAGTCTAGCTAGCTAACAATTCACCTAACACCCAGAAACCACAACAGAAAATAAGACTTGCGTTCAATTATTTGACTCATGAGTGGTAGCACCATTACCTTTACAGTAGCATACCTTCTGTTGGGAAGAGATTGTTCTTTTTTTGTGAGACCAACAAGCTAAACTTGATGGTTGGTCTTTTGGTGCACCGCTTTTCTTTTTGTATGCTGGCTTGATCCTGCTCGCACCAGTTTTTGCTTGTGAGAAGATGCGGGGAGAGGAGGATGGGTTGGGCGCAACCAAGTCTTAAATTTGGGGACCGTTTGGGGGTTGTATTCGTCAGTTTGGATTATTGGGGATCACAAAAATCCCCCCTTCCCCCATAATTTACGCCCAAGGGCAGGAGAATGTGGCAGGGTTCAAAATACTTAAATGTATCTGTGTATGCCTGATGGAGAGAGAGCTCAATAACAGGGCCAGCAAAATAAGACTTCTTGTTGTTGTTGTTTTAATCTTATCAATAAAATAAAATTTTAAGAAACCTCACACGTTAAAAATTGTAAATACATTGTTAAATGTTCATACATTTTAAACAAGTTGTATAATAGGCCGTAGGCTGTACATGCTGTCCAACGGTAGCAGCCATTACACACCCATAAGAAACAAAAAACAAGCGACATGCGTGAACTGGCGCTTGCGAGCATGAATACAGGATTGGTCTGTCCAGCTCTCTCACCTCCTCATCTGTACATTCTGCTCAAATATCATCTTCCAAAGCTTTAATGTTCATGCTTATACCACCATCAGCACCATCATACTTGTTATTCTCACCAAAAAAATTCACCAACCAACAAATTAACACCAGAATCATTGAACACATCACAAATGCTTCAGTAGAAACATATTTAAATCAAAATGCGTGTTTACCAGATTTTCGTACCTGTCCCTTAAAGTGCATGTTCTGGAACAGTTTCATTTTTTTTTTATATGAAAGTACGTCCCTTTACACACTCATCCAGAAGGGTAATTTTGCACAAGGCCATCTGTCTACAGCAGAAAAAAATAAAATAACAAAACGCGTCTGGAAAAATCCCAAGGGAGTCTGGAGCCAGATTCGTGACGTCACCTGCAGAAGCGCCAGCAAGCTGCGAGAGCTTTGCACGGTTTCAGTGCACAGCCTGTGTAGACCAAGTTTAGCAGCTAGCAATTTTGCATTGAAATATGGAATTGTCACCTGAGCGCTGGATGGAACTGCGTCTTTTTTCAGATCAAGTTGCCTCGTGAAGCCCATTTCCCACTGCAAATAGTTCTCAAAGTCGTCGGGCCTTGTGAAGTGAGCACCGCAAATAATGCTGTAGTCTGTAGCATGTAGCCAATTTTTCCAGGTGCCTCGCACGAAGCGCTCCCATTTCTCTCTCATTGTCCGATCTTTTAGAAAACGATGAGTACTAATCCCATCAAGATTGGTGTTGCTACACCCTCCTACGATACATCTGTTAACCATTTTAATAATTACGTGATAACGTTGAAGAAATTTGCAGAAAACCACCAGGTCGTTTTCTCATAAACAAGCCAGCGCTGACGTAGGATTCAGAAGGAAGCGTCCCACACGTCACGTCATGAAAATCAATGTTTGCCGGGAAATCCAAATGCCAAGTTTTTTCAGAGGCAGACCAATTCGCGTCAAATGGCTTGATTTCAACTGAATTTTTCTGGTATTGCGCAAGGTAAAAAAATTGCGCAAAATGTTTCAGATATTTGACCAAAGTTTAATATAAAATAGGAGAATTACATTGATCTTGCTCCTGAATTTACCCGTGATATGCACTTTAATGTAACAGACACCAATATAGTGCAATATCTTAGAAAAGAAAAAAAAGGAAGACAAAAAAATTTTGGAAATACACTACGGTTCAAAAGTTTGGGGTCACTTTGAAATTTCCTTATTTTTGAAAGAAAAGCACTGTTCTTTTCAATGAAGATCACTTTAAACTAATCAGAAATCCACTCTATACATTGCTAATGTGGTAAATGACTATTCTAGCTGCAAATGTCTGGTTTTTGGTGCAATATCTCCATAGGTGTATAGAGGCCCATTTCCAGCAACTATCACTCCAGTGTTCTAATGGTACAATGTGTTTGCTCATTGCCTCAGAAGGCTAATGGATGATTAGAAAACCCTTGTACAATCATGTTAGCACAGCTGAAAACAGTTGAGCTCTTTAGAGAAGCTATAAAACTGACCTTCCTTTGAGCAGATTGAGTTTCTGGAGCATCACATTTGTGGGGTCGATTAAATGCTCAAAATGGCCAGAAAAATGTCTTGACTATATTTTCTATTCATTTTACAACTTATGGTGGGAAATAAAAGTGTGACTTTTCATGGAAA
The DNA here is from genome assembly GCF_027579695.1 of Neoarius graeffei. Classification (NCBI taxonomy): domain Eukaryota; kingdom Metazoa; phylum Chordata; class Actinopteri; order Siluriformes; family Ariidae; genus Neoarius; species Neoarius graeffei. Next base: position 16,310,996 of record NC_083594.1, read on the forward strand.
ACACAAAACTGTCTGGGTGACCCCAAACTTTTGAACGGTATAGCGTAAGACCTATCCCCCCCCACACACACACATTCACTAGTATATGGCGTGATGGTATCACTTGCACGAACTTGACACAATCAAGTCTAGATTGCTAGCTCGAGTACTTAGTTCAATAATACTTGCTAGGACTGTTTAAACAACATAGATAACCAAGTAAACAGGAATTTAAAAAAATATATTCTATCCACATTCACTGGATATGAGCAATCGTGCGCTCTGATTGGCTACTCTACTACTAGGCTATCAGCTCATAGACAAAAACAAAATGGCAGAGCGTGTTGCTGAAGCAACCGAGGATGGAATAAAAACTCTACTGGAAACAAAACCCCCAAAATTATCAAGTATTTAAAAGGAACAAAAAGAGCTAAAAGAATATTGGTTCCCTCCGCAATATCCCCCATTCCACACAATAGATTGGCTACTCTACTACTACTATCGTAGGCTATCAGCTCGTAGACCATGGGTAGAGAAAAACAAAACATAATTATTCTATCTACATTCATTGGACATGAGGTCACTTTAAACCCATTATGCAAACCCATTACCAAAATTATAGGTGAAGTAAATTATTAATATTAAAAAAAAGTAAATTATTAGGATGTGCATAATGTCCTCGACAAGGATGCCGGGTATTTTATTTACATTTTGTATATTGCCAGTTCTGTGCTAACAAATGCACTCATTATGCTGAGTTACCCACTGTGGACTTCACCTAAAACGTGGCATGTCACAGCTACACCTGATTCTGACCTTGAACTTGCAGTACCTGTCAAAAGTTTGGACACCCCTACTCTACTCATTCATAGGTTCTTCTGTATGTTGTCGAACAATACTGAAGACATCAAAACTATGAAATCACACATGGAACATGTATGGAATTATATGTCAAATTAAAAAAGAAAAAGTGTTAAAAAATATGTTTCATATTTTATGTAGAGTCTTCAAAGTAGCCAGCGTTTAATTTGATGACGCTTTGGATGCTATTGGCATTATCTTAACCAGCTTCATGAGGTCGTCACCTGAAACGCTTCTCAATTAACACGTGTGTCTCGTCAAAAGTTAATTACTGCAATTTCTTGGCTTGGTAATACGTTTGAGATCAAACAGTAAATAGTAAATAATAACAATACAGTAAATAGCCCTATTCCACAACTGTAATAATCCATATTATGTCAAGAACCGCTCGACTAAGTAAAGAGAAACGGCATCCATCATTACTTTGACATGAAGTGTCTGTTAATGAATAAAAATAAAGAAAAAACAATGAATTTGAAAGTGTGTCCAAACTTTTGACTGGTACTATAAGCCAGTTTTGAGTTTCTGGAGCATCACATTTGTGGGGTCGATTAAATGCTCAAAATGGCCAGAAAAATGTCTTGACTATATTTTCTATTCATTTTACAACTTATGGTGGGAAATAAAAGTGTGACTTTTCATGGAAAACACAAAATTGTCTGGGTGACCCCAAACTTTTGAACAGTAGTGTATATTCATTTAAATTTGATAATTAGGCTTTTCCAGGAAAATTACTGGAAAAAAATTAATCCAATTAAATTGTTCAGTTAAATGCTCCCTAGAAAAGACTGCATACTGGATATCCCATCCCCAGAAGAGGATCTTACTCTACAGTAATACTCTGTTAGGAGTAAACACAGCTTGTCATTATGCATCTTTGTTCACGCTATTGCCTTTTCCAAGCAATTGAATTTCAACCAAAACCAATTGCCTGGTTTGGGGGGGGGGGGGAAGGATGCTGTTTATTTATGTTGAAGAGGAAGGAATTTGTATGAGGTCAGGTTCTGGGACTGGGACGTCTCTGATTTGGTTTGCCAACTTGTAAACAGCCATTCTGCCTCTTTACATATTTGGGGCTTCTCCGGGAGAAAGGATACGGCTAAGAGTAATACGGTACTAACAGGTTCTCATTGAATTCTACTCATATTTAGCGATCTTGCTATCTCACTGTCAGGTTTGTTCCGATTTGCTGAGGTGTGGCATAGCTTGAACACTATTGGATGTTTGAAATTCAGTCAAGCACTTCAACACGCTTTCAGCCTGACTTCTTGTTTCAGAAAGAAAGTCATCAATATAAAGAATTAAATCAGAGCCTAGAAGCCATTTTTATTGGGACTTGAGTGTATTTCTTGGTGGAGTTTTCCTTCAAGTGCTAGTGCTGCTTTATATGATAATGATCTGTTATGAGAATTGCTTATGTTAACTGGAGACCCCACAGGTAATAAGAATGCCAAGTAAACCGTAATCACAATAACGGTCTATTAAGTTTTTTCATGCGTCATATAAAGTCCTGATGGAATTTGGTTCCAGTTTGAAACCTTGTATTACTTAATATCGCTAGCTGACACTGTTTATCCCTGAAGGCAGCATGAATGGAGCTTTCATAAGAGCAAAGATCATTATCATTAACGTGCAGCGTGTAACTGGCGTGTGGGCATGTGCTCTTCTTCAGAAACCTGAGCCGCTAGCTAGCAGTGAGTCCTGCAGCATCCTTCCCCAACACGCACATCATGTTGTTGTATCTCAGAGAATCACACGCGGTGTAGTCTTTTTCAACATTTTCTCTCGTCACGTTGGCCGCACGGAATCTGTCAGAATGTTCCCGGAAAGCCCACGTCATACAGATTCACACTTGATGGCTAGCTCGCTAACAAGCCCCTGAGCTTTTGCTAGCGTTTTGCCTTCCCAGCTACACATTACACTCACATCGACAAATAAATCACCATCCACCCCTGAAGAGAAGAAGCAGATGCACACAGTGAACTGGAGCATGATGGAGTTTTGACTATGACAGACAGACCACTGTTCAGCCAAGAAAGATTGACTTAGCAGCATGTGCTCTGGTGGACATGATTTTTTGGACACGAGGACATTTTTCTCTCTGAAAAGTGCACAGTGTTAAAACTGCTCGAATATTAGCAGTCATCAGTGTTGGGCACGCTATTTTCAAAAAGTAATTAGTTGTAGTTACTAGTTACTTTTCCCAAAAAGTAACTGAGTTAGTAACGGAGTTACTTTGTCATAAAAGTAACTAATTACCAGGGAAAGTAATTATTCAGTTACATTTTCTGTTACACACCCCCCCCCCCCCCCCCCCAAAAAAAAGAAATCAAATTCAATTAGTGTAATCATAATAAAAGTGAATGTTAAATGTGTTTAATGACTGAAATGGACACTTAACAGAACCAATTAGTAACATTATCTACACTATATTAATATTTTTGTGGGACAATGTGAGATAAGACATCTATCAAATTTAATATATTTTTGTAGTTATTAAAATTATGTTACTAATTACTGGCCACTGACGAGGACAAACGCTTTGTTCCTCGACATAATGTGCATTGCACGTAGACATTTTTGCCTTTTATTTCAAGTAATGAAAAGTAATGGCTGTATTTCCAATGTGAAAATGCAGTGTTGGGCTGACCGCTCGCCACCGCTGTGTCTTCTGATTGAAAGTGTGCGCAGTAGTGCAGTAGGCGGAGCCTACCTACGTATGCTGTCCAAATCTACTCTGATTGGCTTACTATGCCGTTGTCTCGCATCTCCCCGCCCCACACTAAAGCAGAGGAAAGAAAGGCTGAGCGAGCAGCGTGCCAGATGAGAACAGCTTTAATAAAGTAACGCATAGTATTTTATTGTAAGTAACGGGAACGGCGTTATAACGATGTAAAAAGTAATTAGTTAGATTACTCGTTACTAAAAAAAGTAACGCCGTTAGTAACACCGTTTATTTCTAACGCCGTTATTCCCATCACTGGCAGTCATACACTATCACTTGAAATTAGGCACTACATTAGGAGTGAAAACATGCTATTTGAGATCAAATTTATTAGATAGCAAAATAGACCAATAAAAGTTCTAAAGTGCATCTCAGTCCCATGACTAGTTTTTCCAGAAAACTAATTAGCAAGATGAAAAATGCTAGCTAACAATGTAATAATGTACGGTGAGCTAGTTAGCTAGTTAAGCACATTAATTTCGGATAAGGGAAACAAACAGGGAGCACAATATCAGTCTGCGTCCTTCACAAAAAGTAAACAGCTTTGAGATGATGTTTTCTCATCTCACATTGCACTTAATACTTATTATGGGTCCAGCTACTTTCATATTCTTTAGCATGCCTCGGGTTAGCAAGAGTTATACTGTATCACAGGATGTTATAAACTACTATTTCCATGCCAACTGGAACAACTACTTAAATTAAGATGTAAAATGATGGAAATTATTATGACAAACAAACAAACACTGGAATGTCCTGAATGTATAGACCCCTTCGCATGTTTGTAAACAAACCGACCGTTGCCAGGATGCGCGCGCAGCCTGGACTCAGAAACAATGGCGCTGCCCATAGACCGGCATTATGAGCTGTCAGATTATGCAAAACAATTGTCGTTACAAGATCGAGAACGCTACATAAATAAGTTAACTCTAACAAGTGGACATCGCCTACCGCAGGGCTTTTCAAAGTGTGGGGCGCGCCTCCCCTGGGGGGCGCCAGAGTTCTTCAGGGGGAGCGCAACGTGAGGAAACATAAACCAGAATAAGTTACTATTGCGGACATTTAGCGAACTTCAGCTAGCCTTTACCAGAGACAAAATGGATCGATTTTTAGTACCTAAAGCTACAGTGAGTGAGGAGACAGAGTCTGGGCCAAGCAAAAAAACAGAGCCTCCAGGATTTCGCGATGTTGCGATTTGCAAATTCAGGGCGGTGTTGCAATTATATCCAATCACCGCAACCTTCCCGCAAATTTGACCAATCGTTGGCGTCGTCTTGAGGTGACGTCGATAAACTACTGTACCTTCCGCCTTACTTCCGTGTATACGTTCAAGAGAAGTAGCATGCGCGCAGTGTTGCCAGATTGGGCGATTTTAAGTGTATTTTGGCGGATTTTGAACATATTTTGGACTGGAAAACGTCAGCAGTATCTGGCAACACTGCATATGCGAGTCAGTGTTTATGTACAGTAGGCTTAAATTCTGTTACTGAAAGTGTGTTATGTTTACAGTGAAGGACTGTGTGCACTTTACGTTATTTTTTTACTTAATACAAGAAATGAATGGATGCCAACATTTTTGCCAAAATGGTATTTTATTTTCCATTGTTTAGGCAGCTTCAGCATAATACTGTGAGATTCTGTTCAAATTGTTTTTTTTTCTATGAAGCCTGAGCCATTTATTTTATTAGTTTATAATTATTGTTTAATTTAGTCTTCAGGAGAGACTGCCTGCACACAGTACTAGTATTAATAGTTTTTTTTTTCTTACATGAAAGCTGAGGCATTTATATTATATTTTAAGGTAACTTCATGTTGTGCTGTGAGGTTCTCTGCACTTTAACTTTTGAACCAACAGGTGCATTTGGATAAGTAAAGCCTATTTTTCTGCATTTTTGTAGTCCTGGTAATCTTTTATATTGGTAAAGTTGTTTATAGGACCATTTCTCAGTGTCTTTGTTTTTTTAATCAATAGTTTTTCAGTAATAACTTAATATTTAACATATCACTCAATTTTAATCACAAAAAGAGAAAATCGCAACAATTTCTCGCAACTTTCACTTCCTCCCGGAATCTAATCGCAACAAAAACCTAAAAAACACCACAACTTTCATCGCAATTTTTTGGAAAACCCCCACAACATCAGACATTTTAGCCTGCAACAATCACAAAAAAGGCCCGCGGAATCCTGGGGGGACTGAAAAAAGAAGGAAGTATGACCACGATTATTTAAAGTTTGGATTTTCATGGACTGGATCTGAAGATGCTCCACTGCCACAGTGTGTTGTCTGCCAAGAGGTGCTAGCTAACGATGCTATGAGATGTTTAAAATGTGTAAAACAAGATGTTTTAAAAAGAAAAGCACAGATGTTTAAAATGTGTAAAAGAAAAAAAATAAAAATGTGTACAACAACCGTTTTTTTTTTAAATACGAATGGAACATTAAGTATAGCAACAACAAAAATTGTGGGGGGGGGCGCTGTTGTTTATTTGCTCTCTGAGGGGGGGCTGACTCTCCCACACTTTGAAAACCCCTGGCCTACCGGATCCGTATTTAATTAAAGAGTGGACGGACGATGTTAGTAAGTTTTCCTCTGATATCTGAAGGCAGTCATACTATTTACAAAAAATGTCAAACTCCAAAAAAAAAAAACCTATTTACAAAAGTAGCCTGCCATCAACATTCTGGTTACAGCGAGACTACAACTTAACAATGGGACATTCATATTCATTTTGTTTTAATCAAATTATGCCAGTGATGTGATGGCAATGTGGCTTTAGCTACAACAGCAAATCCCAACACTAAACAGCAATTTGCAGGAGGTAATGGCATGAAAGGAATGATAGTGTAAAGAGTGCAGCTAAGAGAAATCAGAGCTGCGTAAAAAGCGAGAGGCAGAGAGCAGAAATGAAACTGAACGGGGCGGGAGCTAGGTTAGAGCAGTCAACGTAAGTTGGCATTTAGAGTGAGGGCACACAATTTTACCTTTCCATCCTTGCTTTAAAATTGTGATTTTCGGCATACACAAATAATGATGGCACAAAATCTGGACTGCTTGGGTCAAGCGAGAGCTCTCCTACAAACACAATTGCATGCAAAGCTAAGTTAACATGCTAACAATATTCATTACATTGTGTAACTATGACCCAGCTAATCAGACAAACGTTACCAAAGTATTTTGCTACATCAATAAACGAAGACTAGAAAGAATAAAGAAGAAAGATTTAATAAATAGCCTGATCTTACCTGTGATGAAGTGGGCACTGCAAACCTGTGCATTTTTGATGGTGCTTTCATCCCAGTCTACACGTTTGATGGCTTGTAGCCATAGACGTTGGCGATTTTTTTGGAATGGGTGAGATCCTGCTGGAATTCTGTACATTTTAACCCCATCACTGCTACAATTCTGACACCCGACAACACAACAACTAGGCATTTCTTCCAAATATTTCTTCTCATCTCTACCGTCGCTGAGTCTTTTTTGGGTCCAGGCTGCGTGCGCAATTTCCTCTTACGTATGAATGACGTTTACTGCGAAGGGGTCTATTCAAACCATTAGCATGAATGCTAGTTCACCACATGATCTCATCTCATCTCATTATCTGTAGCCGCTTTATCCTGTTCTACAGGGTCGCAGGCAAGCTGGAGCCTATCCCAGCTGACTACGGGCGAAAGGCGGGGTACACCCTGGACAAGTCGCCAGGTCATCACAGGGCTGACACATAGACACAGACAACCATTCACACTCACATTCACACCTACGCTCAATTTAGAGTCACCGGTTAACCTAACCTGCATGTCTTTGGACTGTGGGGGAAACCGGAGCACCCGGAGGAAACCCACGCGGACACGGGCAGAACATGCAAACTCCACACAGAAAGGCCCTCGCCGGCCACAGGGCTCGGACCCAGACCTTCTTGCTGTGAGGCGACAGCGCTACCCACTACACCACCGTGCCGCCCTCACCACATGATGTATTTGCTAATTCTGTGCTCAAAAAGTTTCACTTTCCAGCTTTTTTTTTACTCATTTAAAGGAACAGTCCACCATACTTCCATAATGAAATATGTTCTTCTCTGAATTGAGACGAGCTGATCCGTACCTCTCCGAGCTTTGTGCGACCTCCCAGTCAGTCAGACGCACTGTTACTCCTGTTAGCAATGTAGCTAGGCTCAGCATGGCCAATGGTATTTTTTGGGGCTGTAGTTAGATGCGACCAAACTCTTCCACGTTTTTCCTGTTTACATAGGTTTATATGACCAGTGATATGAAACAAGTTCAGTTACACAAATTGAAACATAGCGATTTTCTATGCTATGGAAAGTCCGCACTATAATGACAGGCGTACTAACACCTTCTGCGCGCTTCGACAGCACACTGATATGGAGCTCAGATATCAATGCGCTGTCGAAGCGCGCAGAAGGTGTTAGTACGCCTGTCATTATAGTGCGGACTTTCCATAGCATAGAAAATCGCCACGTTTCAATTTGTGTAACTGAACTTTGTTTCATGTCACTGGTCATATAAACCTATGTAAACAGGAAAAACGTGGAAGAGTTTGGTCGCATCTAACTACAGCCCCAAAAAATACCATTGGCCATGCTGAGCCTAGCTACATTGCTAACAGGAGTAACAGCGCGTCTGACTGACTGGGAGGTCGCACAAAGCTCGGAGAGGTACGGATCAGCTCGTCTCAATTCAGAGAAGAACATATTTCATTATGGAAGTACGGTGGACTGTGCCTTTAAGAGCAAAATTCAGCAATTGTCATGAATAAAACCTCATAAAAAGTGACAAATTGTTGCCTGAGCTGTGCTAACACATGATTTTGAATGGTTGGATGCATGTTTACAGATTCAGCAATGACGAATGCTAAAAAAAAAAAAAGATGAAAATAAAATAAAGTTGAACTTTATAAGAGCTAAATGGCACAGCAATCATAGAACCTCCTGATTGTCATTTAGCTCATTAGGTTCACCAGCTTGAAAACATTTACGAGTGAGGTTTATCAGGACGCATACAGTGCCTTCCATAAGTATTGGCACCCCTTGAAAAGATTAGGGGGGAAAATCCAAGTTGAATTGTAATAACCTTCTTCAGAGAAAAACAAATCCCTCATTAGGAAATAAGTATTTTCAACAAAAACACATGCTACTGTTATTGGCACCGCTGGAAATGATCGTGAACACAATGTAACTGAAGCACGTTTCCCATTTAAATTGTACAGTATTTTTGAGCTGATTGGAGTGTGTAGGAACTTTCCAGCTGTAATCCATGACTTCCTGATTAACCGGGGACAAATATGAGGTGACACAGAGGCCAAATTCCCTGAGTCATCCATCAGCGTGGGAAAGATAAGAGAACACACAAAACAAATGAGGGAGAAGTGTATTGACCTTCATAAGTCAGGGAATGGTTATAAAAAATAGCTACTCGCCTGAAAATGTATGTTTCTACTGTTAGAGCAATAATAATAATAATAATCTCATCTCATTATCTCTAGCCGCTTTATCCTGTTCTACAGGGTCGCAGGCAAGCTGGAGCCTATCCCAGCTGACTACGGGCGAAAGGCGGGGTACACCCTGGACAAGTCGCCAGGTCATCACAGGGCTGACACATAGACACAGACAACCATTCACACTCACATTCACACCTACGGTCAATTTAGAGTCACCAGTTAACCTAACCTGCATGTCTTTGGACTGTGGGGGAAACCGGAACACCCGGAGGAAACCCACGCGGACACGGGGAGAACATGCAAACTCCACACGGAAAGGCCCACGTCGGCCACGGGGCTCGAACCTGGACCTTCTTGCTGTGAGGCGACAGCGCTAACCGCTACACCACCGTGCCGCCTAATAATAATAATAAAGAAAAAAAAAGTGGACACCAACTGGAACTGTTGTAGACCTGCCTGGAAGAGGACCCAAGTTTATTTTGCACCCAAGTACAGTGAGGAGGGTAAGAGAGGCAAAACGTCCCCAAGGATCACTGTTGGTGAATTACAAGAAAAAGTAAAATCTTGGGGTTTCCAACACTACGTTCAGACTGCAACCTGAAACGACCCATATCCGATTTGTTGTGAAATCCGATTTTTTTGTTAGGCCGTTCACATTACCAATTATATGAAACTTGTATGCGATCTCCAATATGAACAGAAAACGACCCAAAAGTGTCCCGCATGCGCAAATTGACACGTAATAAGCACATCTACGTAATACGTAAACAAAAAAAAAAAATGCACTCTTCAAGTTTGCAAGTAAAGCATGGAGATGAGGCGAGACCTGGCGATGTGGTTTTTGTGGCAGCGGCGGAACTCACACAATAATCTGATTAATGTGGGCAGCAGACTAATGAGACCGAAGGTGTCAAATTACTGGAAATTTCCAGAACAATCTTATAATCTTGTAATACAGGATGATTTAACATCCAGGTCCCTACCAAATCCACCATTAGCTTGATCAATTCTATAAAAGTCTATTTAAATTCTGAAAATTGTACAAATGTTGTTTTCCACCAAAGAGACGGGATTAGCCAACGCAGAATAGTGACGTTTGTCTCTTGGACTACATTCAGACTGCACCCTGAAATGACCCATATCCGATTTTTTTTGCCCATATGCAACCTGTATCCGATTTGTTATTGACAATCTGAACGACACAGATCCGATTTTTTCACATGCGACCCAGGCCGCTTGGATATGTGGTCCTAATTCCGATGCATATCCGTTATTTTCACATGCGACTGCAGTCTGACCGGACAGGTCGCATTCATGCGACCTACACGTCATCAACAAGAGACAAATGTCACTATTCTGCGTTGGCTAATCCCGCCTCTTTGGTGGAAAACAACAACATTTATACAGTTTTCACCACATCGCCAGGTCTCGCCTCATCTCCATGCTTTACTTGCAAACTTGAAGAGTGCACTTTTTTTTTGTTTACGTATTACGTAGATGTGCTTATTACATGTCAATTTGCGCATGCGAGACACTTTTGGGTCGTTTTCCGTTCATATTGGAGATCGCATACAAGTCTCATATAATTGGTAATGTGAACGGCCTAACAAAAAAATCGGATTTCACAACAAATCGGATACGGGTCGTTTCAGGTTGCAGTCTGAACGTAGTGTTGTTGATGACGTGTAGGTCGCATGAATGCGACCTGTCTGGTCAGACTGCAGTCGCATGTGAAAATAACGGATATGCATCGGAATTAGGACCACATATCCAAGTGGCCTGGGTCGCATGTGAAAAAATCGGATCTGTGTCGTTCAGATTGTCAATAACAAATCGGATACAGGTCGCATATGGGCAAAAAAATCGGATATGGGTCGTTTCAGGGTGCAGTCTGAACGTAGTCCAAGTCTCCAAAACCACCATCAGACTCCACCTCCATGCCAACAAATTATTTGGAACGTTTGCCAGGGGAAAAAAAAAACCCAACACCTTTTCTGTCAGTTAACCACAAACATAAGCACCTGAAATCTGCGAAACGGTACTACAGCTTTGACTGGAACCATGTTCTATGGTTTGATGAAACAGAAATGGAGCTATTTGGCAATAAACATTCAAGGTGGATTTGGCGTAAAAAGTAGGATGGTTATAATGAAAAGAATCCGATCCCAACTGTAAAATATGGTGGAACTTCTGTGATGCTTTGGGGCTGTTTTTCCTTCAAAGACCCTGGAAACCTTGTTAGGGTCCATGGCATCATGAACCCCATGAAATACCAGGACATTTTAAATCAGAATCTGTCTGCTTCTGCCAGGAAACTAAAACTGGGTCGTCACTGGATCTTCCAGCAGGACAATGATCCGATGTCCAAATCAACACAAAAATGGTTCACTGAGCACAGAATCAAGCTTCTGCCCTGGCCATCTCAGTCCCCTGACCTGAACCCCAGTGAAAACCTGTGGGCTGAGCTGAAGAGGAGAGAGCACAAGAGCGGGCCGAGGACCCTGGATGATCTGGAGAGATTGTGTAAAGAGGAACGGTCTCAGATGCCCTGCTCTGTATCTCCAAACTTATAAAATGTTATCGGACAGACTCGGTGCTTTTTTACTGACAAAAGGAGGTGATACAAAGTATTAAATGCAGGAGTGCCAGTAATAGTGGCACATGTGTTTTGTTGGGAAAAAAAATCTTGATGAGGGATTTGTTTTTCTCTGAATAAATTTCAAATAAAGGTTGGGTTTTTCTCTTTTTTTTTCCAGTGTGAGATGAAGCTACTTCACCAAAAGGTGGATTTTTTTCTCACCCTTTGTACTAATCTTGACAAGGGGTGCCAATAATTGTGGAGGTCACTGTAAGTGGTGTAACTTAAAGCCAGATTCAATATGTTTCACATAAGGCTGCTTGTTTCTTACTAAAGCCTTCCATTTCTATAAAACCCAACCTTCCATTCAGATCGGTTATAAAAGAGACATTATCGTCAGGAACCAGTGAAAAGACAATGAGAAAAGCAGAAAGGTTATTAAACACAGGTATGTGGAGTCACTCCTATATTCTCACTACTCAAGCATTTGTGAAACACTAGAGACGGTCTGCTTATGTGACTCAAAGCCAAGCCAAGATTCTCTTTTTTTCTTGGTGGACTGATCCTTCTGGATTTTACAACAGGCTCCAAATATCTGAGTCCAGTATCAAGACCAACGTGTCTTCTCTTAAAATATAAACTATTATAAATATTTAAATATAAAAATAAATATAAAAATATAATATAATAAAATATTATATATAATATAAATATAAAAATATAAATATTTTTGCACATTTGGTTTGGTAAACCGCTCAAACAATTGCTGAAACGAAGAAAAAAAAAGTTGTTTTTTATCCATTTATAGTTACATATGGATTATTGTAGAACCTGGGATGTGTGAAGGTGGGTTCGAAGGAAGAACAGAGAGACAGCTGGACTTTGGCAGAGCTTCGAGCTCACTTTATTTTTCCCACGAACACTTTTTAACATTGTCGCAGTATTTCAGGGGCTCAGCACTTTTCAAGCTCATGCGCCGGTGTGTGTATGTGCGGGTGTGTTCTTTGCGACCTCTGTCAGCTCCATCTCTCTCTCTCTCTCTCTCTCTCTCTCTCTCTGTGGTTCCTGGCATTCTGGCGCGCAAAGCACCCATAAGTAAATCCATTAGCTGGGTCTCCATTGCAGTTTTGTGCACAATAGAAGTGATTTTTTTTTTTTATTTCGACAAAACAGAATTGCAAATGGTCTGTTTCTCCAGTCAGTGAGATTACACGATTAAAGCTAGGATTTCTCTTCATGTAAAAATTCCTCCTCTTGCTATAGCTATCAAAAAGCATTCTTTTTTTCAGAAAGGTAGCGTTTCCATTTGTCATAGATGCGACTTACTGTAAATGCAAAAAAACAATAAAACAAAAGTAAAACAACAATAACAAACAATAAAGGACAACAACAGACAACTACTAGGTATCGTCACCACTTCACCCTCATCCCCACCATCTCTTACATCCTCTTCATGTAATTTCATCGAACTAAAGTACAAGATATACAGTACATTTCTATAGCAATTATACCTCTTTGTGCAACCTAATTACAGTGCAATATTCATTTTAATATATTCGTTACAGTGCAATATATTCATACTTATTCTACCCACATTCACTGGATATGAGCAATCGCACGCTCTGATTGGCTACTCTACTACTAGGATATCAGCTCATATACCGTGAGTAGAGAAAAACAAAATGGTGGAGCGTGTTGCTTAACCAACCGAGGACGAAATAAAAACTCTACTGGAAAACAAAACCCCAAAAACTGTTATGAGGTATTTAAAAGAAACAGAAATAGGTAAAAGAATATAGGCGGGTGTTCCCCCCTCCCCGCAATATCTCCTGTTCCACACTCCAGCCCAGTCAGTGGCGGTAATGCACCTTTAAGTTGGTTTGCCAACCACCAAAAAACCCTAAAGAAGAAGAAGAAAATGGCGGCGCATGTTGCTGAACCAACCAGGGACGAAATAAAAACTCTACTGGAAAACAAAACCCCAAAAAGTATTAAAAAAGCAACAAAATACAGAATAAAAAAGTATTTAATGGGAAGAACATATATATTTTTTTATTTTTCAATTATTATTATCGCGGGTGGCACGGTGGTGTAGTGGTTAGCGCTGTCGCCTCACAGCAAGGAGGTCCTGGGTTCGAGCCCCGTGGCCGGCGAGGGCCTTTCTGTGTGGAGTTTGCATGTTCTCCCTGTGTCCGCGTGGGTTTCCTCCGGGTGCTCCGGTTTCCCCCACAGTCCAAAGACATGCAGGTTAGGTTAACTGGTGACTCTAAATTGACCGTAGGTGTGAATGTGAGTGTGAATGGTTGTCTGTGTCTATGTGTCAGCCCTGTGATGACCTGGCGACTTGTCCAGGGTGTACCCCGCCTTTCGCCCGTAGTCAGCTGGGATAGGCTCCAGCTTGCCTGCGACCCTGCAACCCTGTAGAACAGGATAAAGCGGCTAGAGATGATGAGATGAGATGAATTATTATTATTATTATTATTATAGCATTTTTCACAAATTGCTACTGTCATTTCACTGGTTTGTTTACATTCGAAGTGGAAATGATTTTGTCAGACATTTTATATAAAGTTTTTATTTATCGAATTTGCAAAAATTAAAAATGCTCCGTTTCTCAAAACCCAGTGAATGTGGATAGAATAAAACAGTTATTCCACTCAATCTCGTTGTACACGGCTTATAGCCAACTCAGTGCTACGCACCTCGTTGGCTATCAGCTCATGTACAACTCGATTTTGTGGAAGAACTTAAATATTCTGTATATTGCATATTCTATAGTGTATAGTGTGTATATTTCGTGTGTATATATATATATATATATATATATATATATATATATATATATATATATATATATATATATATTGTGTATATTCTGCAGAGCACTCAGTCACCACATTTTTTAATTCTTTTTTTATTCTATTACATTCTGTCTTGCTCCCTTTCCTCGTCGTCGTCCCCCCCCCCGCCCGCCAAACTATCTTCATGACCAAAGGAGCATTGTAATAAGCATTTCACTGCATGTCGCACTCTGTATGATTATATATGCGACAAATAAATTTGAATTTGATTTGAAAAAAGGTGTTTCCATTTCAATTTTTGCGAAATATTGCATTAATGAATCGTCTGGAAAAAAAAAACAGCTCATGCCAGCGTAAGAACTTTTTTCAATATAGTTAAGAGTTGTTTTTTTAAATTCATCCGTTTTCATTACTTTTTTTTTTTAGTTCGCTATTTCAAATTCCCCATTTACCAGGTTCATGAAAACACGGCTACTGTCACCTTCCATAGATATAAAACAAAAAAACAACATTGTAGAAAGCTTCACCATTATTCCGAATTATTTGTTTAAATAGCACAATTCTCAATCTGTTTCTGACTAGTGTTACCATAGATCATGTGCAGCGGTTATAAAAGAAACTAGAACGTATTTGAAAATTGAGCATCGTCTGATCCAGCTCATTACGATCACTGACTTTTTGTCCCAAAGACTGGGGTCAAAATGTTCATTGTAGTTTCAGTTGTTTTCATGATTTAATCATTTAACGAAATTGGATGCAAGATTGTAAGCCATGGAAATAGCTTTAAACATTTTTATATTCTCTGTTCCTCTGTTCTCTGCATGGGTTTGTTTAATTAACGTGTTCTGAGTTTGTACAATGTTTGGATTATTCGTAAAGTATAAATTGCTCTGTAAATCACTCATTTGTTCTTCGTTTATAACAGAAAGGAGAAACGGTGAAGAGGATACGAGAGGAGGTAGGACATCAAGAATCTACCAACATCTCCAAGAAGTGTGTGTGTGTGTGTGTGTGTGTGTGTGTGTGTGTGTGTGTGTTGTACTTTATTCAAACCAAAGAGGAAATGGGATTTGTTTGAAGCTCGTCTGGTGTGCAGCCACATTAAAAGTTCAGTGCGTTGGTCTCGGCCAGTGACAGAGAAAAGACAGAGAAAAGGCAGAACACGGAATAAAGCGTGTTTCACATCGACACTAACAAGACAACACAAGGAGAGAGAGAGAGAGAGAGAGAGAGAGAGAGAGCATGAATATGTAAATGAAGCCCATCATCTCAAGGACTACTGTCTCTCTCTCTCTCTCTCTCTCTCTCTCTCTCTCTCTCACACACACACACACTATATACATTCATGAACTCCTGTTAAATGGGGAGTTTCAAGGCCACTCTCAAAACACAAGGGGATTTTACAAAGGAGAAAAGCTCAGGTGTGTGTGTGTGTGCGTGCGTGTGTGTGTGTGTTCAGAGCCCTTAAAAAAAATGCCTTTTCATTTTATCTATAAAGTAACTGAAGTAAAGCTGGAACTCTTAAGATGATGCTTGTGTGTGTGTGTGTGTGTGTGTGTGTGTGTGTGTGTGTGTGTGTGTGTGTGTGTCTCTCTCTCTCTCTCTCTCACACACACACACACACAGAGCATAACAATGTGTTTGACAGACATGCGCTCGTTGTCACCGTGAAATGAAGACTAATGATTTTGGCTTCATAATGCACAAGATGTACAACAGATACTGCACTCTCTCTCTCTTTCTTAATTCGCAACCGAGTGTCATTTTGACAATTATCAGGCATGTCCGGGGCTCAATTTGAGTGTCCGCTCCGAAAAAAAAATGGATGTAATATTGTAAAATTTAAAAAAAAAAGTGTAAAATCCTCTTGAATTAATATTAATATTACGTGACAAGAAGGTTGAACAAAACAAATTCATTAGCCAGTCCACGGAGCAAGTCAAAGCTTCCGTTTGCTACCCAGTCCCTTCTTGGTCTTGCCTGGAAGTCCAATTAACTAGTCTAAACAGTGTCAAATAGCATAATTTAACTCAAAAGTATGACATGATAATTATACGCATTACACAGGCTACAAAAAAATAAAGCATGGGCTTCTGGAAAAACCTGAGAGGTATGATTTTGTCACCAATGTCTTTACTCTCTCCTGGTAAAGGATTGTATGTGTGTCCTTGATATGAAGACACTGAGACTTTAGCTATCATTTTGTCGCAAGTAAAAATGTCATCTGAGTCAGACTAGCGTCACCATTTTCATTCGATGATGTACGAGTTACAGCCAGACCACGTGCACAGTGGACTTCACATCTGAATCAGCGCACACCATAATGTTTCGAGAAATATACGCCCTCATATGAACATGTTACATTTAAACAAACCTGTCAAATGAAAAGTTTGCTTTTATACAAGTCAGTCGGACGTACGGTAGAGGCTTTCTTTGGCTGGTTGTTGAAGGAATGAAGTGCAAAAGAAAGGTTGCATGAACAGCCTCCTGAAACTGTTGGTCCGTCACTGTGAATGTATACTGTAAGTGATAAACTCCATCCTGTGTCAGCCCATTGGCTATAAATAAAACTGAAAACCTGCCACTGCAAAACAGATACGTACACCGCTTCTACAATTCAGGATCATAACTATCATTTCAAAATGGTTTTTAGATTCAGGGAAAAAAAAAATGCAACCCAAGGGGGGAAAAAAAAGCCTCAATGAGGCTGTAGCTCATATCGGCCACTGCTGTTGTGTGCAAGTTTGAAATCTGACCAATCCTGTAGGAGAAGTAGGAATTTTTGTGAAATTGCATATGACCCGTGTAGCCGCATCCATGGCAGGTGGCGCCACCTGGTGAACAATTCTTCTTGGTATATGTCTTTAGAGTCTTTTGGGTGAGTTTCAGTGAAAATGTCCTAGCACTTTACGAACAGTAGTGTTTGGTGTAACGAGTCACCCAAAATTTTCAAACACCCATAAAATGTTAAATATGAGAGGTGGCGCCACCATCTTGACAACTTTTATACATACCGACCTGGAGAACATTCCATATGAGTTTGATCAAAATCTGATCACTCCTGTAGGAGGAGTAGCGATTTTCGTGAAATTGCACGTGACCCCTCTGGAGCCTCATCCATGGTAGGTGGCACCACCTGGTGAATAAATCTTATTGGTATATGTCTTGAGAGTCTTCTGGGTGAGTTTCAGTGAAAACGTCCCAGCAGTTTATGAAGATTAGCGTTTAATGTGATGGGTCACTCAAAAACTTCAGACGCCCATAAAATCGTTAATATGACAGGTGACGCCACCATCTGGACAACTTTTATGCACCCACCTGGGGAACACTGTATGTGAGTTTGATCAAAATCCAATCAATCCTGTAGGAGGGGTAGCAATTTTTGTAAATTGTGGACGGATAATGATGACGAACGGACAACAGACGGACGACACGTGATCGCATAAGCTCATCCGGCCTGGCCCGTGACCGGATGAGCTAAAAAAAAAATTTCATCCCACAGTGAGGTGGCCCAGTTAAGTGGTAAATTCACTCACCTGGCAACCCTGACCATAGCGAGTTTCTATTTTTCTGTATTTGAAAAGAAAAAGTAAATCACATTTAATTATTTTCCACCCCATGTCCTAGATTTACTCTATCACAACCTGTTTCCTTAACTTTTTTTTTCCACAAATTGACATCATATAACAGATGTTGGAATGTCATGAATGGCATACTTTATTTTTCTACCTTGTTTTTCATTATGGGTCACATTTTTTGAATTAAATATAAAAACCAAACTAATTCGATATCCCATTGCTGAGAGAACAAGAATTTTTCAGTTTCAGTTCAAACAGGAAGATGCAGAGGTTGGGGTAGGGTTCGAGCCGAGACACGGAAAATCCTGCCAACATGGTAAGAAAGAGAAATCTGAGGACAGCTATGATCTCAATGCCAGAATCTCTGAAAAGTGAGTACAAATAGCAAATTAGTGATGGCTCAGTGCTAGTCCACACTCATCTGGCCTACATAACACCACGAAATGATCATAAACGTCTCTGAATCTTGTTGCCAGAAAAACCTTGACGAGACCATCTCTCATGCATGACATGGACCAGACCAGGGCCAAAATTTAAATGCTGTGTGAGCATTGGATATGAGATAGAGCTGGTTGCTCTAAAATATTTACATATTATCCAAATTTTGAAATGTAGCTTGTGGTCCCAACGATACATGATGGGATGAAGGGGAGTTGATAGAACTGATTCATATATGCCAAATTTGGATTCCAAGGATAAAAAAATACCAAGGATAAAAATCCGAAGCAGGAGTCTTGTATTGGATATGAGCTGAAACCAGCAGTCAGTCTAGCTAATAGAGAAATGAATTGTTGAGAGCTGATCGTTTAGAAAGGCCTGAGATGAGTGGGAATTACAGTAATAGAGACGACTAGCTATAAACAATGAAACCAATAGGTCAAGCAGGGGTCAAAGCGAGGTTGAGTAAAGGTCACCAGACCATCTGGTTCCCTACAAACATCTGGCAGCCTGTGGAAAAAAGCCATCCTCATTTCAGTTGTTGTAGTGCGAGCGTCTTAGATTGCAGGAATAAATTTTACAAATGATAAGCAATAAGCAAGAAATAGCCATTCAACGGCTGAGCTATAAATGTAATCAAACTGCAGACCCAGCAGAACCTGAAACCAACTGCAAAACGGCCTCATTCAGACACTGCGAAAGAAGCTAATTCTTAAAGGCAGTATGGAAACGTGGAGGGTCAGTGTTCACAAACAAGAATGAATTTTATTCCATCAGTTAGAAAAAGGAAGTACAATTTGTGCAATATCAATGAAAGTGTGTTTCTAATAGTTGAAACACATTGTGTGGGATGGACAGGTCATAAATTTAGCAGCTAGCCAATCAGTCAGCTGAAATCTGTTCTTATTAAAGGAGATACGCAAAACCATGGCCTCACTTTTGTTTATAGATGCCTTGAGACCTCAAGAATGGTACAGGAATAGTTTTAAGCATTAACAATAAATCTAATATAGTAATTTTTACGATTAAAATGATTCATATAGGTAGCGGTCTGAGTGAATGACCTTGACGTCCGTAACGTCACCGCAGGAAGTCTATCGGTCTCGTCGCCATTTCCGCTATACTAAAACACAGAGCTAACTGCAACTCCGATCCTCCATTTTGAGCTAATTTATCGCCATGCCACGTAGATGTGTTGCTGGCCGATGCAGTAACATGACAGAAGGTGGATTTACATTGCATTCATGGCCCAAGTATGTTCAAACTGCAAAGATTTGGATGCATTTTGCGAGAAATTCACAGACACATTGGGCGCCTATGAAGTGGTCTCTCCTCTGCTCTGCACATTTTACTGAAGACTCGTACGAAACCTCTGATCTGTTGAGGAGCGCTGGCTATAAGCCCGTATTGAAAGAGGGTGCAGTACCAATAATTAAAGGAAAAGAAAACAAGTATTTATTTTATTTTATTTTTTTTAAAAAAGGAAAGCAAGTTCAGTTGCACCAGTTCTACTTGCTGTTGGGTCATCCCAAAGACCATCACAAAAATGGTACCTACTGCCATCTGGCAAGGCATGCCCCAGTCCAGATGTGAGTAGGGAGCCAAACTCTCATGGTTACCCAAGGACTGGTTGCCCCACTGTAACCCTATGTAATAGGTGAGAAGCCGAGGGCTATAGAAACGGAAACTGGCGCCACCCAATACACCTTAAGGACCCGGTTAGTACTAGGACAGGAGACTGCCAGGGAAGACTGGGTCCTGGCATGGGGGAGACTTTGACTTTTTCTGAAATCAACACGAGGTAATGATTATATAAACGGGGCAAAACTATACATACAGCACATCTAATATTTGGTTAAACGTCCCCTAACAAGTTTGACCTTGGCCAGACAGCCATAAACAAGCTTCTGGCAGAATTCTGGTTGGATGTTTGACCACTCTTCTAGCTAGAATTGGTAGAGTTCAGTTAAATTTGTGTGTTTTCTAGCATGGACTGGATTTTAAGCACCATCCACATATTTTCAATAGGGTTGAGGGCAGGACTTGTTTTAAGCTTAAAGTTAGCCTGCTTTATCCATTCCACAACCAGCGTTAGTGTGTGTTCGGGGTCATTGTTCTGTTGGAGCACCCATTTGTGTCCAAGTGTCTGTTGGTTTGAGGTTATGCTGAAGAATTCTGAGGTTCTTCATTCATCGATCCACTTTGTGCAATGCACTAGTTCCACTGGCAGCAAAACAGCCCCAGAGCATGATGCTACCACCACCAGTGGAACAGTTTTCCTTTGTACCTCTGGTCATTGTGGCCAAACAACTCAATCTTTGTCTCCACTGACCATAAAACTTTCTTCCAGAAGGCTTTTTCTTTGTCCATGTGGTCAGCTGCAAACTTTAGTCAAGCTTGAAGGTATCAATTTTAAAGCAGGAACTTCCTTCTTGGATGGCAGTCTCTCAATCCACGGGGATATAAAACTCATTTGACTGTAGACAGTATTCCAGCAGCTTCCAGTTCGTGGCAGACCTGTGCCTTGGTGGTTCCTGACCATCCGAACCAAGTTCCTCTCAGCTGAGGGTTGACAGTTTGGGTCTTCTTCCAGCAAAGTAGCTTGGCAAAGTGGCGAGACCTCCCAATAACTTTTACTTACATACAGTTGTTTGAACTGATGATGTTCAGTTGTTTAGAAATGGCTCCAAGAGACATTCATGAGTGTGTAAATCTGTGACCCTCTTTCTCAGATCTGCACTGAGCTCCTTGGACTTTCCCATTGTACTGTGTGTTGGTCAGGCCAATGAGTGCTGTCAAACAAATCCTTTTCATGTTGGCACAGAGAAGCTACCAGCTGTAGTATTGAGTAAACTCCTCCATCCTGAAGACTTCCTGTTGTCGAAAAATGTTTACCATTTACCGTAAACAAAGGGCTGACACTGGAGACTCCTTCCAAAAATGTGAAATAAACATTTCCTCACAGACAGCATCAACATCTATACCTTCAATGATTATACCCTCTTTGTTAAATCTGTTAACGGGGCGCTGTCAATACTATCGGTACTTTCTGACCAGTCAGAATAAAGAAGTCAGCAGTGCTGTGGTGTACATTTGGGTAATGCAACTTTACTACATAATAGGAATACAATAAACACTAGTTTTATGCAAGAATACATCTTTAGATCATTGGTGTACATTATAAGTGTGGCCGTTTTGTCCAAATTTCTTAAATCTACTAAAGCAACACATGAATGTAATA
Organism: Neoarius graeffei; assembly: GCF_027579695.1. Classification (NCBI taxonomy): domain Eukaryota; kingdom Metazoa; phylum Chordata; class Actinopteri; order Siluriformes; family Ariidae; genus Neoarius; species Neoarius graeffei. The sequence continues at coordinate 16,332,653 of NC_083594.1, forward strand.
ATGTACATTCATTTTACACCAAGCAACAAATCACTTATTCTACCAATGCAACTTGTAGAAACACATAAATAGCAAATTCTTCATGCACTCTTGTCCCATTTTGCCACACCACTGATTCCTTCTCGGTTCTGAAATGGCAGCTCTACGGTGTTTGCGTAGCACAACTGTGTGGCATATGCACAAAGCCAGAGCAGTGTGTGTGTGTGTGTGTGTGTGTGTGTGAGAAAGAGAGAGATTGATGGAGTGATCAGTGTTAATGGAGAGAGACAGCAGGGGGCCTGAAGGAGGATGATTCACACAGTCCAGCACAGCAATTTCTTGAGTCATCCACATACACACACACACGAGAATTAGTCAGTGAGCGCACGAGCAGAAAGAAACACACACGTTAATGCATTTATAGTGACTGTCATGGTTTAAAAATAGCTGTCTATTTAAAAAAAAAAAAACACTAGTACGAAGAAGTCTCTTTGTCTGTTTTACATGCAAAACGAAAGCAGGGGGCACCCAGACATCTTTTATCACAAACACGCCTTCTCTGTCTCTCACACACACACACATACACACACACTTTTGCAAGCATATTTATATTTCAAAGCCCAGAAGCTGGTCCACAGAGGTGCTAAAAGACACACAAGAATACAAGAAAGCGTCTCTGAGTGATTTGATACAGAGAAAGACAGAAAGAACGGGGGCAGTGAGATATCAGCAGTAATGTCTACCACCTTCCTATACTATACATGTTCAACTCCATCTAATCCTGTCATTCATTTCTCTTTCTTTTGATCTGTCTATCCTAACAGAGCAGCGCACGCATTAACATCTCCGAGGGTTCTTGTCCCGAGCGGATCATCACCATCACCGGCCCCACAGAGTGTGTGTTCCGAGCCTTCACCATGATCACGATAAAGCTGGAGGAGGTGCGGGAGAGCATGCACGCACACACACACACACACACACACACACACACACACACTTGTCTAGCATATACATACAGCATTCATTTCTTTATTCCTTTATCTTTAGTATCTGCCTGGTCAGGATTGTGTTGGTTTAAATTAGGTTAATAGTTTATTTATATTTTACAAAATGGAACCAGATAAATTTGTTCAAAAATATTGCAGGGGTAAAAGCAAAGAAAAAGACGAACTATGCAAGCAGGATTTAAAAACAAACAAATAAACAAACAAACATAGTCCAATACACATACTCGAGTGATTTAGCTGAGGTTGAGGAACTGTCAGAGCCAGAATTCACACACCATGCTGACATTTCTAGCCCTTTTTCATTGTTCACCACTGTTTCCAAGGAGCAAAGTGGTAGGATTGATATTTATTTCAGGAAAAAAAAAAAAGACTGCCTGGTTTAGGCCACGCCCACTACAGATATTAGGAGGACTACACAGAAACAGAGGCTGCATCCAAATACACGTACTTCCATCCTATCAAGATGAAAAAAAGCATTATGTAGGGTTTATGAATGCTCAGTAGGCGTTTAATAGTAGTTGAACAGTATCCGGATGATCTACTCCATCTGTATGCAAACATATCACACTACGATATCCTATAATTCAGCTGGAGCCTCCATATAACCGAAGATGAATTTCCCTCCTGGAAAAATAAAAAGAAGATGGCTCGAGGAAGCAAAGCCAGTTGTTGCAGTGGTGTACAAATGTATTCTTTAAAATTTTCTGGCATTGCAGAAACATACTGTATATATTTAATCGTGTCCTTACTACTCGCTCGCATACTCCTAGGACACAATACAATTACAACGGGGTAGTAGGTACTTAACCGTCAATAGCATGTACTGAGAATTTGGATGCAGCCAAATACAGATAGCATCATTGCGTGACGCTTCTAACTGTCTCAGTTATATAAAGCTAAATTAGAAGAAGAATCAGCCTTTTTCATACATACACTACAGCACAGTGCAGTTCTTTTCTTCAGTGTGTTAGGAAGGTCAGAGCACAGGCTTAGCCATGATACAATGCCCCTGGAGCAGAAAGGGTTAAGGACCTTGCTCAAGAACCCAGCACTCAAGAGTGGTGCATGGGCTTGAACCCCGAACTGTCTGATCAGTAACCAAGAACCTGAAACCTTTGAGCCATCATGACATTACATTACATGGCATTTAGCAGACGCTGTTATCCAGAGCGACGTGCAACGAGTGTAGAAGTCAGGTACACAAAGTGCTGAACTTCTAAACAAGAAAGTTCCAGTGCCAACTGAACAAGTGAAATATTCTGTTGAAGTATTAATACTCAAACAGCCAAGGAAACAAACCAACCATATAAAGTACAACTAACTAATGGTTAACCCAAGGCTAGACAGTACACAACCTGATTTGGTCTAGACCGAAACGCAGTTACACAGTGGGCAGGGAGGACGTGGAGAGGTGCAACCTGAAGAGGTGAGTCTTCAGTCTGCACTTGAGGGTGGTCCAGGAGTCAGCAGTTCTGACCTCAATGGGAAGGTCATTCCGCCAACGGGGAACCAGGATAGACAGCAGTCTTGAGTGGACTAGGCAGGAGAAGAGAGGAGGCGGGGCCAGATGACCAGTAGTCGCAGAGCATAGGAACCTGGCTGGCGTGTAGGGGCAGATCAGACTCTGGAGGTATGCTGGCTCTAACCCCTTGAGAGCCTGATAAACTAGCACCAACTTCTTAAATCTGATGCGAGCTGCAATAGGTATCCAGTGCAGGTCGGCAAGCAGAGAGGTGACATGGGAAGAACAAGGGAGGTTCTACAGTAGACCAGGCAAGCTGCAGCATTCTTGATGAGCTGCAGGGGTCCGATGGCAGAAGCTTGAAGGCCAGCATGGAGATAGTTGCAGTAGTCCAAGCGAGAGAGGATCAGCATACCACCATCCCACATCAGCCTGCTTATTTTAAATGTTGAGTAATCTCATCTCATCTCATTATCTGTAGCCACTTTATCCTGTTCTACAGGGTCGCAGGCAAGCTGGAGCCTATCCCAGCTGACTACGGGCGAAAGGCGGGGTACACCCTGGACAAGTCGCCAGGTCATCACAGGGCTGACACATAGACACAGACAACCATTCACACTCACATTCACACCTACGGTCAATTTAGAGTCACCAGTTAACCTAACCTGCATGTCTTTGGACTGTGGGGGAAACCGGAGCACCCGGAGGAAACCCACGCGGACACGGGGAGAACATGCAAACTCCACACAGAAAGGCCCCCGTCGGCCACGGGGCTCGAACCCGGACCTTCTTGCTGTGAGGCGACAGCGCTAACCACTACACCACCGTGCCGCCATGTTGAGTAATCGATTAATTATTCATTTATGTGCTCGACTACAGAATTACCCAAAGTGCGCACAAGTAATTATTCTCAGTGACACACTATTAATTAGAACTCACCTAATTCTGTCAACCCATCTCAGACCTCCACTATCCGTAGCCATCCATAGAAATCGAATTGACCCGATCTGCTCTAATGACTCTCCGCCTCAATCACACCTCTGTCAAGAACTTTGCTTTGCTGTCTCGCTTCTCAAACCAATCCCATTATTTCCTTTATACATGGGGCAGGGTGCAGTTCATTAACCAGCTGTGAGGAATCTCCCTGCAACTCAGCGTGGCCTAGTCAGACATGAGCGAGTTGTCCTAGAAACCTCGGAGGCTGCAGCAGGGTCAAGATTCAACTCATACTGAGCGCATAATGCACATCACAGCTTCACAGTTTTGTTGTTGCCTTTTTTTTTTTGAGGGAATTTTATTTTCGGACCTGTTCTGCCTCAGACATCCTTAAAATGTTATTGCTGAAGTGGATTTAAAGGGCACAGAGGAATGCGAGAAGAAGGCTTTAAGAAGACTCGAGTGGTGCTTAACCAAACTTCTTGGTGGGGTTTTGTTTTTTCAGAAACAACACAACAACAAACACAACATGGACAGGGCTGAAGCATAAATTCGAGACCCTTCTATTACGCATATTATAGCAGCGATAAACAATCATTCCCTCACCGGATACTCTTTTTATGCTTTCTCTTGACGTTAATAAGACAAAGAAGAAAAAAGCAGAACAAAACATGGTGACGTTACCGAGAAAACAGAAAGCCCTCCATCGTAAAGACTTTCCTGTCGAGGAAAACTTACTGACTATTATAAAGCGCTGACACTGGAGACTCCTTCCATAAATGTTAAATAAGCATCTCTTTCCGGAAAGTTTCATCATATCGATGATGACACATCTTTCTGTTAAATCACAACAGATTTTTTTTAAATATATCTTTATTATTAGCATGTGATTATATGGATCATCTGCTAGTCCAGGTCAATTAGTTGTTACTATACATAGAAACAATGCTGTATTAGAATGAGTTCATTAATATAAACCAATCATTTGATTTACATGACTGAAAGAGCCGCTGTCAGAGAAAATGAATCAACACCTTCTGATGAATCAGATTTGCAAATTTAACTGTGATGTCTTTGAATTAAACAAGATCACATGATTTATCGCAAGATTTATGCTGAATATCGGCACGACTGTGATTATTTCGCATATAATCCTCCTTTTATCTGATAACAGTTCGAACAAAAGTCCTTCCTGTGCCAGCACCTGGTATTCCCAGGCAGTTTCCAACCAAGTACTAACCAGGTGAAGGCACACCAGGTGGCACCAATCTCCATAGCCTTTCATCCTCTCTTCTATTACATAGCTAGGGTTTACGTAGCTAGCTGGCGGGCTGGTCCTCTGGTAACTGCAAGAATAACCCTAACCCATGACGACATCATTGCTTGTTTACCGCAATGCATTATGGGCGATACCTTGGGTCAGCTCTGCTGTATTGTTGACTTTCACCTTTGGTAAAAACACTGCATTGTTCTGTCTAACTAGTTTTAACAACGCCTAAAGTGAATTGCCGCGTGCCTTACTGTGTCTCCGCAACAAAGAGAACACCTAATTTGAGCTTTTATCAGCTGCCAGTCGAGAAGAAGAGAAGAAAGAAATGGATAAGTTTAATCCGCAATGAAAACCTTCAAACTGAATTGAAATGGACCAGTGTTTGTAGCTTACATTTCTCTGGTGGGAAAAAGACTGACTTAAACTGTGACCCAGCAATATTTCCAGGGCCTGCGGAACTGCCTTCGGTTATAGAAGATTATAACAATCGACGCTGTTCATCGTCTGAAATTAGCAATATTCCAAAGACTGTACAACAAAGAAGCATTCGTCGGCCTTTGCCTCTCAACGTACTGAAGCACTCGGCAGCCGAACAAGCCTGTCGGACCGATAAAACTCCCAAACCACGAAGGGTTCTCGTTCGAGTACAGTTATGGTCAGAAGTTTACACACAGTGACGTGCCATCTTGGATATGAATGTCATGGCAATTCTTGGGCTTTCAGTAATTTCTCTGAACTGTTCTTTTTCTGTGGCAGGATGTACAGCATACATCTTTAATTTAAAAAAAACGCTAGAATTTGGTGCACAAGTTTTAATTTTCTTTGGGTTTTCTGAAATCAACACAGGGTCAAAATTATACATACAGCACACCTAATATTTGGGTAAAATGTCTCTTCGCAAGATTCACCTTGACCAAACATTTTTGTTTACCATGAACAAGCTTCTGGCAAAATTCTGGTTGGATATTTCACGACTCTTTATGGTAGAATTGGTACAGTTCAATTAAGTTTGTTTTGTTTTTGGCATGGACTTGATTTATAAGCATGGTCCATATATTTTCAATAGGATTGAAGTCAGGACTTGTTTTAAGCTTAATGTTAGCCTGCTTTATCCTCCACAACCAGCTCTAATGCATGTTTGGGTTCATTGTCCTGTTGTGACTCCCAAGTCGTGTTCAAGTTTCTGATGGTTTATGCTGAAGAATTCTGAGGTAGTCCTCCTTCTTCATTATTCCATTCATTTTGTGCAATTAACCAGTTCCACTGGCAGCAAAACGGCCCCAGAGCATGATGATCCTACCACCACCACCAGCTGGTACAGTGTCCCTCTGTACATGGTGGTCATTGGGGCCAAACAACTCAATCTTTGTCTCATCGGACCATACAGCTTTCCTCAAGAAGGCTTTTTTTTTTGTCCATGTGGTCAGCTTCAAACTTCAGTTAAGCTTGAAGGTGTCAATTTTGGAGCAGGGGGTTATTTTTTGGATAGCAGCCTCTTAGTCCATGGTGATCTGAACTGTAGACAGTGATCCATCAGCTTCCAGTTCATGGCAGGGCTGTGCCATGGTGGTTCCCAGGTTGTTCCTGACCATCCAAACCAATTTCCTTTCAGCTGAGGGTGACAGTTTGGGTTTTCTTGAAACAAAGTGGCTTGGCAAAGTGACTACACCTCATAATAACTTGCATACTACAATTGTTTGAACTGATCTTGGAATTTGCAGTTGTTTAGAAATGACTCCAAGAGACATTCTGGAGTTGTGTATATCTACGATCCTCTTTCTCAGATCTGCACTGAGCTCCTTGGACTTTCCCATTTTACTGTGTGTTGGTCAATCCAATGAGTGCTGTAAACAAACCCTTTTTATGAAGACACAGAGAAGCTACCAGCTGTAGTCAATCATGATCACTAACAGGAAGTTAAGAGACCTCGGCCTTGGCAAGATAAGAGACATTTTTGGAAGTTTCAGCACCTCTGAATTCATAATCTAAGTGAGCATATGTAAATTTTTGACCCTGTATGTATAATTTTGACCGTGTTGATTTCAGAAAACCCAAAGAAAATTAAAACTTGTAGACCAAATTCTAGTGGTTTTTTTAATTAAAGCTGTATGCTGTACAATCATTCTGCCACAGAAAAAGAACAGTTCAAAGAAATTACTGAAAGCCCAAATATTGCCATAACATTCATATCCAAGATGACATTCATGTCACTGTGTGTAAACTTCTGACCATGACTGTATATATAATGTTCAGTGTAACTCACTTGCGGCATTTATTGAAGTAGATGCATTTATACTGAACATGACACAGCAGATCAGCGGGTTTCCGAAGATTTTTTTTTTTGTAATGTTTCTTGATCTCAAGTTTTATTTAACTAATCAATCACTCATTTATAAATGTTTTGAGAAGACATTCTGAGATTTGATGATGTTGTTGTACAGTGTGGTCGACTCGTCAGTCTCTCGGTTGTGCGAATTCTTGTCACTTACAATATGTCTTACCCTCTCACCAAGCTTGATTTGGATTCAGATTTTCCTGCTGAAAACCCTCAACATGTTATCCATGTCAGGAGTGGCAAGCTGAGGTGAAGTGAGGAGCCAAAAGCAGACTCAGAAAACAGGCAGTGTAAAGAGAAAAAAACTTATTTAATGAAGAAAATGGCAGAAAGGCAAAAAGGTACAGCAGGGCTCAGGCGAAAATCGGTCGTCAAAAAACAGGCCAGGAGGTCAAAAACACAGAGGAGCAGGTACGGTAGACACGATCAGGGACAAAAAACAGGACAGAAAAATCTTCACAAAAACTGATGAACACAGGGACAAGGGAAATCCAGGCAGAGGTAGCAAAGGACACAATTCAAAAGAACAGGCGGACAAAAAACTGGACAGAAAAACTTGACAAAAAAACAAGAAGAAATTCAGGCAGGGGGACTCAAGAAGACACAATACCAATGAGCCGTAGCGAGGCGAGGAAAGTCTACAAGAGACAGTCTGGCAAATGGAGTAGCTCCAAACAGTTCTTAAAAAGCCCTGGCTGATGGGAGAGGTGTGGTAGCAGGTGTGGGGGTGCCGCTTCAGGAAATGGCCTTCAGCAAGGCAGGACTGAATTCCTGTCCTGGATCTGGCATGGAAGTCCCACAATCTAAGGCATGGATGGACTGGACCGGACTGTGACAATCCACCTCTTTAAATCACCAATTTCATTCTCTTCCACGACAGAGCATGGCAAAATTGCTCCTCTCACATTACATCGCTGTCATGTAAAATGAATCTAACATCCGCTATATTGTGCAGCTACCGACCCCAGCTATCCCCCATAATGCATTGCGATAAACAAGAGATGGTGTAGTTATGCTTAGGGGCTATTTGATGCCCTACTCACATCTGTATTACAGCGTGCCTCCCTAGATGGCAGTAGGTACCATTTTTTATGATGGTCTTTGGTATGACCTGACCACAGGTACAACTCACAACCTCCCAGCCAAGATGGACATGCGAACTACGAAGCCAACTTTGGAGTAATCTATAAACAAGAAATTATCAATGAAATGACATTTCGGACACAATGTAGCGTAGTGTTCTACCACTAGTTTGTACCACTCACTTTATCGCATGTAGGCTAGGTTCCTAGCTAGCTAACTAACTCACATCGAGTTGTACATTCCCATTAAAGGTGCTTCCAGTCAAATTGGTGTCCATTCTAATTTTTTTGCATCATTTGATGAGCTTTCATGTTTTAAGCTAAACATATTGCTCTCCATGTCCGCTGATAATCTCACTTGGACAAGTGTAGGAACCGTTTCAAACTAGGAAGTGATATTTTACGGAACGAGCAGAGTGATCCAGAGAGTGAAACGTCCTAGTGCGGTTATAGGAAATATACACTACTGTTCAAAAGTTTGGGGTCACTTTGAAATTTCCTTATTTTTTGAAAGAAAAGCACTGTTCTTTTCAATGAAGATCACTTTAAACTAATCAGAAATACACTCTATACATTGCTAATGTGGTAAATGACTATTCTAGCTGCAAATGTCTGGCTTTTGGTGCAATATCTCCATAGGTGTATAGAGGCCCATTTCCAGCAACTATCACTCCAGTGTTCTAATCAGGGCTTTGAACCGGTTCAAGGAACGAAAACGAAAACCGGGAACTTTTTCTATTTCACATGGAACAGAAACGAAACCAGAAACTTTATTATTTTTTATGTTCCGGAACAGAAACGCTTATTAAAAATAATGGTAACCGGTTAATACCGGTTTTTATTTCGTTCCTCAAAGTTTCTGTAGCCTACAAATAAAAAAGTCATTTCTTCTCCTGCGCAAGTTTCTATGACCCGCTGGGGTTCACTTCCTGTGTGACGTTCGCTGACTGAATGGAGAGAGCGGGAAGGTGGACTACTATCACGTCTCCATGTGATAATAAGTGAATTACTGAGTGTCTGAGCAAAGAAGAGCCTGAACGTTGCAACCTCCCTATTGGCTGTTTGTAAAAATGTATCAATTGTTGCCCTTCCCACGGGAATCATTGCGGGCTCGAGAGACGAGACCTGACGAGTTAGTTCGTTGGTAGCAGAACAAAATGTCTGGACACAAATCGGGTTTTCAGAAAAGGAAAGAAAATAAATGGAGGGTCGAAAATACAAAAAAGGAGGCAGAAAATGCAAAACGAGTTTTAAGGTAGGACAAATGGTTAGTTTTCTGAGGCAGCCCGCCGTGGCTGCAGGCCTTCAGTTGTCATTGAATGGTTAGTTTTCTGAGGCAGCCCGCCGTGGCTGCAGGCCTTCAGTTGTCATTGAATGGTTACTTTTCTGAGGCAGCCCGCCGTGGCTGCCTGCAGGCTTATTTATTATAGCCCATTTAGTTAAAATAGTTGATATAAAATGTTTATAGTTATAGTTATGTGATGGTTGTCCTGATTTAGACTGTTTTTTTTTTGGGGGGGAGGGGTTGCGCGATGTTGCACCCGGGTCCAGATTAGGGCAGAACCGGCCCTGGCTACATTTCAGGTGTAGTTTGTTTTATGTATGTATGTACTTGCATAGATGTGTACTTGGTCTTCCAATATGGCGCCTAACAAAATCTCGCGGCGCGGTGACGTCATGCGGTAGCCCTCTATAGGGCCTGACTAGCCTTTGGTAACACACTAAATGAATTATCTTTCATTTTTGGCACTTTTTCTGTTTGTGTAGATGGGAAGACATACTGAGAATCCAAATCGCCAACATTTGAAATAATAATTGTTTTGAATTATTTCTTGTCTTATTTAATGAAGGTTGTAATAGAATTAGCCTACATTTGGCTTAAGCTGGATGAGACAGAGACATAATTTTATAGCCATTTGTTAAACAGCTGACAGGGAACGTAATTAACCGTTCCGGGAACGAAATTTTTTTGTTCTAACCGGTTTGGGAACGTCTATCTAATGGTGGAACCCCAAACCGGAAACGTTAAAATTCCGTTTCTGTTCGGAACGAACCAATAGGAAAAAAATTCTGGTTCAAAGCCCTGGTTCTAATGGTACAATGTGTTTGCTCATTGCCTCAGAAGGCTAATGGATGATTAGAAAACCCTTGTACAATCATGTTAGCACAGCTGAAAACAGTTGAGCTCTTTAGAGAAGCTATAAAACTGACCTTCCTTTGAGCAGATTGAGTTTCTGGAGCATCACATTTGTGGGGTCGATTAAATGCTCAAAATGGCCAGAAAAATGTCTTGACTATATTTTCTATTCATTTTACAACTTATGGTGGTAAATAAAAGTGTGACTTTTCATGGAAAACACAAAATTGTCTGGGTGACCCCAAACTTTTGAACGGTAGTGTACATGTCTCGACCAATCAAGTTAGTGGACCGGAACTAAGTGATGTATAAATAATTGATTCTAAAACATTCTAAAAATAAAAGGCCTGATTTGTTTCATAACATACAGCTTGGGTTGGTTAGACTAAGAATTAGTTTATGGAGCCTTTTAGGAAATTCTGAATGTCTACTCATCGTAAGGCTTGTCGTAAAGGTATATGCTTATTCGATAACTGTAGAACTGGCTTTTTCCCCCCCAGAAAAAAAAGTTGCTGACTGGAGCGACTTCAGTTCCTTTCACACTTATCTTGAAAAATAAAAGGACTGGCTGGAGCACCTTTTTTGCTGATATGAATAAAAAGCAGCTCATGTACCTGTAACCATAATGCTTTCCTAGTCCTAGCTGGTATCGACGAAACAGTTCGAGCTTGATGTCTAAGACTAAATAAGTCTAGCTTGCTATCTTGATTAGATTTGTTATGAATAGTAATAAAGGTTATAAAGAATGGTTTATCTCAGTGAGGTGGTTGTTTGTCTTGGCTGAAGCTTTAGAGGAGAATTTTGGCTGCATGACGGCACAGTCGAAGCCACAGTTATAGTGAGAGGTCACGTTGTGTGCTGGTGAATATACCAAAAATAGCAGACTTGTTAAGATTGGCTTCATTGCAACATTGGAGAATTAGGAATGAAATATTTTCACTTCAATATGTCATTAATCTCCTAGAATTTGATCACAAATTTTTTTTTCAATATATTTTTTCCTCAACTTGCAACCTAATATTGCTCAGGAGGTTTAAAAAAAAAAAGTCAGTTGGCACTGAAAAGTTGTTTTTGTTGTTGTTGTTAACGTTGGAACTTCCATGGTGTTTAAAAAAAAAAAAAAGGCAGTGCTATTTCAAAGCAGCCACATTCCACCAGCTCTGCAACTTCTTTTCCATGTAGAGTAATTACAAGTAAAATGTGTGCTAGCGGTTGAGAAAAGAAAAAAAAAAAGTGTGAAAGCACACTTCAACGGCCAGTTCCTTCAGCTTAGTGTTACCATGACATTGGGAATGTCTAAACACCATAAGATCTTCCATAAAAATAAAAAAAAACAAAACTATTCAAAAATGTCACTCTTATATCAGAGGATAATCTTACCTCCATACGACGTGCCCAAAATTTGCTTCTGTAATCATAAAGATTCAATCCCAAGACTCCTTTCAACACATTGAGCACTGTTTGTCTTAATAGTATACACTTGTACAAGAGTAATGATTTATAATCCCACTATCCAGTCTCACCCAGAAGAGGACGTGTGCCTTTTTCAACCTGGTTCCTCTTAAGGTTTCTTTATGCTGTCTCATGGACTTTTTCCTCATCACCATCTCTACTTTGTGGCATGGTGGTGTAGTGGTTAGCACGGTTGCCTCACAGTAAGAAGGTTCTGGGTTCAAACCCAGTGGCCGGCAGGGGCCTTTGTGTGTGGATTTTGCATGTTCTCCCCGTGTCTGCGTGGGTTTCCTCCAGGTGCTCCGGTTTCCCCCACAGTCCAAAGGCATGCAGTTAGGTTAACATGGGGTGGCCTTGGGCTGAAGTGCCCTTGAGCAAGGTACCTAACCCCTGATTGCTCCCCGGGCGCTCTAGTGTGGCTGCCCACTGCTCTGGGTGTGTGTGTGCGTGTTCACTGCTTCAGATGGGTTAAATGCAGAGGATGAATTTCACTGTGCTTGAAGTGTGCATGTGACAAATAAAGGTTTCTTCTTCGAGTATTAGCAGTTAATTTGAAGGTGAAATTAGAGTCAGGTGTTTTCAACCAATGGGATGACAATCAGGTGCGAGTGGGCACCCTGTTTTATTTAAAGAACAGGGATCTATCAAAGTCTGATCCATTGAATTAGAAAGTGTGTCCAAATGTTTGCCTGGTATATATTAAAAAAAAAAAAAAATCAGGAGTACGGTACAATGAGGAAAGAACAGAACATACAGAGGTAAAAGTGCAAATCCTCAAGCAATCTCTACCAGTCATGGTTTGGGTCTCCATTATTTTAAAAAGACACTATGGAAATAGATGCATCTCTTTGTATTTTTTAACTCTTCCAATCCATCCTTTGAGGTTTCTTCATTGTGGGCATTGAAGGAATGCAGAATGCAATAGTTCCCAACCAAACCCAATCGCAGGAATAAATTCTTTGTTGGGTGCCGTTCCAAGGCTCCCACTCAGCTAATTATTCCTTTCACGTAGCCAGAGCAAAAGTTGATGGGCAGCAAGACAGTGGTTGCTATTTACATTTCAAACCCCAGCAAGAATCCTGCTCCCCACTAATTAATTGCAGTGATGGTGGGCTTTGACTTGGACCAGTATTTATTGCCAGGCTTAATTAAAGAAAGAGCCTCTGAAACTGCACTGCCTGACTAATGGACATGCAAGCCCATTCCTCTCAAAGCACCGAGCGTGTTCATAAAAATTGGCCTACGTTGCTGAGCTCAAGCCACGTTGCAGCTTCCCCTGTCAGTCGTACTGGTGAAGCACTGGAATATGAGTCTGATTCCAAGGAATGCTCCTGAATCCAGTGGTGCTTTAACTTTGACCACAAAAGGAAAACTCGAGATGTGGATTGGGTAAATATTATGCATAACCTGGTGGTGGAAATCAATGGGAAACTCAGCCACAAGGCTTGTTCAGCTTTGTTCAATTGGCACTAACCTTTAGTCAGTGAGTTGTATTGATTGGCAAACAGTGAAGGAAAGGGAGGCAGGGAGAGCTGATTAGATTCTACTGCAAAGAACCGTTTTCAAGCATGGAATCCAATGCACGAGGTCTTCACTTCAAATCTCGGTAATGGTCTCATTTGAGAAGGCCAGTGGCAATCTGGAAAAGTTCCATGATTGATTCAGGCAGCGACAAAGGAGTTAACTTTAGTTTAATGGATAAAGACATTCTGTTCAGTAGAGGGTACAAGTTGGGTGGTGGGATTTTCATAAACCCATATAGCTTATACGGATTTGTAAAACTGCATCTTACTACAATGTGGAGGTGCCAACAAAAATGCTTGAACTGTATTGTCAGAGCTGCTGTTATAGAAAATTAATCAACACCTTCTGGTCAATCAAATACAAATTCAAAAGTGTTGGGGGATAAAATGACCGAAGCAGATTTAAAGGGTATTCCCATAGACATGGTAGTTAAGAAGATCAAATTTCAGAGCTAGATCTGGAATCACATGACGTAATGGTGGTGCTAAGAGTACACCACTTAAATGTTTATTCTGTTCTAATGTCTTGGAATGTACTCCAGTTTTCTTACATCTACTGTACTGTGTATTTCAGGACCTGGCTGCTCTCGTGGCTAATGGCACAGTCACCAGCAAGCCTCCAGTCACGTTGCGTCTGGTTATCCCTGCCAGCCAGTGCGGCTCTCTAATTGGAAAAGGCGGCTCAAAAATCAAAGAGATCAGAGAGGTAAGGGCCATAGAAAGACTCATCTCCAGCCCTCTCTCCTGTCTACCTCTCCCTCTACTAGAAGTCCTCTAAGGAGCAGTCCTCAGTGCTTAGTGTCTTCAAGCTGCTTATTCTACTGCATATTTCATGGGTCTGGATGCCAGTAAAAACCCATTTATTTTACATTTATGGTCTCTGCTGTCAGCCTGGGGATGAGGTAATGCCACGTGCCGGGTCATGCTAACTTTGGAGTGGTCGCTAATGCAGGAAATGGGAGGAGGTGAAAGAAATGGGTGGGATATGTAGAAAATGGGTTGCTAATGAACGTGAGCATTAATAGAACTTAAATTGAATTATTATTTTCAAGTCATCCATATTCTCATAAAGTGGACCATTTTTTGGTGCACTTGATAAACATTTGATAAAATGCTTTGCTATTATCATCTATACGATGTGCATGGTTGTTGACCTGCCTTATACCACAGTGCTTTGGGTTCTTGAATTTGATTGGTCACAAGAAAATGTTAATTATTTTTCTATAACAACATGGCGCAGACAGTAGTTCCAGCTGTAAAAGTATACGTATATACATTAAACTGATAGGTTTAATGTATATACATACAGTGTACTGTACTTGTGCAGTATGTAAGACGTTACATCGACATAATCTAAGGCTGATAATTAATGGTGCATTAATTGTTCTTTAGCAAAGAAAAACATATACAATATATGATATTCTGAAAGCAGTTGTAGTCAAGACCACCTAAACTGAGACCAAGTCATGACCGAGACCAGAGTGTATCGAGACCGAGACAAGACCAAGACTTTGAAGGGTTGAGACCAAGTCAAAACCAAGACCAAGGCAGGGCGAGACCGAGTCAAGACCAGGACCAGACCAGTAGGTGTGAAGGGGGGTGGGGGAGGAGTGACGGCCATTAACAGTAACCAAAATTTCGAATTAGCAATGAGTCACATTATTGGTTGCATTTGAAGCAGGAAGTTTTACATCCAATCACAGTAAGGATGTTAATAAACAAATCAGACAATGCACAGGCAATTTCATGAAATCCTCACAGCTGTGGTCTTGACCGTTCTTGAAATCAAATCCCGAGTCCTCCATGTCCAAGACCGAGACAAGTCCGAGTAAAAACGTGGTTGATTCCAAGACGAGGCTTTCAAAAAGTGGTCAAAGATCGGTCTCAAGTACTACAACACAATGTGAAAAAGTCTCTGTTAGGAGACAGTTTTGTGAAGATATAACAAAACTCCAAGGACTATTTAACAAAATTAGGTGTTGCATATTTTGCAGATTAGCTCAAAATTGTGAAAGTGGGTAGAACGTAATGGTCTAAATGGTGAATTGGTTTGGGAAGTGGCCAAGAAATCTGTAGGAAAATGTCTCTAGGCATTAGGGTTCTCAAAATATTGGCAAAAACATGAAGGTTCCAATGATCTGCGGGGCCCAAGCATGTTTCTCAAACAGTGCACCTAGTGGCCAATTCTTGCCAAGTTACACTAAACAATAAAAAAGAGACCACAGATGAACCTTTGTGAGTACAGCTCAAGCCCTGCGATAGATTAGCGACCTGCCCAGGGTGTACCCCACCTTTCACCCGAAGTCAGCTGGGATTGGCTCCAGCTTCCCCCCCTCAACCCTAACCAATAAATGGTATAGATGGATGGATTGCAGCTCAAATTACTTGCTGAAAACTGACTGACTACTGGTGGCCATGATCTTTTGAAGTAACCCAGTTATCATTATAAATCCACATACAAATTAGCAATCATGCAGTACACCAAATTTCAGCTTTCAATCATTGGCAAATCACTGGAATCAAAAACTTCGTCATGCTGTAATTGAAAAAAAATTATTCAGAGTGGTAACAGTGACTCTGCTTCACTTTGGTATGCATCCCACCACTCTGTAATTGATTAGTTCCCGACAACAACAAACATAGTCAAGGTTTATTCCTTCCTTATTGCTGCCGAGATCTTGTTTCGTGGGTAAAGGGCTTCTACAGAGTGCAGATTGTACCTGAGAAAGTATATTTCTGGACTAAGTAGGCGTATAGTCACCAAAAAAGACCCATCATAAGATCCTGACAGATAATACTTATATGTACTGTTTTAATGGCGAGCATAGAGGTTTCAGGCTTGTTAACCTGAACAAGGCCAAGGCCAGCTATTTCGGTATGTCAGTCTGCCTTTACTTATAGTGGTGCTTGAAAGTTTGTGAACCCTTTAGAGTTTTCTCTATTTCTGCATAAATATGACCTAAAACATCATCAGATTTTCACACAAGTCCTAAAAGTAGATAAAGAGAATCCAGTTAAACAAATGAGACAAACATATTATACCTGGTCATTTATTTATTGAGGAAAATGATCCAATATTACATTTCTGTGAGTGGCAAAAGTATGGGAACCTTTGCTTTGAGTATCTGGTGTGACCCCCTTGTGCAGCAATAACTGCAACTAAATGTTTCCGGGAACTGTTGATCAGTCCTGCACACTGGCTAGGAGGAATTTTAGCCCATTCCTCCGTACAGAACAGCTTCAACTCCGGGATGTTGGTGGGTTTCCTCACATGAACTGCTCGCTTCAGGTCCTTCCACAACATTTCGATTGGATTAAGGTCAGGACTTTGACTTGGCCATTCCAAAACATTAACTTTATTCTTCCTTAACCATTCTTTGGTAGAACAATTTATGTGCTTAGGGTCGTTGTCTTGCTGCATGAGCCACCTTCTCTTGAGATTCAGTTCATGGACAGATGTCCTGACCGTTTCCTTTAGAATTCGCTGGTATAATTCAGAATTCATTGTTCCATCAATGATGGCAAGCCGTCCTGGCCCAGATGCAGCAAAACAAGCCCAAACTATGATACTACCACCACCATGTTTCACAGATGGGATAAGGTTCTTATGCTGGAATGCAGTGTTTTCCTTTCTCCAAAAATAATGCTTCTCATTTCAACCAAAAAGTTCTATTTTGGTCTCGTCCATCCACAAAACATTTTTCCAATAGCCTTCTGGCTTGTCCACGTGATCTTTAGCAAACTGCAGATGAGCAGCAATGTTCTTTTTGGAGAGCAGTGGCTTTCTCCTTGCAACCCTGCCATGCACACCATTGTTGTTCAGTGTTCTCCTGATGGTGGACTCATGAACATTAACATTAGCCAATGTGAGAGAGGCCTTCAGTTGCTTAGAAGTTACCCTGGGGTCCTTTGTGACCTCACCGACTATTACACGCCTTGCTCTTGGAGTGATCTTTGTTGGTCGACCACTCCTGGGGAGGGTAACAATGGACTTGAATTTCCTCCATTTGTACACAATCTGTCTGACTGTGGATTGGTGGAGTCCAAACTCTTTAGAGATGGTTTTGTAACCTTTTCCAGCCTGATGAGCATCAACAACGCCTTTTCTGAGGTCTTCAGAAATCTCCTTTGTTCATGCCATGATACATTTCCACAAACATGTGTTGTGAAGATCAGACTTTGATAGATCCCTGTTCTTGAAATAAAACAGGGTGCCCACTCACACCTGATTGTCATCCCATTGATTGAAAACACCTGACTCTAATTTCACCTTCAAATTAACTGCTAATTTCACCTTCAAATTAACTGCTAATCCTAGAGGTTCACATACTTTTGCCACTCACAGATATGTAATATTGGATCATTTTCCTCAATAAATAAATGACCAAGTATAATATTTTTGTCTCATTTGTTTAACTGGGTTCTCTTTATCGACTTTTAGGACTTGTGTGAAAATCTGATGATGTTTTAGGTCATATTTATGCAGAAATATAGAAAATTCTACAGGGTTCACAAACTTCTAAGCACCACTGTATTAACAAGAAATTAATTTCACACAACTCTTCATAAATCATTTTAACTCTGCTTATAATTTTTACAAGTTGGTAGTGATTCCTTGTAAGCATGTTCATCAACTGTGCCAGAAGTAATTCTTTGAGAACTTGTGATTATGTTGTAATGCAAGTGTCACTGTTCATTCGAATACCACGTGGTGTACTGCACAAGCTGTATCACTTAAAGTGAGCTGTGAATATTTGTAAAGCAACGTTGATGCTTGATAAAATTGATGAATTATTCTGTTACGAACAGAGCACAGGGGCACAAGTGCAAGTCGCAGGTGATCTGCTTCCCAACTCCACAGAACGAGGCGTGACGATATCCGGGAGCCAAGAAGCCATCATCCAGTGTGTCAAGCTCATCTGCACGGTCATACTCGAGGTACTGCTGATCAGTTCTGTCCTTTTATTTAATCTTCACACTTCAAAAAGTTTTTAAATGGGGAAGTAAGGGCTAATTACCAGTCTTTGTAAAAACATGGATATTCAGTCGTCAATGTAAAATAGCCTTAATAGGTTTTTATGGAATGAGAAAAGTGTCCGACAATACTGTATGAAATATGCAAAATGGACTCGTCTAATTTTTTTTTTTTGCCTTGATTTGAATTTGAAAGTGAAGTTTGGGGTGGTGTTTGAAGTTGAACTCAATTTGAAATTGATTACGCCACCAAAAAAATGAAGATAACATTTCTACACCTGATTATTATCAGTTTGAAAATGAAACCATGAAAGACAACTTAACATGATGTTATTCAACTATAAAATTTCACTTACAATTTCAAATAAAGGCATTTAAATTCAGATTGTAGTGGCAGATTTTGGTTGTTGGGACATTTTACATATTTTCTATATTACCCGAGCCTCCACAGGATACAGTTAATCAGTGGCGATTCAGCTCAGCCAAAACTTACCCAGACACACCAAAAAAGCAACAGGGCAAAGGATTTTGCAAGGGATTAGCGGCAGGCTGCCAGGTCGCTCCCTTGTGTGTAGTCGTCAATGTTGATTTTAAAAGTAACGAAGTAAATTACAGAGGGAAATGAATACTTAAGTATGAGTAAAAAATACTGTAGCGAGCGTGCAGCGTGGAAGAAGAGTCTGGAGACAGAAATCTTAGTTTCTCAGTCGTTAGCTTGTGCTACTTGCTCTCGATAGCACTGGCTTGACCGCTTTATTAGCATTCACGAACACGACTGATGAGCGACTCGTGGTTAAGCTAGTGTTGACCTTCGAGGAGGTCTAGGGCAATACATTTTTGGCCCCTCCCACTATAAATCACAATCTGATTGGTTAATTCATCTGTAACTTCCTACATAAACATACACTGCCATGGTCTTCTGTCCCGGCAATGAAGTCCTAACCAGTGAGTGAGCCAGCTCTAAACTCTTCTCAGCCTAGAGACAACAAACAAAAAAATCTCATTGGATAACTCTATTTTAATGTTTTCAGTACAGTAACCCTTTTATTTCTGAAGCAAATTTGAGAGAAAATGAGGCCAAATTATACTTATTCACTTCTAATTCGGGCGGCACGGTGGTGTAGTGGTTAGCGCTGTCACCTCACAGCAAGAAGGTCCGGGTTCGAGCCCCGTGGCCGGCGAGGGCCTTTCTGTGTGGAGTTTGCATGTTCTCCCCGTGTCCGCGTGGGTTTCCTCTGGGTGCTCCGGTTTCCCCCACAGTCCAAAGACATGCAGGTTAGGTTAACTGGTGACTCTAAATTGACCGTAGGTGTGAATGTGAGTGTGAATGGTTGTCTGTGTCTATGTGTCAGCCCTGTGATGACCTGGCGACTTGTCCAGGGTGTACCCCGCCTTTCGCCCGCAGTCAGCTGGTATAGGCTCCAGCTTGCCTGCGACCCTGTAGAACAGGATAAAGCGGCTAGAGATAATGAGATGAGACTTCTAATTCTAATGAAATTATGAAAAAATGAAAGAAATTAAGTATAACATTTGAAATGCTGATGTGTTTGGGCCTTCTCTGAAGACCTAAAAGGCCCTGATGGTTCCCCTCTGGTGTATAATAATGCTGGTGAGAAAAATTCCAATAAATTGGGGCATAGAAATTCTGGAAATGTATTAATTCTGAAAGTTCTGGAATTCTGCTCTAAAACCTTTGAAAATAATCTGCTCTATGCAAAACAGTACTGTGTCGAAAAGTTCACCGGTTCCACAAAGTCAGATTACATAACAATAATTATTTTATTCACATCATATAAGCAAACCATTTTTAACTAATACACCGTGTTCAAGTCCAGAGGATGAAGTTCACAGAAATTCTTCAGTGAACTCAATGCTTCCCAGTCATACACACACTTCATATAAAAATATTTGATGTTTGGAAAGTGGCTGAAGTTTTAATGGCTGACGTTCTCATCATGAATGATATATACCCCATCATTAAACTGTCTGGATATGGAGCCAAGATCTTTTGTAATGAACAAGATAAGTTATGAATACTCTTGTAGAAACCATCTTTGCAAGTTGGATGATACCCGCTGCAGCTATTGCTGTTACTTTATTTATTGATTAATTCATTTTTTACCACAGCGCTTTTGAGTTCTCGAGTCTGACTGGCCAGAAGGTGTTCATTCAACTTTCAGTAACAGCAGCTCTGATAGTAGTTATGAATGCAAGCCAAGTCAGAGGTTTACATTAATATACTTGTTCTAAGATGAAATATCTATTCGTTTCTATCGTTACAACTTACATAGGGACTTGTATGGCAGACGTTCCACATAAATGGATTATAAACCATATAATTAACAGTTATTCCATGAAATCAAGTCGTACATGAGCTGATAGCCGATGAGGCACGTAGCGCCGAGTTGGCTATAAACCATGTACGACGAGATTGAGTGAGTGGAATAGCTGTTTTATTCTGTCTACATTCACTGAATTTTGAGAAACAGAGCATTTTAATTTTTTGCAAATTCGAGAAATAAAATCTTTATACAAAACGTCCGACAAAACCGTTTCCGCTTAGAAATACTTTTCAAATACTAATCAAATACTTTTATTCCATATTTTGTTCTTTTTTTGTATTTTTTTAGGGTTTTGTTTTCGAGTAGAGTTTGTCTTTCGTCATCAGTTGGTTCAGCGACACGCGCCGCCATTTTGTTTTTCTCTACTCACAGCATATGAGCGGATATCCTAGTAGTTGAGTAGCCAATCAGAGCACGCGATTGCTCATATCCAGTGAATGTGGATAGAATTATTGTTGATATTGAAGTTTTCTGTGAGATGTTTATTTTGCATTTACGAAAGGAGTCTCCAGTGTCAGCACTTTGTAACAGTAAAACCGTACCTTTACATTTTTCAGCGCTGGAAAGACATGAGGACAGAGGAGCTTTTATGCTTTGTGGTTTTATCAGGAACATTGACGGACTTCATTTTTTCATTTCAAGAAAGAGGGACAAAATATGTTCGTGAAGGAATGATGGTTTATAGCTGTTTTAATATAAATAATAATTAACTTGTTTCATGTATGTTCCATAACACTGAATATTACTATACAGTACGAGTCAAAAGTTTGGACCCACGATAGTTTTTCTTTCTTTATTTTTTTCAGTTAAGACACTTCATGTCTTAAATTAATGATGGATGTCGTTTCTCTTTACTTAGTCAAGCGGTTCTTGACATAATATGGATTACTACAGTTGTGGAATAGGGATATTTACTGTATTTTTATTATTTACTATTTACGGTTTGATCTCAAATGCATTAACAAGGCAAGAAATTGTACTAATTAACTTTTGACGAGGCACACCAGTTAATTGAAAAGCATTCCAGGTGACTACCTCATGAAGCTGGTTAAGATAACGCCAGTAGCTTACAAAGCGTCATCAAGGTAAACGCTGGCTACTTTGAAGAGTCTAAAATATGAAACATTTGTTTTTTTAATACTTGGTTTTCCACATAATTCCATATATGTTCCAGATGTTATTTCATAGTTTTGATGTCGTCAGTATAATGTACAACCCCGATTCCAAAAAAGTTGGGACAAAGTACAAATTGTAAATAAAAACGGAATGCAATGATGTGGAAGTTTCAAAATTCCATATTTTATTCAGAATAGAACATAGATTACCTATCAAATGTTTAAACTGAGAAAATGTATCATTTAAAGAGAAAAATTAGGTGATTTTAAATTTCACGACAACAAC
Organism: Neoarius graeffei; assembly: GCF_027579695.1. Taxonomy (NCBI): domain Eukaryota; kingdom Metazoa; phylum Chordata; class Actinopteri; order Siluriformes; family Ariidae; genus Neoarius; species Neoarius graeffei. Next base: position 16,354,553 of record NC_083594.1, read on the forward strand.
ACATCTCAAAAAAGTTGGGACAAGGCCATGTTTACCACTGTGAGACATCCCCTTTTCTCTTTACAACAGTCTGTAAACGTCTGGGGACTGAGGAGACAAGTTGCTCAAGTTTAGGGATAGGAATGTTAACCCATTCTTGTCTAATGTAGGATTCTAGTTGCTCAACTGTCTTAGGTCTTTTTTGTCGTATCTTCCATTTTATGATGCGCCAAATGTTTTCTATGGGTGAAAGATCTGGACTGCAGGCTGGCCAGTTCAGTACCCGGACCCTTCTTCTACGCAGCCATGATGCTGTAATTGATGCAGTATGTGGTTTGGCATTGTCATGTTGGAAAATGCAAGGTCTTCCCTGAAAGAGACGTCGTCTGGATGGGAGCATATGTTGCTCTAGAACCTGGATATACCTTTCAGCACTGATGGTGTCTTTCCAGATGTGTAAGCTGCCCATGCCACACGCACTAATGCAACCCCATACCATCAGAGATGCAGGCTTCTGAACTGAGCGCTGATAACAACTCGGGTCGTCCTTCTCCTCTTTAGTCCGAATGACACGGCGTCCCTGATTTCCATAAAGAACTTCAAATTTTGATTCGTCTGACCACAGAACAGTTTTCCACTTTGCCACAGTCCATTTTAAATGAGCCTTGGCCCAGAGAAGACGTCTGCGTTTCTGGATCATGTTTAGATACGGCTTCTTCTTTGAACTATAGAGTTTTAGCTGGCAACGGCGGATGGCACGGTGAATTGCGTTCATAGATAATGTTCTCTGGAAATATTCCTGAGCCCATTTTGTGATTTCCAATACAGAAGCATGCCTGTATGTGATGCAGTGCCGTCTAAGGGCCCGAAGATCACGGGCACCCAGTATGGTTTTCCGGCCTTGACCCTTACGCACAGAGATTCTTCCAGATTCTCTGAATCTTTTGATGATATTATGCACTGTAGATGATGATATGTTCAAACTCTTTGCAATTTTACACTGTCGAACTCCTTTCTGATATTGCTCCACTATTTGTCGGTGCAGAATTAGGGGGATTGGTGATCCTCTTCCCATCTTTACTTCTGAGAGCCGCTGCCACTCCAAGATGCTCTTTTTATACCCAGTCATGTTAATGACCTATTGCCAATTGACCTAATGAGTTGCAATTTGGTCCTCCAGCTGTTCCTTTTTTGTACCTTTAACTTTTCCAGCTTTTTATTGCCCCGTCCCAACTTTTTTGAGGTGTGTTGCTGTCATGAAATTTCAAATGAGCCAATATTTGGCATGAAATTTCAAAATGTCTCACTTTCGACATTTGATATGTTGTCTATGTTCTATTGTGAATACAATATCAGTTTTTGAGATTTGTAAATTATTGCATTCCATTTTTATTTACAATTTGTACTTTGTCCCAACTTTTTTGGAATCGGGGTTGTAGAAAATGGTCAAAATACTGAAAAACCGATGGAATGAGTAGGGGTGTACAAACTTTTGACTGCTACTGTAAACGGATCAATGCGTTCTTTAGTAAATAAATAATTGTTGCCACATTGCTGTTGTATAAAAGGACACTTTGGGACGTGCAGTTGTTGGAAAATAGCTTCAATGTGGCAGCACACTCATTGCATCTCACTATTATTTTCCAATAACAGCATGCCTGATGTTAAATTCCTTATGTGTCTATTTAATAATACGCTTTAAGATGAATCACTGAAACATAAGCCAAGACATGAGTCTTGTGCTTGAGTGAGTCATGTTATCGCTTGTGTTTTACATATCGTATGTCGCCTGTTAAAAGCCATTGAAAAAAATACTCACAATAATACAGATATAATTATTAAAGAGTCAAGTGATTTAAGTCGTACTTCTGTTTTTAGAGTCCGTCACTAGAACTTTCAACGCAATTAAATACAAAGACTACAGCTATAAAACCTGACAAAACTTTCAAAGTTTTGTCTGAAATATGGGACCAATTTTGCACTTTCATCTAGGAACACTACTTACATGGACGGCTATAATAATCTCCTGCGGTGCGCACGGTGATTTGTAATTTCTTTATGCGTTTTCCGTGCACTGCCTCGAAACCAGCAAAAAAAGATTTGTCACTCAGCCGCCGAGGTACGATCACTTCTCCGCTCATTTCCTCCGGTCTCCCAGAATCCAAAATGAATATGCATTTAAATCACCATCTTTTTACTCGAACGATTCTGGAAGGAGGGTGTTTTTTTTATACTGTTTAATCAATGGCGTGCTTATGCACCCAGCTCTTGTTCTTTTTAATGTCAAAGGGCTAGAAAATCAGCATGACTTGTCAGAGCCCGTTTGTGCGAAACTCCAGTGCTGAGAGCTCCAGGTCCTGCTTCAGGCTTGTTCTTACCGACTGTTCTCACCTGCTCGAGGATGCAAATTATTCAAAATCACATGTTGAATGTTTAAACAGATTCCTTTCACTTGACTGACTAGCCGCGAGGCTGTGCCTGTCCTGATCCAAATCACATCTGACATTACACTGCTTTGAACATATTGCATTATTCTCTAAAGCTGGATCACTTAGATACGAAGAAGAAGAAGCCTTTATTTGTCACATGCACACTCGAGCACAGTGAAGTTCGTCCTCTGTATTTAGGCCATCTGAAGCAGTGAGCAATGAGCACGCACACATACCCAGGAGCAGTGGGCAGCTATACTACAGCACCCTGGGAACACTTGGCGGTTAGGTGCCTTGCTCAAGGGCACTTCGGCCCATGGCCGCCCCCTCTTAACCTAACTACAGTACATGTCTTTGGCAAATATACAAAAAAAAATTTTGTATATTTGCCAATTCTGTGCCACCCCCAAAATGATCAAGTATTTAAAAGGAACAAAAAGAGCTAAAAGAATATTGGTTCCCTCCGCAATATCCCCCATTCCACACAATAGATTGGCTACTCTACTACTAGGCTATCAGCTCATAGACCATGGGTAGGGAAAAACAAAACGTAATTATTCTATCTACATTCATTGGACATGAGGTCACTTTAAACCCATTATGCAAACCCATTACCCAAATTATAGGTTAAGTAAATTATTAATATTAAAAAAAGTAAATTATTAGGATGTCCATAATGTCCTCGACAAGGATGCCGGGTATTTTATTTACATTTTGTATATTTGCCAATTCTGTGCCAGCAAATGCACTCATTATGCTGAGTTACCCACTGTGGAGTTCACCTAAAACGTGGCATGTCACAGCTACACCTGATTCTGACCTTGAACTTGCAGTACCTGTCAAAAGTTTGGACACCCCTACTCTACTCATTCATAGGTTCTTCTGTATGTTGTCGAACAATACTGAAGACATCAGAACCATGAAATCACATATGGAACATGTATGGAATTATGTCTCATCTCATTTCATTATCTCTAGCCGCTTTATCCTGTTCTACAGGGTCGCAGGCAAGCTGGAGCCTATCCCAGCTGACTACGGGCGAAAGGCGGGGTACACCCTGGACAAGTCGCCAGGTCATCACAGGGCTGACACATAGACACAGACAACCATTCACACTCACATTCACACCTACGGTCAATTTAGAGTCACCAGTTAACCTAACCTGCATGTCTTTGGACTGTGGGGGAAACCGGAGCACCCGGAGGAAACCCACGCAGACACGGGGAGAACATGCAAACTCCGCACAGAAAGGCCCTCGCCGGCCACGGGGCTCGAACCCGGACCTTCTTGCTGTGAGGCGACAGCGCTAACCACTACACCACCGTGCCGCCCATGGAATTATGTGTCAAATTAAAAAAGAAAAAGTGTTAAAAAATAAAATATGTTTCATATTTTATATAGAGTCTTCAAAGTAGCCAGTGTTTACCTTGATGACGCTTTGCACACTATTAGCATTATTTTAACCAGCTTCATGAGGTCATCACCCAGAACGCTTTTCAATTAATGCATGTGTCTCGTCAAAAGTTAATTAGTGCAATTCCTTGCCTTGGTAATTCGTTTAAGATCAAACAGTAAACAGTAAATAGCCCTACTCCACACTACAACTGTAATAATCCATATTATGTCAAGAACCGTTCAACTAAGTAAAGAGAAACAACATCCATCATTACTTTAAGACACGAAGTGTCAATTAATGAATAAAAATAAAGAAAAAACAATGAATTTGAAAGTGTGTCCAAACTTTTGACTGGTACTATAAGCCGGGGTTTCTTTCTTGAGTGAGGAGCAGTATTAAGTCCAGCATCACTCTGTGACTGAAACCATCATATGTCACACGAAAATTGGTGAAATTTATGCTCCTCATAAATGCTTCATATTATCCTATTCGTCCTCGTGTTAGTATTTATCTTCATTTTTAAATTGCCTCTTGCTCGTCTGTTACATCATATTACATCTGAAAGGGAAAAAAAACCAAAAAGGTATTTCATTTTTCAATCCAGTCCAGTTTTCCAGGTTGGCTTTTCAGTCTTAAAAACAAAAAAACGTTCTTAAAAACAAGTGCTTCTGTTTAAACATTTTTCAAATATGATTACTATAGCATTTTTCACAAATTGCTCCTGTCATCTCGCCAGTTTGTCTACATTCTAAGCGGAAATGATTTTGTCGGACGTTTTGTATAAAAGTTTTTACTTATCGAATTTGCAAAAAAATGAAAATAAAAATGCTCTGTTTCTCAAAATCCAGTGAATGTGGATAGAATAAAACCGTTATTCCACTCGGTTTCATGGAATAATTGTTAAATATTGTTTATATTGTCTTTGTCCCTATTGCCATAGTACTATTTCTTTCTTTTTTTTTTTTTGTATCTGCACTATCATCATGTATTTTTATCACATGCTGCACTATTATTGTTTACAGCTCCACCACTTACGTTTCAGAATACCTACTGGTACCTCACTTCATTGTGTCATTTTTATACATCTCGACTCGACTCCGCTACCAATTCTTGTTGTTTGTTGCTGTCTTTTGTGAGCAGTTGTCCTTATTTAGTTCTATTTTTTATTCTATTATACTTTTATTCTCTTTTACTTTTTATGTAGTCGACATTTTTCTATAATTTACTCTGTACCTGAGCTGCTGCAACACCTGAATTTCTCCTCATGGGGATCAATAAAGGCATATTTCGTCTTATCTTATCCTACATTTATGGTTATGTAAGTAATGACTTATAGCCATTTCATTAGTGTGCTTTTTTTTTTTAGAAACATTGTCCTTGCCCAAGTTAAAACCTATCTAAAAAGAAGTTCAAGAGGACACACACACACACACACATACATACATATATATATGAGTGATTCCACGCTTATGGGTACTGAAATGGGGACATGAACTTATTCACTTAAAACCATTTCTTTTTTTTACCATCAGGTCACAAAACATGTAATCTTTAATGAATGATATGTTAAAAGATAACTTTAATTTTCTGAGATGTAATAAAAACATATTTATATGCCAAAGTCAAGCCTATGAGTTCCAAAATGATGTCTGTTACATTACTTCTGTTACGATTGTCCATCTCGCGTCTGTTACAAATTAATTACAATCTAGCTATATACCATGTTAATCTTATTGAAAGAATGTGTATGTTTATTCTACTACACATGTTTATTAATTATATTTGCTAAAACATCACCTTCCTATGTTTCAAAAAGTAATTCTACATTGTTAAAATTGAGAATATATATGTCCACAACACTTCTGTTACGTTCTGACTTTGGCATATAAATATGTTTTTATTACATCTCAGAAAATTAAAGTTATCTTTTAACATATCATTCATTAAAGATTACATGTTTTGTGACCTAATGGTAAAAAAAGAAATGGTTTTAGGTGAATTTTTAAAAATAAGTTCATGCCCCCATTTCAGTACCCATAAGCGTGGAATCACTCATATATATATATATATATATATATATAAACTACCGTAACTTGTGTGTTGACTATGTGTTGTTTTGTTTTTGTGATATTAGAACAGCTATATTTCACTATAAGAACACATTATTTCCTAAATCTGAAATGAGTCGAGAGGATTTTTTTTTCAGTTTAATATTCAGAGTCATCGGTTCACCGCTGATGCTCGTACTTTTTCTGCGAACGCGTTATATGGCACTACCATTAGCAAACATCCTGAGCCTCAATAACATGCAGCGAATAATCTAAGCAAATGGCTTCCTGCTTAAAGATAATGGGCCTCTGCTAAGTAATGTGCTGAAGAACTGATCGATAAGCGCATTGCGTTTGTGTTCGGCTTGTCAGCGTTTCTGCTCATTAAGGTAATAAAGGCACACCAGCGTGTAGTTCGCCAGTGGAATGAAATAAAGAACACACAAATTTCATATGCTGGGACCACACCACATCTGTACCTTCTTCTAAACTTATGAATAATCAAGTTATTCCACGAAATCGAGTCGGACATGAGGCGATAGCCGACGAGGCGCACAGTGCCGAGCTGGTAAAAGCAATATATAACCAGATTGAGTGGAATAACGGTTTTATTCTATCCACATTCACTGGAATTTGAGAAACAGCATTTTTATTTTCATTTTTTGCAAATTTGATGAGTAAAAACTTGATACAAAACGTCCGACAAAATCATTTTCGCTTAGAATGTAAACAAACCGGCGAAATGACAGGAGCAATTTGTGAAAAATGCAAGAATAAATCAATCATTCGTGAAAAATGAAAAAAAGATATATGTTCTTACCATAAAATACTTTTATTCCAGGGCGGCACGGTGGTGTAGTGGTTAGCACTGTCGCCTCACAGCAAGAAGGTCCGGGTTCGAGCCCCGTGGCCGGCGAGGGCCTTTCTGTGCGGAGTTTGCATGTTCTCCCCGTGTCCGCGTGGGTTTCCTCCGGGTGCTCCGGTTTCCCCCACAGTCCAAAGACATGCAGGTTAGGTTAACTGGTGACTCTAAATTGACCGTAGGTGTGAATGTGAGTGTGAATGGTTGTCTGTGTCTATGTGTCAGCCCTGTGATGACCTGGCGACTTGTCCAGGGTGTACCCTGCCTTTCACCCGTAGTCAGCTGGGATAGGCTCCAGCTTGCCTGCGACCCTGTAGAACAGGATAAAGCGGCTACAGATAATGAGATGAGACTTTTATTCCATATTTTGTTGTTGTTGGGGGGGTTCTTTTTGTTTTTTGTTTTTTTGTATTTTTGGGGCCGTCTTCTTCTTCAGGGTTTTTTTTTGGCGGCTGGCAAACCAACTTACAGTAAAGGTGCATTCCCGCCACCGATTGGGCTGGAGTGTGGAATAGGCGATATTGTGGGGGGGGAAACTATATTCTTTTAGCTCTTTCTGTTCATTTTAAATACTTGATAATTTTGGGGGGTTTGTTTTCGAGTAGAGTTTTTATTTCATCCTCGGTTGGCTCAGCAACACGCTCCACCATTTTGTTTTTTCTACCCATGGTCTATGAGCTGATAGCCTAGTCGTAGAGTAGCCAATCAGAGCGCACGATTGCTCATATCCAGTGAATGTAGATAGAATAATTACATATGTGCGCTGTGTGCAATGTTCCGCATGAGTCCAGTGTCAGAGAAAGTGTGTGAGACTACAAACTAGAGAATGACTACGAATCACAAAAGCTAAATTAAATTAAAACAATCACCAATACAGGGCTCTAGACTACGACCATTTAGTCGCATTTTGCGACCATTTTTAGAAACAGTGCAACTAAATTTTATAACTGGAATCCTAAATGATGTACAACGACCATGAACAGAAGTAAAGACAGTGTGACTGTAACAGCGAGACTTTGCGCTCATTACCATGATCACGCTAATCATCTAACATGAAGCTAGTTAGCTAGCAAGGTACTTAGCTAGTCATCTAATGTGAACAATCACCAACGCTCTAAATAACACAACAGGCAAGTTCCATACAGATTTCACTGGCTCCAACTCATTTCCATAAACCCTATAATAGTTCAAATTCATTCATATTTCTTTTACAAAGTTAATTTAATCACCACCTGTGGACATTTATTGAGTTGATGCATTTTATTTAGACAGAGTGCAGATCAACTTGCAGACGATAGCGTTCAATAAACGTTCCTTTAAGTTCAGCAATTGTGTATGATTTGTTATTCTTATTACATGGTTATATTTATCATTTCCAAACAACATGATATCGACTTTATATATCCAGCATGTTTATTACTACATTTACTGTATTATCTCTGCCCATCGACTGCCGAAATAATTTATCCAGTCAGTGTCTCTGCCAGGTGAAACTTGTTTTCACCAAGTTGTCAAGCCACTGCAGGATATGACATCACACTGACCAGACCAATAGAAACTAATTTGCCAAGGCGAGTGAAGTTGAGATGGTGAATTCTTAACTTCATGCAAATGAGAACCATACGAGAACCAAAAGTTACGCGTATTCTGAGACGGGTTACGCACCTAACTGGCAGTCCATTCAGATTAAGGAAATCATCTGTGTAGGGCTGCTCGATATTGGAAAAATCAATATCAATATTTTTTCAGTAAATATCGATATCGCGATTTTTAAAACGATATTTATACACCTTTTTTTAAAGCCCTGATCATCAACACCTGAGGCACCGGGCCACATTTTTATAGTACAGGCCTCATAGGCTACCTGTCAACCCTTCCCGTTGTACCCTGAAACGCCTTTTACTTAAACTATTTACTGTGCAAGCGCGTACTTTGCATAGGTCCTATCGCCTGCACAAGGCTCACGTTCTCCTCACTCAACATTTCCGATCACAGAGGATGGAGCCAGCGCTGGTATTACCAGTGATTACTGCATAACGTCCACACTGGCTCGTAGCCAGCCAAGGATAAAATCTCTCTCTCACACACACACACTACAACGTAAGCTTGTGTGTTGTTAAGACACCAACATTAAACACGCACACACACGGACTGGCCATCGGGAGTAGCGGGAGTTTGTGGGCCGGCAGAGAAAAAAAAACAGTTGCGCGCTGGCCTTTAATATGATAAGCAATGTTAACAGTTTCTTTAAGAAACTGTTAACATTGCTTATCATATTAAAGGCCAGCGTGCAACTGTTTTTGTTTTTTTCTCCGCCAGCCCACACTGAACCACCGGGAAAACTCCCGCTACTCCCGATGGCCAGTCCGTGTGTGAACACGCACAATATAGAGACAAGTCCTTAAGAATTAACATACATGAAAATAGCTCAGCGGCATGTAAACATTCCCTGAAAGTGTAGGTGGCACTGCGGCTAGATGCTACGTGAAATGGCACAAGGCAAACACCATGCGTCGCTCAGTCAACAGACAAAATCCACGAACCCAGTAGTCCTCCTACTACTGTGGGTTAGTGTTCTGTGGCCAAAAACACCCTATGCACAGTCATTCCAAAACATCCCCACTAGTTGCAGGTTATGTCTCAAATACAGATATGCGTTGTGGATTAAGCGATCTATTTTCAAGCATCAGGCTTCTCTTCCTTCATCTTCCAAATGTGGACTCCGCTATCTTTTTGGCATGTCAGCATTGAAATACCATTTGCAGAGATATTTCACTCGCCATTAAGAAAAGTAAAAGCAACACATGATTAGGGCTACATGATTAGCAGGGGGACACCGTTTTAAGCGCACGGAATTTTAAAAACAATGTAATTACATCTGAGTCCGTCTACATCGCGCAATAAACCCGTCCTTAGCAGAACCTACTTCAAAGCATGATGCTAGCTGCAGATGCACAAGTCAAAATCAAATGAACCCAAGTAAACATGCCGCGGCGGGCAACATTAATAACCAAATTGCCTTACCTTAAAACGCTGCCTTGACCACAGGATGACTCGCAATTATTCCACTTAAATCCACACGGTTTAACACATCTAACACAGCTAGCAAGCTGGATATGTGCTAATATTGTTGTGCTTGTTTTCTTCCGTAGATGCCATTTTTACATTACCCAGTCCCACATCCAAAAATATGACGTAAATATATGTTCGCGGGAGTAGAATGGATGACGTATGCAAGGCTACGGTGTGCCTTAGGGGACAGAAGGGTTCGTTTTACCTTACTGTCACGTCAATGTTATTGTTGTTTTATTGCCATTGTAGAAATATTGTGCACGTCCCTTTCGACAAATGACAAAAAATCGTTTCATATCGATATTATGAATTTTGATATCGTTTGACACCAATATCGATATCGTGATAAAAATGCGATATATTGCACAGCTCTACATCTGTGTACGTTTTTCACCGAGGTTACGGTTTCCAATTGCATCAACCCATGTTTAAACATAAGCACTTGTTTTTAAGACTGAAAAGCCAAGCTGGAAAACTGGACTGGACTGAAAAACGAAATACCTTTTTGGTTTTTTTTCCCTTTCAGATGTAATATGATGTAACAGACGAGCAAGAGGCAATTTAAAAATGAAGATAAATACTAACACAAGGACGAATAGGATAATATGAAGCATTTATGAGGAGCATAAATTTCACCAATTTTCGTGTGACATATGATGGTTACAGTCACAGAGTGATGCTGGACTTAATACTGCTCCTCACTCAAGAAAGAAACCCCGGCTTATAGTACCAGTCAAAAGTTTGGACACACTTTCAAATTCATTGTTTTTTCTTTATTTTTATTCATTAACAGACACTTCATGTCAAAGTAATGATGGATGTCGTTTCTCTTTACTTAGTCGAACGGTTCTTGACATAATATGGATTATTACAGTTGTGGAATAGGGCTATTTACTGTATTGTTATTATTTACTATTTACTGTTTGATCTCAAATGTATTACCAAGCCAAGAAATTGCAGTAATTAACTTTTGACGAGACACACGTGTTAATTGAGAAGCGTTTCAGGCGACGACCTCATGAAGCTGGTTAAGATAATGCCAATAGCATCCAAAGCATCATCAAATTAAACGCTGGCTACTTTGAAGACGCTACATAAAATATGAAACATATTTTATTTTTTAACACTTTTTCTTTTTTAATTTGACATATAATTCCATACATGTTCCATGTGTGATTTCATAGTTTTGATGTCTTCAGTATTGTTCGACAACATACAGAAGAACCTATGAATGAGTAGAGTAGGGGTGTACAAACTTTTGACAGGTACTGCAAGTTCAAGGTCAGAATCAGGTGTAGTTGTGACATGCCACGTTTTAGGTGAACTCCACAGTGGGTAACTCAGCATAATGAGTGCATTTGTTAGCACAGAACTGGCAAATATACAAAATGTAAATAAAATACCCGGCATCCTTGTCGAGGACATTATGCACATCCTAATAATTTTACTTTTTTTAATATTAATAATTTACTTAACCTATAATTTGGGTAATGGGTTTGCATAATGGGTTTAAAGTGACCTCATGTCCAATGAATGTAGATAGAATAATTACATTTTGTTTTTCTCTACCCATGGTCTATGAGCTGATAGCCTACAGTAGTAGTAGAGTAGCCAATCTATTGTGTGGAATGGGGGATATTGCGGAGGGAACCAATATTCTTTTAGCTCTTTTTGTTCCTTTTAAATACTTGATAATTTGGGGGGTTTTGTTTTCCAGTAGAGTTTTTATTCCATCCTCGGTTGCTTCAGCAACACGCTCTGCCATTTTGTTTTTGTCTATGAGCTGATAGCCTAGTAGTAGAGTAGCCAATCAGAGCGCACGATTGCTCATATCCAGTGAATGTGGATAGAATATATTTTTTTAAATTCCTGTTTACTTGGTTATCTATGTTGTTTAAACAGTCCTAGCAAGTATTATTGAACTAAGTACTCGAGCTAGCAATCTAGACTTGATTGTGTCAAGTTCATGCAAGTGATACCATCACGCCATATACTAGTGAATGTGTGTGTGTGTGTGTGTGGGGGGGGGGGGGGGGATAGGTCTTACACTACCGTTCAAAAGTTTGGGGTCACCCAGACAGTTTTGTGTTTTCCATGAAAAGTCACACTTTTATTTACCACCATAAGTTGTAAAATGAATAGAAAATATAGTCAAGACATTTTTCTGGCCATTTTGAGCATTTAATCGACCCCACAAATGTGATGCTCCAGAAACTCAATCTGCTCAAAGGAAGGTCAGTTTTATAGCTTCTCTAAAGAGCTCAACTGTTTTCAGCTGTGCTAACATGATTGTACAAGGGTTTTCTAATCATCCATTAGCCTTCTGAGGCAATGAGCAAACACATTGTACCATTAGAACACTGGAGTGAGAGTTGCTGGAAATGGGCCTCTATACACCTATGGAGATATTGCACCAAAAACCAGACATTTGCAGCTAGAACAGTCATTTACCACATTAGCAATGTATAGAGTGGATTTCTGATTAGTTTAAAGTGATCTTCATTGAAAAGAACAGTGCTTTTCTTTCAAAAATAAGGAAATTTCAAAGTGACCCCAAACTTTTGAACGGTAGTGTATCTTTGGATGGATGGATGGATGGATGGATGGATGGATGGATGGATGGATGGATGGATGGACCCAGCATTTTATCCTGAATGTTTGTTTTTCTTGCTCACCCCCTAACTTACAATTTGATTGGTTAAAAAAAAAAGACCTTTAAGCCACTGTTCACTTTTCTGAAAAGTTGAACTTTTTTTCAACCTTGGAAGCTCCACTGTGACCAGAAAACGCAGGCAGCAAATCTTTTTAAAGCTGCTTCATTCCACCCACCTCGTGTCTGCTTCCCACAGGACGACATGTAAAAAGTACGAAGTGAGAAAGCACCCAGACTTGTTCATGGAGCAGTTTACCTGATTGAGCCTCACTTGAGGCATTTCAATGAACAAATGTCCTTGACAATCTGTGCACATAAAATAAAAGACTGATTTTATTCCTAACTGATGAGTTTCGGGTTGTTATTCATGTGGGTTTTTTTGCTTCAATCTTAATAAATTACAAGCTTTGTCCCATTTTATTTGACTTTGCTTGTGCTTTGTTTAATTTTAATAGATTTTTTTTTATTTATCATCATTATTTTTTACCCTGTTTACAGTTTTGCTGTCTTGAAATTTCTGTCTCGTTTACCACGGCGAGGTTTTAGTCTCATTAGATCTGCCCTGCTTAATAATATGGAAATAACTTCTTCAAGAAGTTTCTTTAACCATATATTCAGTTCTGCTTGAGAAGCCTGGAAACGTATAATCCATAATCTGAATCTCTAATATTTTTCTTTTCTCCTGCAGTCACCTCCGAAAGGTGCAACAATTCCATACCGCCCAAGCCCCTTACCCGGGGCGGTACTGCTCTCTGGAAATCAGGTGAGAATTTCAAAACCCAACTCAATCCTCTACAGCCATATCACTAACACCGCTCTGTCTTACCCAGTCACAGTCTCACACTTTATAATATCAACTCCACGCTATCTCCAAAAGTATGTGGACACCTGACCACCACATTCATATGCAAGTCTTCTCCAAATTGCTTTGTATATACTGTACCATAGCATAACAGCTTCCCTTTGAACCAAGATGTCCAAACATGTTCCAGCATGACAATGCTCCTGTGCACAAAGCGAGCTCCATGAAGACATGGTTCGCCAAGGTGGGATGGACAGTGTTTTGTGCCACTTGACCCCAACCCCACTGAACACCTTTGGGATGAACTGGAATGCCGACTGCACCCCAGGCCTCCTCATCCAACATCAGTCCCTGATCTCAGTAATGCTCTAGATGAATGAACACAAATCTCCATAGCAACACTCCAAAATGTAGTGGAAAGCCTTCCCAGAAGAGTGGGGCTTATTATAAGAGCAAAATGACAACTAAATCTGGACTAGGACGTACAAAAAGCACGAGTGCCGTGGTCAGGTGTGCACAAACTTTTAGCCGTATAGTGTATGTGACGTCATAATAACACCTACAATACTATAACCACTTCAATGTGTCAGCATTTAATAAAAGGCTTACGACATATTGCAGTTTAGTCCAAAGAGCTGTTCGTCTTATTTGATACCACACTGCTGTTGAATTCTTAATTCTGATTCGTCAAGATGTGTTGATGAATTTTCTATCTCGGCAGCTCTGAGAGTAGTTTTATCGACAAGGAAAATCATGTTTGTTCTCATACTTGATCATTTTTATCAGAACAGCAAATTCACAGGGGCTTGTATGGCAGATACTTCGTTGTTTTTTGTTTTGTGAGGAGATGATCACTTCGCATTTTTGGACGGAGTTTCGCATGTTCAAACAGTCAGACGTAATGCTGTTCCTAACACGGAAAAGTCTTCAGGATGTGAGACAAGCTGCATTCTTTTGTCTCTTTACCTTCAAGCGAGAGAAAATAAGCGAAGGTGGTGACAGAACAGTTTATAGTTACCAGAACACAAGTGATAATAATAATTATTCTATCCACATTCACTGGATATGAGCAATCGCACACTCTGATTGGCTACTCTACTACTAGGCTATCAGCTCATATACCATGAGTAGAGAAAAACAAAATGGTGGTATCAAGTATTTAAAAGAAACAGAAATAGCTAAAAGAATATAATCGTGGGCCCCCACCCCAGACAAAATTGCCTGTTCCACACTCCAGCCCAGTCGGTGGCAGTAATGCACCTTTAAGTTGGTTTGTCAACCACCAAAAAACCCCAAAAGAACAACAACAAAATGGCGGCGTGTGTTGCTGAACCGACCGAGGACGAAATAAAAATTCTACTCGAAAAAACAAAACAAAAAAAAAAGCAACAAAATATGGAATAAAGGTATTTGATGGTAAGAGCGTTTTTTTTAATTTCTCAAGAATTATCGCATTTTTCACAAATTGCTACTGTCGTTTCGCCGCTTTGTTTACATTCTAAGCGGAAAGAATTTTTTCAGACGTTTTGTATAAAGTTTATCTCTCAAATTTGCAGAAAATAAAAATGCTCCGTTTCTCAAAATCCAGTGAACGTGGATAGAATAAAACAGTTATTCCACTCAATCTCGTCATACATGACTTATAGCCAACTCAGCGCCACGCACCTCATCGTCTGTCAGCTCATTTACGACTCGATTTTGTGGAATAACTGTTAATTAACTTGTTTCACAGACACTCCACAACTACAAATGAATAAAAATAATATACGTGACGTGCTTCAAAGAATTGTCAAACTGCTGTGGCATGAGAGGAATAAAAACACTTCACCTGCTGTTGATGATTATTTTCCTGAAACACAGCCTGTTGATTTTTATTCCTTCCATATCAGTTTTGGAAAATGAATAGCTATAATGCAAACATGAAGCATTCTGAGAACCGAGTCATCGTAATATTCATTAATAAAAGTGAAAAACAAAGTGTTCTGTTCATTATCTTGCCTTCTTTCAATTAAAAGACATTGTCTAGACCAGTGTTGTAGTTGAATCACTAAACCTCGAGTCCAGTCTCGAGTCCCCAGTGTTCAAGTCCGAGTCAAGTCCAAATCATTAAAGAAAATTTCGAGTCGAGTCCGCTATTCATCAGAGTCGAGTCTGAGAACAACACTCCAACCGCACCATTTGACGGTGGCTATTTTAACGCCATTGACATTAGTTTGTTCTTGAACATGACGTATGAACAGGTGAATGTGCTTCTTTTTATCAGGGAGTGCGAAGTATTCTGTCAGAGATGGTTGGGAGACGGATGTAAGTGCAGAAGGTGTGTTTATTAATACAAGTGAAGAGACGTAAACAATCCAGAACGGCAGGCAAAATCGTAAAACGGTGAAACAGGCAATAGGTCAAGCGAGGCACAAACAGGTTATCGTAGACTCGGCAGAATCAAAGACGAGAAACAGGAAATCAGGGATCAGGAAACCAAACAAGGAAATAAAGCTCGATAACGTGTCAGCAACGCAACTCAATACTTCGCAAAGTAAGTGCATTTTCACAGTTTTGATATACTGTAGGTGCGCTGATTGCGCCTTAATCCTGTGCAGTTGCGAGTCATTTACGGCGCGCACGAGAGTCCGCTTGGTGCACGCGCTGTCCGGAACGCACCCGAGAGTCTATCTGATGCACGTGCCAAGGTGTGCAGGTGTGACACTCTTGCACAAAATTAGTACAAAAATTAATGTAGATATAAATATCTTATGCTAAATTATGATGGCATGTTACAAAAAATAAAGAAAAAATCCGAGTCCTCGTCTCCAATTTATGAGTCCGTATGCAGTTAATGCACGAGTCCGAGTCATCAGTGCTCAAGTCCAAGTCAAGTCACCAGTCCTTAAAATTAAGGCATGAGTCCTGGACTCGAGTACTACAAGCCTGGTCTAGACACAAGAGGACCATGAAATAAAACCATGTTAGTCTTAAAGAGCAAGAATTAACACTGAGGAGCGTACATGGCAATAGATGTAAAAAAACTAAAGCAAATGATGTCTGAGAACAGGGTTTTCAGATATTCACTTTTACACAGTGCTTTCTCAAACAGCACTTTCTTGTATTTGTTTTTGATGAAGGAGGAAAAAATGTTCTGGCTATAGGACGCAGACTTTTTTGTATGAAACCAGCAGGATTCGGACAAACTCCATAAACATCGAAGCTGTAAACCAACGAAGATATGATTGTTGTCTTTTTCAGTTATTGTCTGTTTTAAACTTGCAGTTTCTTAGATATTGGTTTTGGTTTGAGTAATGTTAACATTGATTTCAGGTGAAAAATTCGCTGGAATTAGGAACGTCCCGATGTTCTGTTGTTACATCATGGTAATATGAGGCGCTTTCAGACCAAACAGTTCGAGGAACTTATTGAGAGGAACTATCCACTGTGAATTACATACAGTACCAGTCAAAAGATTCGACACACCTCCTAAATCAGTGGCTTTTCTTTATTTTTATTCATTAAACAGGCACTTCATGTCTTAAAGTAATGATGGAAGTTGTTTCTCTTTACTTAGTTGAGCGGTTCTTGACATAATATGGATTACTACAATTATTGAATAGGGCCATTTAGTGTATTTTTATTATTTACTATTTACTGTTTGATCTCAAACACATTAAGAAGGCAAGAAACTCATCCACTAATTATCTTTTGACGAGACAGTTGTTAATTGAAAAGCGTTCCAGGTAACGACCTCATGACGCTGGTTAAGATAGTGTGCAAAGCGTCATGAAGGTAAACGCTGGCTTCTTTGAAGAATCTAAAATAGGAAACATGTTTTGTTTTGTTGACCGCTTATTTCCATACATGTTCCAGATGTGATCTCATAATTTTGATGCCTTCAATATTGTTCTACAATGTAGAAAATAGTCAAAATACAGAAAACCCGATGAATGAGTAGAATAGGGGTGTACAAACTTTTTTGACTGGTACTGTAAGTTCGAGTTGTTTTTTTCTTTTCCGCTTGCATTGGTGCCATCGGTCGGAATGCTGCAGTGATGTAAACCTGTTTGCTAGCGTGACGTTAGAAGGAAATGCTAGTGAAGATTTTTACATTTTGCTTATATGCGTCAAAATCCTGCTGTATTCCCTGCATCGCATAAACGCTTAATAAAACCTGGACTTCACGGTCGGTCAATTTATCCATGGTTGGTTTTTTTTCCCCTTTTCTTTTTTCCATTTTTTAACGCTAAAGTTAAGAGTCATAGTTTACACGGGTTTTTGAATATGGCGGTTAGTCGTGCTGCACTGGCTCATGTTTGACCAATCAACATACAGTGGTGTTTGAAAGTTTGTGAACCCTTTAGAATTTTCTATATTTCTGCATAAATATGACCTAAAACATCATCAGATTTTCACACAAGTTCTTAAAGTAGATAAAGAGAACCCAGTTAAACAAATGAGACAAACATATTATACTTGGTCATTTATTTATTGAGGAAAATGATCCAATATTACATATCTGTGAGTGGCAAAAGTATGTAAACCTCTAGGATTAGCAGTTAATTTGAAGGTGAAATTAGACTCAGGTGTTTTCAATCAATGGAATGACAATCAGGTGTGAGTGGGCACCCTGCTTTATTTAAAGAACAGGGATCTATCAAAGTCTGATCTTCACAACACATGTTTGTGGAAGTGTATCATGGCACGAACAAAGGAGATTTCTGAGGACTTCAGAAAAAGCGTTGTTGATGCTCATCAGGCTGGAAAAGGTTACAAAACCCTCTCTAAAGAGTTTGGACTCCACCAATCCACAGTCAGACAGATTGTGTACAAATGGAGGAAATTCAAGACCATTGTTACCCTCCCCAGGAGTGGTCGACCAACAAAGATCACTCCAAGAGCAAGGCGTGTAATAGTCAGCGAGGTCACAAAGGACCCCAGGGTAACTTCTAAGCAACTGAAGGCCTCTCTCACATTGGCTAATGTTAATGTTCATGAGTCCACCATCAGGAGAACACTGAACAACAATGGTGTGCATGGTAGGTTTGCAAGGAGAAAACCACTGCTCTCCAAAAAGAACATTGCGACTCGTCTGCAGTTTGCTAAAGATCATGTGGACAAGCCAGAAGACTACTGGAAAAATGTTTCATGCATGGATGAGACCAGAATAGAACTTTTTGGTTTAAATGAGAAGCATTATGTTTGGAGAAAGGAAAACGCTGCATTCCAGCATAAGAACCTTATCCCATCTGTGAAACATGGTGGTGGTAGTATCATGGTTTGGGCCTGTTTTGCTGCATCTGGGCCAGGACGGCTTGCCATCATTGATGGAACAATGAATTCTGAATTATACCAGCAAATTTTAAAGGAAAATGTCAGGACATCTGTCCATGAACTGAATCTCAAGAGAAGGTGGGTCATGCAGCAAGACAACGACCCTAAGCACACAAGTTGTTCTACCAAAGAATGGTAAAAGAAGAATAAAGTTTATGTTTTGGAATGGCCAAGTCAAAGTCCTGACCTTAATCCAATCGAAATGTTGTGGAAGGACCTGAAGCGAGCAGTTCTCATCTCATCTCATTATCTCTAGCCGCTTTATCCTTCTACAGGGTCGCAGGCAAGCTGGAGCCTATCCCAGCTGACTACGGGCGAAAGGCGGGGTACACCCTGGACAAGTCGCCAGGTCATCACAGGGCTGACACATAGACACAGACAACCATTCACACTCACATTCACACTTACGGTCAATTTAGAGTCACCAGTTAACCTAACCTGCATGTCTTTGGACTGTGGGGGAAACCGGAGCACCCGGAGGAAACCCACGCGGACACGGGGAGAACATGCAAACTCCGCACAGAAAGGCCCTCGCCGGCCCCAGGGCTCGAACCCAGGACCTTCTTGCTGTGAGGCGACAGCGCTAACCACTACACCACCGTGCCGCCAAGCGAGCAGTTCATGTGAGGAAACCCACAAACATCCCAGAGTTGAAGCTGTTCTGTATGGAGGAATGGGCTAAAATTCCTCCAAGCCGGTGTGCAGGACTGATCAACAGTTACTGGAAACGTTTAGTTGCAGTTATTGCTGCACAAGGGGGTCACACCAGATACTGAAAGCAAAGGTTCACATACTTTTGCCGCTCACAGATATGTAATATTGGATCATTTTCCTCAATAAATAAATGACCAGGTACGGTATAATATGGTTGTCTCATTTGTTTAACTGGATTATCTTTATCTACTTTTAGGACTTGCGTGAAAATCTGATGTTGTTTTAGGTCATATTTATGCAGAAATATGGAAAAAATTCTAAAGGGTTCACAAACTTTCAAGCACCACTGTATGCTTACGTCTGGACCAATCACCGTACACTTACCGTATATCACTCATGGCTCCTCTTGTGTTAGGTGAGTACCAACCCTGAAGTTGGAGATAAAAAAAAGGTTCCTGCAGTGCAGAAACATGAAAAAGGGGAACTTCTTCCAACAGTTCAAAGAACTCTGAAAAAGTTCCTCCAGTCCAAAAGCATCTTTCATATTTCAGTAAATTACTGAAACTACAAGTCCTAAACTTTTTTTTTTCCCACAACAACAGTTCTGTTCAATGTTCACAAAAAGGATACTCATATGTCCCTTTGCTTGTTGCCATCATTATACCTTAACCAATGGTACCTTTAAAATGGTTACCAGGAAATGTCAATATAGTGTACCTTTAAAAAAAAAAGAATCAAAATATATGCACTTTTCTAAAAAAAAAAAAAACACACTAAAGGAAAAAAGGTGTACCTTTGATGGTGTCACCCCGGCAACAAGGAATAGTACATTTGACTACCTTTATTGTGAGAGCGAGAATATTGGGCATGTTGAATATCCTGATGCTTCATGTTACCTGAATACTAGCACAACCCTAAAAGTACTCCGCATTCTCTTTGTGAGCCCATTAGCGTGATTACTACTCTAAACAAACACGCCTTTCATTTCAGACTAACCCTCCCGTAATCATTTAACACCCTGAATGATCTCGCGTCACGCTAACTTATCATTTAAGCAAAAGTGGAATGGCTGTAATGTTTATTCACCAGTGCTCTTATTAAGATCAATCAGATTCATGAATATTCATCATGATTAAAACTTGTTTTCGAGTCCCTCACTGTTCCTCCCGTGCAAAAAAAAGAAAGAAAAAAAAGAATTGGAGAAGAAGAAAGTTCGGATGTGCGCAGTGTTGATACATCGCCCTATCGTTACGACTGCAAGATATAGAGGATATTACACGGTTGTGCGAAGATATGAAGTTTATCTACGAGTGGTGAACATATTCACGAACGAGTGAAAATTTTTCAACACGACAAGATAAGCTTCATATCTTCGCGCCACCGTGTAATGTTCTTTAGATCATATGTACACATCCACAAAGAAAAAAAAATGTGCAAGTTAATCAAAAGAATTTTAATTTCTAACCGGCTCGCCATTTTGACAAGGCGCGTCTAATCTGAAGGAAAACACTGGGAGTGATATCGGAGTGAAATATCAGGAATTATTACACATACAGGACACTTTTGCGATGGGATAAAAACGTGTTCTGTTCCCTTCTAGCAAGTTTCATACCTTTGGTTCGATAGCATGCAATATTGTTAGCATATCGCTTATCCGAAGTGTATTACGTCACTGTACTCAATGGAGAATGAGCGTTGAATATGGTTTACGATATTGCATGGTTGTCAAGACAGCATGATGTCACACGTCGGAGACGTAAAACTTCCGCACTAGCGAGCGACTGAGACAATTTGTAAACAAACATGGCCGCCAGGTTTGCTTTGTTAAATACGGAAGATTTTGAGATAGTTTTGAAAGAGAAAGACGCATTGAACACCCGAAAGGAACTTGTATGTTTCAGGATAATAATATCGGCTAGCTTTTTTTCATGGTATATCAGATGTATTCCATTCAGCTACTCATCTTCGACTCGTTCAATATCATGCTAGCTGAATGGAATATATCTAATATACCACTCAACGCCAGCCAGTATTATTTAAATATGGCACTCAGATCCGCGATGTATCTCGTATGAAAAATGCAAGTTTTTCAACATAAGATAAATTTCATATCTTCAACCCAACATGCGATTTTCTTTTTATTTTCGAGACACATTTACAAACAAAAAGTTCCCAAATTAACAAAACAATTTATCGATTTTCTCACGAGTGACAAATAGAGATTTATGCCACAGGTTTGGTTCTCCATGTCCCAGATGTAGCTCGTGTGAAAAATACGAGTGACGTATTTCCCAGTAAAACACTCGTGTCCATATAATATCAATGTTTATCAGTGGAATGAATGTCTAGCCTCTTTTCTGCTTTATTATATATGTTTAGATATATGGTTTGTAGCAATGATGTGCAAATGAAAGCCTTGGTTTGTGTGTCTCTGTCCCCGTCTGCCTCTTTAAGGTTTTCGAAGCTTCTGAGTTTGGGTCTCACCCTCTTTTCTCAGTGGCTCAGGGAGCTCTGGATCTGCAACAAGTGAGTATCATATTGATAACGGACATCAGATGGGCAACTAGCTGGCTGCTGCATCTTTACGGTAATTTTTAATCGAACTGCCTCAGTGCATGGAGACAGGCTTTGTTCTCCTGCCATGCTACATGTCGCATGTTGCAACCAGATTTGCTCTTGAGCCAGGGAGAACGACTGCACAAAATCTCCCTCTTTTTCCCCCCCACTTTCTTTTAGGTTTGCGCATGGCTTTATTCCTAGTTCTGACTGACAATTTGGCCAAACATTCAGTCAGCAACATCAAATGTAATCAAACAGCCAGGACATTTTGCACCGGCTTCTTTAGCTTTGCACTGCAGCTACAAGGCTAATATTGCTAACGAATAAAAAGTAAATATGCTGTAAACGTTCAACTTTGTACATACAAATAAACTGGAACACTATCATCATGGAAATTACTTGCAGTGTACATTTCTCAACATCGCTTGAATCTGATAAGCAATGTGCTCTTCAAAATGGCCGCCACCACTGATATTAGCTTTTTCGTTCTTTTTTTTTAAAACATTTATAGACACCAGATATCTGACACAGTGTCAGAAACCACTTAGGAAAGTCTCATCTCATCTCATTATCTCTAGCTGCTTTATCCTGTTCTACAGGGTCGCAGGCAAGCTGGAGCCTATCCCAGCTGACTACGGGCGAAAGGCGGGGTACACCCTGGACAAGTCGCCTGGTCATCGCAGGGCTGACACATAGACACAGACAACCATTCACACTCACATTCACACCTACGGTCAATTTAGAGTCACCAGTTAACCTAACCTGCATGTCTTTGGACTGTGGGGGAAACCGGAGCACCCGGAGGAAACCCACGCGGACACGGGGAGAACATGCAAACTCCACACAGAAAGGCCCTCGCCGGCCCCGGGGCTCGAACCCAGGACCTTCTTGCTGTGAGGCGACAGCGCTAACCACTACACCACCGTGCCGCCCCACTTAGGAAAGTACAAGACATATTTTGAAGTGAGAGTATGATGATTTAATTCTATCACATTTGCACAAAGTCGAGTAGCTGTATGTTTTTCTGACATATTAGCCTCGCTGTAGGCGGCACGGTGTTGTAGTGGTTAGCGCTGTCGCCTCACGGCAAGAAGGTCTGGGTTCGAGCCCCATGGCCGGCGAGGGCCTTTCTGTGTGGAGTTTGCATGTTCTCCCCGTGTCCGCGTGGGTTTCCTCCGGGTGCTCCGGTTTCCCCCACAGTCCAAAGACATGCAGGTTAGGTTAACTGGTGACTCTAACACTACGTTCAGACTGCAACCTGAAATGACCCATATCCGATTTGTTGTGAAATCCGATTTTTTTGTTAGGCCGTTCACATTACCAATTATATGAGACTTGTATGCGATCTCCAATATGAACGGAAAACGACCCAAAAGTGTCCCGCATGCGCAAATTGACACGTAATAAGCACATCTACGTAATACATAAACAAAAAAAAGCGCACTCTTCATGTTTAATGATTTCTTTTTTTTTGTTTGTTTGTTTGTTTGTTTAATTATCTGGTTAGTGTTAAAGTGTGAGGTCTCGTGTGTGTTTTTGTTTCTGAACTGAAATGAAAACGTGTAGCCTGGTAACGAGGGTTGACTCCTAAATGTCTCTCTAATTTCTATATAAGTGCACTACATGTTACTAGGAAGTAATGGATTTTTAAACTCTATATAGTGCACTCGAGCTTCAGTAGGCAGTCGTTTGGGATACGGCCGCTGTATTACCAAACTCTTAATTCAGGCTTAATAATTTGCACATATTTATTTCGTCATATTAATAAACTTTTTCTACATTTTTATAAATATTTATTTAGATTATTTATAGCCAGCTGAATTCTGCAACTTCTCTCAGCGCTGGCTCAAGGTGCATAAACACCAGTGCAGTTTGCTATGGAGATGAGGCGAGACCTGGCGATGTGGTTTTTGTGGCGGCGGCAGAACTCACACAATAATCTGATTAATGTGGGCAGCAGACTAATGAGACCGAAGGTGTCAAATTACTGGAAATTTCCAGAACAATCTTATAATCTTGTAATACAGGGTGGTTTAAGTTATAAATTAGTTATAGAAACTGTTTTATTTAATCAGGCGAACAGATAAACATCCAGGTCCCTACCAAATCCACCATTAGCTTGATCAATTCTATAAAAGTCTATTTAAATTCTGAAAACTGTACAAATGTTGTTGTTTTCCACCAAAGAGGCGGGATTAGCCAACGCAGAATAGTGAGATTTGTCTCTTGTTGATGACGTGTAGGTCGCATGAATGCGACCTGTCCGGTCAGACTGCAGTCGCATGTGAAAATATCGGATATGCATCGGAATTAGGACCACATATCCAAGCGGCCTGGGTCGCATGTGAAAAAATCGGATCTGTGTCGTTCAGATTGTCAATAACAAATCGGATACAGGTCGCATATCGGCAAAAAAAATCGGATATGGGTCGTTTCAGGGTGCAGTCTGAACGTAGTCTAAATTGACCGTAGGTGTGAATGTGAGTGTGAATGGTTGTCTGTGTCTATGTGTCAGCCCTGTGATGACCTGGCGACTTGTCCAGGGTGTACCCCGCCTTTCGCCCGTAGTCAGCTGGGATAGGCTCCAGCTTGCCTGCGACCCTGTAGAACAGGATAAAGCGGCTAGAGATAATGAGATGAGATTAGCCTCGCTGTGTGTGAGCAGATGTGCATTAGCCTTGTAGCTACGGTGCAAACACAAACTTCAGACAACCAAACAGGACTTCTGGTGGAAGAGCAGAGATGGGAACATGAAGTTTTTGGCTGAAGTGGACCTGTGTATTCCTTGAGAATGATGGTTTATAGGATGGTCTGCAAACATTTCACGTTATTCTCAGTATTTTGCCCTCAGGGTATGTAGCGATCTAGCCTTCTTGTCGGGTTTGTTTACAACTCGTCGAATCTAAAAACTTAAAACAGATCGAGCTCTTTTTTGAAGTGTTGGTGTGCTCCGGGGTTGCACAACTTTTTCCTCATGTTTTATCTATGAAGTGCCATGACACAAAGTTACATAAAATGCACATGTGCTCACATCAGCCACACACGGCAAGTGTGTGAAGTCGTGTGGAAATGTTTTTGCGTAAACCAAACCGAACTTAAAGTTCATGACCTGTTTACAAAAGTTGGTTTTCTTCATATTTTCGCATGGTTAGGTTTTTTGCGATCAACAATTTTTATTGAGCAGATAAGTATAGAAGGCCAGAAGAAAACTATATACAACAGGGAAAGTGAGCTCATAAAAAAAATTAAAAATAGATAAATAAAACATCGCAGATATACAGCCATCAAAAATGAAAATACAGACACTTGCAGTTTTTCAGAATGTTCTTCAGTGACAATGTTCCAAGAGGTAATGGTAGGAGGTTTAGCTTTATTGATTCTAGCTGTGGAGCGTTCTAGCAGTGCAATATTTTTAAAATCAGAGAGCCAATTTGAGGTAGCTAGGGATTAAACCAGTGCTTTAGAATGTTTTTTTTTTTTTGGCAGCTGTCAATCTGTGATCCAAAATCCCAAAACCTTCATATTGGAGGACACTCCCAAAACATGTGAAAGTATGTGCCTATTTGATCAGAATTACAATGTGTGCGTAGAGGGCTTGAGATTCTTCCCATTTTGTGCAGTAGGTACGGTGTAGTGGAGGCTCTGTGTATCAATTTGAAATGAATTAACTGATGCGCAGGATTCTTGGACAATGAAGGGATGCGCTCCCATATCCACGTCCAGTTGGGACTGGACTCATATCTAATCAACTCTTTGTCCCATATTAAATTAACAGGGGGTGGCTTGTGGGGTGGCACGGTGGTGTAGTGGTTAGCGCTGTCGCCTCACAGCAGGAAGGTCCAGGTTCGAACCCCGTGGCGGGCGAGGGCCTTTCTGTGCAGAGTTTGCATGTTCTCCCCGTGTCCGCGTGGGTTTCCCCCGCAGTCCAAAGACATGCAGGTTAGGTTAACTGGTGACTCTAAATTGACCGTAGGTGTGAATGTGAGTGTGAATGGTTGTCTGTGTCTATGTGTCAGCCCTGTGATGACCTGGCGACTTGTCCAGGGTGTACCCCGCCTTTTGCCCGTAGTCAGCTGGGATAGGCTCCAGCTTGCCTGCGACCCTGTAGAACAGGATAAAGCGGCTAGAGATAATGAGGTGAGATGAGGGGGTGGCTTGTAGGTGTGAGCCAGTAAGTCCTTGTATATAGGTGAAATAGATCTATATTTGGGAGTAGCCATTTTGACAGTGGATGAGGAGGGATATTCTTCCCCCAAGGAACACCATATGCTTGAAGTGTAGATCTTAATCTGAGATACATACCATAAAATACCAAATAATAGCCCGGGCGATTATTTGTCTCAATCACGTAAGAGACCCGGCGCGTATTAGAGACTAGGCGGCTATTTGGAACAGGCGATTAATTCCTTCTTCACAAATACCTTCCCCAAAATCTACCTCAAAACGGGGAAAAAAATCATTCTCAGATAGGCCTACTTTTAACCAGTATAACTTACAGTTTGTTTAGAGTTAGATTACAGATAGCACGGTGCCGACTTCGGGGAATTTTGAAGACGCAGAATGCATCTTCGCATGGCACAGTCGGGGTGGATAAAGGATAAATCACACACCTTTTCCTGTTAATGACTAGTTAAGCGCATGCTTTACAAAATAATCAAGAAACCACACCATTGTCTGTGCGCAGCACTGTGATTTAATTACTCTGCAAAGTTATGGTCACTTGCTATCACCCTCACCCATGCAGCCTCCACCCTTTGCGCTTCGCGATGTCTGTCAATCTGAAATTGCATGGAGGGCGCGACGTTGAAGCAACATAATTAGGGTGCGAAGTGTCAAACCAAAGGGTTTTTTCTTATGCTGAAAAATAAGTGACCTGCAGTGGCTACATACTGTCATCTTGCATCACGTTTCTCTCCAAGACGTCTCCCTATTTGGCCGATATGAGCCTATTCCCCGAGTGAGTTGGTACGGTGGCTCGACCCCGTAGAAAACTTAAAGTTCGGATGAAAGTTAGTTGAATAGGTTACTGACTTGTAGGCCTACATGTTGCCTGCCTGACGCGTGCTTCTGCCCAACTTGCACGACAGATTACTTGTTGAAAAGGCCCCTTGGATTAGATTGGCCGCGAGCAGACTGAAATGCATGTTAGAACGCTCTCACCTTTTTTGTAAAGCGTCTTCCAGATCCGAATGGGTAAGGGCAAGTGAAATGGTATAAGGTCTTTAATAAAACTCAGTGTGTGCTTTGACGCATGCATTCGGCAATTTAGGTCGTTTAACAGAAGCAGCAGTCCAACCTTGGAAACCCGCAGTCCTCAATGTGACCACACATGCTGGCTTTCGTTGGGTATACCCAAAGGGGTGGCTAAGACATCTGTCAAAAGTTACGGAGTTGCATTCCTCAAGAAATATTACGGTAGACCAAGATTATAACATTGAAATGGCATGTTTATTATCACGTAACAAAATGTTGTAAACAGTATTATAGAAATAATTTCATTCATTCATTCATTCATTCATTCATATTGTTTCGGTAGAAAACTATGCAATGCAAAATCGTTTAAACACCAGAAAACCAGAAAAGTGCTGGGCCTCAAGATTCTAGATAGAACGTTCGGACGCTTTTTTTTTTTTTTAGACCCCGGCGAGTATTCGGAACCGGCCTTTATTTGTCACAACACACGCGTACACCCGGCCGTTAAAGGGAACTCGGCGGTTAATTGGAACTCGGCTATTATTTGGTATTTTACGGTAAAATAAGAAGAAGCAGGTCGTGAGTAACAGTGTCTTATGTTCTGAGGCCATTCTCGTTAAAGATGTCTTTTAAAAGAATGACACCTTTGTCAACCCAAGATTTACTGTACATGTGACGGGTTTATTGTCAGTCAGAAGATTGTAATTTTTCCGTATAGGAGATTGATTGGTGAGTCTGAGTGAGCTTCCCAGATAATTTTCAATGTCATGCCATAATTTCAGTAAGTTAAGAACAATATAGTTATACTTGGTTTTAGATTGACCCTTTGGGGTTCCAGTGAATAAAATATCTTCAAGACGGTGAGGGTGGACAGACTGTTCTGCTAGGCCTCGCCACATCACTTTTGAGCTTGTGTCCATCCAAACTCTTAGGGATTTTATCTGGAACACCCAAAAATACAGTTTGAAGTTTGGGAGGGAGAGACCCCTTTTGTCTTTAGGCTGCTGTAGTGTTGAAAATTTAATTCTTGGGCGTTTATTGTTCCAGATAAATAAACAAATTAGGCGTTTCAGTTCAGAGAAAAATGTTTGAGGAGGAGAAAGTGGCAGCATAGCGTATACGAAATTTAACCTAGGAAGAATATTCATTTTTTTACAGTGGCAATTCGACCTTAGACTTAACGGTGCCCATCTCTGCAAGTCATACTTAATATTATCAAATATCAGTGTGTAGCTCTGTTTTACAATATGCTGACGTGACCCAGATATTCCTATTCCCAAATATGTGAGTTCAGAAACAACAGGTATGTGAGATGGTGTACAAGTCTTTTTGGCTGCATCATTAAGGGGCATCAGGACAGATTCGGACCAATTTATTTCATATCCACTTCGTTTACTGAAGTCATTGAAGATCTGGAGACATCTTGGGATTGACTGTACTAAATCTGAAATAAGAGCAATATCATCTGCATACAGAGAGATGTGATGATTTATGCCTTTGACAGAAATTGGGGAGAGGACAGTATCTAATCTGATGGTCTGGGCTAAAGGCTCAAGAAACAAAGCAAAAAGCAGTGGGGAAAGAGGACAACCTTGCCGGGTGCCTCTTTGAAGTCTGAAGGGATTGGAGCACTGTTGTCCTGTAGAGACTGTTGCAGTAGATTCATTTTATAAAACCTGTATCATGTGTATGAACTGACTACCAAATCCAAATTGTTCAAGAAGTAGCACAAGTAGGTCCACTCTACGCAGTCAAAAGCTTTTTCCGCATCCAGAGAGAAGACCGTACACAGGATTCTTTGAGTGAGGAGGAGACATCAATTATGTTAAGTAAACGCCTAATATTATCAGAGGCTAGTCTACCACAGACAAAACCTGTCTGGTCGTAGTCAATTAGTTCGTCTGTAACTGTCTGAAGATGTTTAGAGAGCACGTTTGCATACAACTTTGCATCAATGGAGATGAGTGAGATGGGGCGAAAGCTACTGCACAAATGTGGGTCTTTCCCTTTTTTGAGTAGTCGGGATATTAAAGCAGTGTTTTGATCCCTGTGTAGGGAGCCATGATCAATTGCATAATTGAATGAATTTAAGATATTTCCCAGAGCTCAGAATAAAGTTCTGGTGGGAGGCCATCTAGGCCTGGAGACTTGCCCTTCTGCATGGAGTTCAGTGCTGACTTTAACTCCTTCATTGTTATGGGTGCATCAAGAGCCTGAATTTGTGACTGGTTAAGCTTTAGGAGATTTAGGCCAGCAAGAAATTCTTTGCATTTACCGTATTTTGGTCTGAAATGGATTCTGAACTATAGAGATTTATGTAATAATCTTTAACCCTTTGATGCAAAACATGGGTCAAAAGTGACCCGGCTGAGATTTTATCTTCTATATCTTTGCAATAAATTAATTCCATCATTCAGTATTCAAGGTATTCCTCAATTAACTTGTTTTTGATCATCATACATCCTTATTTTGGCGGCACGGTGGTGTAGTGGTTAGCGCTGTCGCCTCACAACAAAAAGGTCCGGGTTCGAGCCCCGTGGCCGGCGAGGGCCTTTCTATGTGGAGTTTGCATGTTCTCCCCGTGTCCGCGTGGGTTTCCTCCGGGTGCTCTGGTTTCCCCCACAGTCCAAAGACATGCAGGTTAGGTTAACTGGTGACTCTAAATTGACCGTAGGTGTGAATGTGAGTGTGAATGGTTGTCTGTGTCTATGTGTCAGCCCTGTGATGACCTGGCGACTTGTCCAGGGTGTACCCCGCCTTTCGCCCGTAGTCAGCTGGGATAGGCTCCAGCTTGCCTGCGACCCTGTAGAACAGGATAAAGCGGCTAGAGATAATGAGATGAGACATCCTTATTTTATTTTTTCCTTTCTTACTTTTTGAATAAAAAACCTTTTTGTATCACTACCCTTCTAATGCACAACCTGGGTCAAAAACGACCTGCATTCATTTTCCAGGTTATTTCATGTATGGCTGAGTGTTTCTATGATGGGTTATTCCATGCCAAATCAACAAGAGGTTATGCTCGACCATCTTAGATTTCAATGAAATTTGGAGGGCTCAGAGATACTATTAAAAGAAGTTAATCCCCAAAACTTGAGCTTCTTATCACCAATAGTTTCAGAGATACAGGCATTTGAATTTTTCGATTTTTTTGTTTTTTGCTCAAAACATACATATTTCAAAGTACAATATAATCTTTATTATGCAAGATAGAAACCTAAAATTTTGCACAGAGAGACTCAATGTCTTGTACTACAAGCTTCAACTTAGAATTTCAATGGTCATTGTATATTAGATGGTGATTTTAGCAAGGAAATTAAAAAGACAAATTTGCATTTTTTGCATTTTTAACTCATTCTGGAAGCTTGCCTGTGGCAGTAATGCTTAAACTAAGAATGTTATTCAAATCTACACAGAAATATCTACCAATTTCAGTTTTACCAAGTCTCCACTATTCCTAGTTTGTCTGTAATAGGGTTTTGAAATTCGCCAATTTCTAAAACATGCCATTTTCAGTAGCATGGATTCCAATGTGGGATAGCAGTTAGGAACTTGTAAATTTTTTTCAGTAATCCCCAAGACCCATATTTTATATTTCCAAATTTTTGTTCTGTGTCTCTCAAGTATTTTTAAACTACAGGGGTTTAAAAAATCCATTTTCACCAAATTTGAATTTTTGATATATTTTCATATAACTGATATTTGAGGGTTAATAAATGCTTCAATAAGGCTCAAGTAGGTTAGGAGACATGTTTCTTCCTCAATTTTAAATAAAATTTCAATTAAGGCTCAGTATTAATTATTTGTAAATTGATTTTAATCTAAGACTGTGTAACATTAGCAATCAATGACCAGCTATTGTGTACCAGTCAACAGCCAGCCTTATCAATATCAACACAGCACAATAGGTGACCTTTGATACCAGAACAGGTGGCTCATATCTTATAGTTTTAGAGTCTGTAAACTGCATACTTGTTCAGATAACATTATATTGCTTGAATTATATTAAATACATTGTAATACAGAGCACTGAGAAAATTTACCAATGTTATTAACTGAATGTGTTTCTTTGCAAGGATTGGATATTTTGAATAGTTGACTAGGGAATTTAATTGTGGTTGCTTTCAATTTGAGATCAGTATAAATGAGTTTGTTCTTAGACATCTAGAAATGGCTGAACTTCCTCCCTGTTCTATAGGAATTGGACTAAAGAAAGATTCTGACTGCCATAAACTAACATACAACAGAAATTGTTAGTTAAGTGATTTATATGAAAAATGACTGACTTCTTTAGTTTTTATATATATATTTACTGAAAAATGTGAAATGTTCATATATTATTTAGCTTATTTCAAAATGATAATATTTTTAAAACCATATTTCTGTGACATGAACACAAGTAAAATGTTTCCTTATCTATACAAATCATTTAGTTGTATTTATCAGTCCTTAATCATCAATAAAATGGAAATAATATAAAAAATTTGAATTTGGAAAAAATGGATTTTTTAAACACCTGTAGCTCAGAAATACTTGAGAGACACAGAACAAAAACTTGGAAATATAAAATATGGGTCTAGGATATTACTGAAAAAAATGTACAAGTTCCTAACTGCTATCCCACATTGGAATCCATGCTACTGAAAATGGCATGTTTTAGAAATCGGCAAATTTCAAAACCCTATTACAGACAAACTAGGAATAGTGGAGACTTGGTAAAACTGAAATTGGTAGATATTTCTGTGTAGATTTGAATAACATTCTTAGTTTAAGCATTACTGCCACAAGCAAGCTTCCAGAATGAATTAAAAATGCAAATTTGTCTTTTTAATTTCCTTGTTAAAATCACCATCTAATATACAATGACCACTGAAATTCTAAGTTGAAGCTTGTAGTACAAGACATTGAGTCTCTCTGTGCAAAATTTTAGGTTTCTATCTTGCATAATAAAGATTATATTACACTTTGAAATATGTATGTTTTGAGCAAAATGCAAAAAAATCGAAAAATTCAAATGCCTGTATCTCTGAAACCGTTGGAGATAGGAAGCTCAAATTTTGGGGATTAACTTCTTTTAATAGTATCTCTGAGCCCTCCAAATTTCATTGAAATCTGAGCTGGTCGAGCATAAATTTGTCAGATATTTGTTGATTTGGCATGGAATGACCCTGATATACTTTTGAAATAAATTCATTTTGTCATTTGCTTTTCCAAATATGCAGTAAATATCTTGTTTTTGTTTCGCACAAATCATCATTTTTATTTTTCCTTTCTTAAGTTATGAACAAGCACAGCTTTTGTAATTCTACATCAAGTTTACACACATGGGTCAGAAACGACCCGCATGCATTTACTACAGCGTTTGGTGGGAACTGTGAATTGTGCTTGTGTCAGACATTTCACAGCTCAGCACAGCGCCCTTTGCCCATCTAATACATGCAAGTAATGTTTTTCAATTGTTCTTACATTACCTTAGAAAAAAATTGATTATGTTTAGGTTACCTTGAGAGTGAGTAGATTACTTGTCAGAAAGTTACAAGTAATTACTATTAGCTACCGAGCTGTTGACATATTCTACTTTAGTTAGCTAATTTTATTGTAGTTGGCTTAGCTAACTACATAGTTAATAAATAAATAACTGGCCCCATTCACTGCTAAAGTAATTACTTGAAACAAATTATTATAGTATTAAGACATTTAATTTTAAATCACACTTGGATGACCCATGTGTAGTAATATAAAAAGTATTCTTGTTCATAAAGTAGGAAAGAAAAAATTAAATTAATGATTTGTGGTAAGGGGCGGCACGGTGGTGTAGTGGTTAGCGCTGTCGCCTCACAGCAAGAAGGTCCGGGTTCGAGCCCCGTGGCCGGCGAGGGCCTTTCTGTGTGGAGTTTGCATGTTCTCCCCGTGTCCGCGTGGGTTTCCTCCGGGTGCTCCGGTTTCCCCCACAGTCCAAAGACATGCAGGTTAGGTTAACTGGTGACTCTAAATTGACCGTAGGTGTGAATGTGAGTGTGAATGGTTGTCTGTGTCTATGTGTCAGCCCTGTGATGACCTGGTGACTTGTCCAGGGTGTACCCCGCCTTTCGCCCGTAGTCAGCTGGGATAGGCTCCAGCTTGCCTGCGACCCTGTAGAACAGGATAAAGCGGCTAGAGATAATGAGATGAGATGAGATTTGTGGTAATTAAAAACAAGATATTTAAAGAATACTTGGAATATTCAATCATAAAATAAATTGATTTCAAAAGATAGAGCAAAGAAAAACTCAGTCAGCATGAAATAACCTGGAAAATGAATGCGGGTCATTTTTGGCCCATGTTGTGCATTAGAAGGGGTGTGCATATGTTTTGCATCAAAGGGTTAAAGACGGTATTTATGTCTTCAGGTTTAGTAATCAAGACATTATCTTTTTTAACAGCAGTTATAGTGGACTTAGCCTCATTGTGTTTGAGTCTTAAAGCAAGAAGTTTGTTCGGCTGTTCCCCATTGTAATAGTAATTCGATTTAGTGCGGTGAATGATAAACTCTGCTTTCTCAAGTTGTAGTGCGTGGTATTCTGATTTAAGTGAGTGTAGGATTTTTGCATTCTGTTGAGTGAAAGACTGTTTTAGTTCACTTTCCGAAGATATTTTCGTCTCAAGTTCTTCAGATGCCTTTATTCTGGGTTTATTCTTGAAGGATGCATATGAAATACAGTTGCCTCTCAGAAAACATTTAATTGTTTCCCATAGTATCTGCAGGTTTGCAGAATTCTGATTCATTTCAATAAATATCATTAAATTGCTTTTAAGCTGTAAAATGAAGCTGTCACTTTGG
Source organism: Neoarius graeffei (assembly GCF_027579695.1). Lineage (NCBI taxonomy): Eukaryota > Metazoa > Chordata > Actinopteri > Siluriformes > Ariidae > Neoarius > Neoarius graeffei. The sequence goes on from NC_083594.1 coordinate 16,388,336, forward strand.
AGGAGCGATGAATTAAAACGCCAGCGTTTAGAGCGGGGGGGGGGGGGGGGGGGGGCTGGAGCGGAGTGTTAAGTTGCAGAAAACAGGAGAATGGTCAGATAATAGAATTGGTATTGTGTCAACTGTTTTCGTGTCTTGAATGAGGGTGTTAGATAGCAGAAGATAATCTATTCAGGAATACGTTTTATGCCTTGACGAAAAGAATGTGTAATTTCTTTGATTGTCATTCGCGAAGCGCCAGCTATCGCACAAGTTCAAGTCAGAGATGAAAGCATTCAGGCTTCGGGAACTGCGGTCTATAGGGATCACGTGAGATTTATCTAAAGCGGGGTCACAGACCGTATTCATGTCGGCCCCAATAACGAGCTCGTAACCTGCTAAATTTAATATGAGTTCTGTAATTTTCGGGAAAAAAGCAGGATCAAACTCGTTTGGGGTATAAAGAGAGACAAGAGCCAGTTTGACATTGTTCCATGAGCCCAGCAAATAAGTCATACGGCCATCAGTATGTGAGATCTGCGCTGAGTGCAACATTAGCCTTGGCCTATATGCGTCTGTGTTGGACATTAATACTGTAAAGACAAAAATGAGCAGAACTTTCCCTAATACAAACAACAGTAAACAATGAACAAACGAAAGAACTAACAAACCGCAGGGGTTAACTATAATTCCCCCTGGTTTGCAACCCAAAATAATGCTATTTCGATAACGTGACTTCTCCATAGCGGCACGTCTGGCCATTCGCTATTGCTCTTTTTCTAGTTAATCCGAAACAAGCAATAGAGAATGGCCAGACGTGCCGCTATGGAGAAGTCACGTTATCGAAATAGTCCGTGGGGGACTTCAGGAGTAGCTGACAACTATTGTGGGTTACCTTGAGTGTCGCTGGATAGAGGAGGAAAGGCTGTAGACCCAAGGATTCCATCTTTTTCCTGGTCTCAGCCATCACTTTTCTTTGTTTCGTCATTTCCACACTGTAGTCCGGGAAAAAGAGGATGTTTTCTTGGTGGTGTTTAACGGGGTAGGTCGCCCTGGCTCCTTTGAGGATAGCTTGCTGATCAACATAGTTTAGTAGCTTGAAGATGATGGTGCGTGGTCGAGCACTGTTCTGTTCGCTGGAGTCCACTCTGTGGGCTCTTTCTATGGCGATCTCTCGGTCTTTCAGTGTAGGAATCCATTTGGGAAGGTGAGCCTTTAAAAAGGCTATGGCATCGTCGCCTTCCTCTCCTTCCTTTAAACCAACTAAACGAATGTTTGATCGCCTGCTTCTGTCTTCCAATTCTGAGAGTTTATCGTTCAAGTCGCTCATATTCCTAGCCATCACGCTGACTTGATCTGTCAGATCGTGCTGCTGCCTGAATCATGTCACACCTAGACTGCAGCTTAGCCACACAGCTATCTTGTTGACCCAGTTCCTTTTTGACTAAATCAATCGACTCTTTAGTATTGTCCAGCTCGATTCAGATGGCGTTAAGTTGCGGGGTTAGGAAGTCGTCAATTGCTTGTCTTACCGAGGCAGATATGGTTTTATCCAACTCTTCTTTTTGTTCAGCTAGTGCTAGTTTCACGCTCGCTAGTATGGCCAGGTTTAGCTCTTCCTTCGAGATGGTGTCGGGTTCTTTGAATTTCTTCTTTTCTGGGGATTTTTCATGTTCCCTTTCTCGAACAAATTTCGCATGGAGTGACATTATGCACCGCTGAAGTTGTAAATTCTGTTAAACTGTTTTGGAAATAAAGGATGGTAAAAGATTTAACGAATAGGCCAGCAGAGCTCCCTTTTAGGGTTGTATCGCCATCGACAGGTCACGTGATCTCGCATGGTTAGGTTTATAAATGTCAATTGCCTGTAAATTACCAGGCGTGTCCACATAACAGCTGATTTGCATTTGGTGACGTTCACAAAACTCCATAAAAAGGCCAAGTTCATACAAAAGAACAAAATGGCTACCAAACAGCCATAAAAAGAAGCATTTCTCTGAGGCAGAAGTTGAAGTACTTTTGGTTCATGTCGAAGAGAATTAAAAATATATTCTTTAGTAGCGTATATAATGTATCACAACACTTGAAAAAGCCAAAACACGGAGAGAAATTATGGGGTGAATTCAGTGTCGTCATCATCATCATCATCATCATCCAGTGCAATATCAGGGAGATCCAAAAAAGGGTTTGAAACAAAACCTGAGTTTAATCAACAGTTTCTCTGTTTTCAAGCGAGGCCAAACCATGACAAAGCTTTTTAAAATTGACAAGATGCTGTGGTAAATGGAACTGTGCCGTGTTCCCCAAAAGCGTCACCGCACAAAGATCGTTAAATGGTCGAGCGTTAAAAGGCTTTTGGGAAACCCAACGCTTACTAATTCTTCCAGTAAGATCACTTAAGCCATTTGCACCATCTCCACCCATCCTCCTTTTCTACAGCGCCATTTCATCTTAATTTGGATTGATTGATACGTAATATACAGTACCAGTCAAAAGATTAGACACACCTCCAAATTCAATTGCTTTTTCTTTATTTTTATTAATTAAAAGACACTTCACGTCATAAAGTAATGATGGATGTCGTTTCTCTTTACTTGAGCGGTTCTTGACATAATATGGATTACTACAGTTGTTGAATCGGGCTATTTACTGTAATTGTATTATTTACTATTTGATCTCAAACACATTAAGATGGAAAGAAATTCACTTTTGACGGGGCACACCAATTGAAAAGCATTCCAGGTGACGACCTCATGAAGCTGGTTAAGATGATGCCAGTAGTGTGCAAAGCGTCACTGGATACTGAGAAGAATCTAAAATATGAAACATCTATTTTTTTTTTTGTTATCACAGAAATAGAGGATATTATACACTTGTGCAAATATATGGAGTTTATCTTCAAGGGGTTAAATATATTCACAAGTGAGTGAAGCGAATGAATAATATTCTTTATATTATAAAGAGCAGGCTATATCATAAAGCGAGTTTAAAGAGCAGGCTACATCTTTTATTAGATGCGTATAATCAGAAGACATAGTCTGACTTTAATTATATTTCATTCGTATTTCGTACTATTGTTAACATTCTGCTTGTAAGTTTATAGGATTTATTTATTATTATACCGCTAGACTGCCAGTGGGCGCCACAGTGGTGTAGTGGTTAGCAAGAAGGTTCTGGGTTTGAGCCCAGTGGCTGACAGGGGCCTGTGTGGAGTTTGCATGTTCTCCCTGTGTCTGCGTGGGTTTCCTCCGGGTGCTCTGGTTTCCCCCACAGTCCAAAGACATGTAGGTTAGGTTAACTGGTGGCTCCAGATTGACTGTAATGTGAGTGTGAATGGTTGTTTGTCTCTATGTGTCAGCCCTGCGATGACCTGGCGACTTGTCCAGGGTGTACTCCGCCTCTCACCCATAGTCAGCTGGGATAGGCTCCAGCTTGCCCGCGACCCTGTACAGGATAAGTGGCTACAGATAATGGATGGATGGATAGACCACCAGTGCTAGGATTAGCTATACTATAAGTACTAAATAAATAAACTGAGAAAAATTACATGGACACATGCAAAAAAAAAAAAAGTTAATCAAAATAATTTTAATTTTGAACCAGTTCACCGTTTTCACAACGCGCATCCAGTCAGTGGGAAAACACTGGGTGTGACATCATCGTAGTGAAGTATCAGGAAATATGTCATTCAGGTCCGCGATGTGTTTTGTCTGAAAAATGCAAGTTTTTTAACACGAGAAGATAAACTTCATATCTTCAAGCTAATGTGTGATTGTATTTTTATTATAAAAGACACATTCACAAACAGAAAGTTCCCAAATTTATCAAAACAGTTCATCGATTTCCTCATGAGTGACATACAGAGATTTATGTCACAGTTTTGGATATACATGTCCTGGATGTAGCTAATATGAAAAATACGAGTGGCGTATTTCCTAGTAAAACACTCATGTCTCATCTCATCTCATCTCATCTCATTATCTCTAGCCGCTTTATCCTGTTCTACAGGGTTGCAGGCAAGCTGGAGCCTATCCCAGCTGACTACGGGCGAAAGGCGGGGTACACCCTGGACAAGTCGCCAGGTCATCACAAGGCTGACACATAGACACAAACAACCATTCACACTCACATTCACACCTACGGTCAATTTAGAGTCACCAGTTAACCTAACCTGCATGTCTTTGGACTGTGGGGGAAACCGGAGCACCCGGAGGAAACCCACGCGGACACGGGGAGAATATGCAAACTCCACACAGAAAGGCCCTCGTCGGCCACGGGGCTCGAACCCGGACCTTCTTGCTGTGAGGTGACAGCGCTAACCACTACACCACCGTGCCGCCCCAAACACTCATGTCCATATAATATTTCCATAATGTTCCATATGTTATTTCATAGTCAGTATATGTATGTTATTTACCAGCTGGGAGGTCAGTATGGTGAAATACCGTGACCGAGGTCTTGAAAGTACTGAACGAGGCCCTCTGGGCCGAGGTCAGTATTCAAGGCCGAGGTCACGGTATTTCACCATACGGGCTGACCTTAAGCTGGTAAATAATATATGTATTTTTTTCTTTACCAAATTCTAACAGAAAACGAGAGCGCCCGAAAGGGAAAACCGAGCCGAGCCGCCATTTTGAATCCTCATTCACGGCTGTAATGCAAATGGCTTCCTCCTCGGTATACAAGTGCACTTCCATGACAGGAAAAAAACTACATTTTGCCGCCTATGTAGTCCCCTATTTATACAAAATTGAGTCATTCAGGATTCAGCCATGTTTTTGCTCAGCGTTAGCAAGTTAGAGTTTTTTAGCTTTCTCCTGAAATGTTTTCTTTTATTTCTTCTTCCTCAGGGTTGTAAAACTCGCTTTCGCTGTGAACACTGTCGTTATCACTATCCATGCTGTAAAATTAATGCTATTCTCCTGAGAAATGCTGGCAAAAATGTATAAGATTTTTGATAATCTTATAAATAAAGCTTATAAAAAAAAAGATAAATGTTGACAAAAAATGCTACTATGTTTGTTGTTGTTGTGAACGGGCGAGTCGCCAGAGGTCCGTAACCGGGATCCGTAACTGGACTCCGTATCATAGGATACGGACCCGCTCGCCAGCCAATCAGAGTGCAGGATTTGATGGAAACCGGACCGCGAAAAAAATAAATATATATTATTTACCAGCTGGGAGGTCCGTATCGTGAAATACCGTGACCTCGGCCTTGAAAATACTGACCTCGGCCCAGAGGCCTCGGTCAGTATTTTCAAGACCTTGGTCACGGTATTTCACGATACAGACCGACCTTAAGCTAGTAAATAATACATTTATTTTTTTCTTTACCAAATTCTAACAGAAAATGAGAGCGCCCGAAAGGGAAACCATATTTAGAACAAACCTGCTACAAGCTCGTCAAGCTACGTCAGCTCGGAATTTTCCAAAAATAAAACTTGCTTTCACTGTGAACACTGTCGTTATCGCTATCCATGCTGTAAAATTAATGCTATTGTACTGAGAAATGCGAAAATTAATGTTGACAAAAAATTGCTACTGTGCTGTTGTTGTGAATGAGCAAGTCACCAAAGGTCCGTAACCGGGGTCCGTATCGTAGGATTCCGGACCGCTCGTGAGCCAATCAGAGCGCACGATTTGATGGAAACCGGACCGCGAAAAAAATATTCTATAAATGTAGAAAATAGTCAAAATACAGAAAAAACTATGAATAAGTAGAGTAGGGGTGTCCAAATTTTTAACTGGTACTGTACATGTATGTAATATTTCCTTCCTGCCATTTAGGCCGAGATGACATGACAGGTGTTTTCGCATTGTATATGGTAGCCAACACTGTATATCTACTCTTAGATCAGTAACTAAAGTTAATTGTTCTTTATTTATTTTTTTGTTAATGTTATCTAAGCAAACTCTTTCGCTCTCAATCCTCAGACAGCCGAGCTAATGCTGTAATTTAACACGAAGCACTATTTATGCGAAGCAATATGAGAAGCAAAAGAAGAAAAAAAATGAATCAGGTTTGTGATCAGCTAGACTTACTTCTTGACCTCGGGACTTTATCATCTACAGCATTAGAACGTTCAGCGTTACAGGGCTGGTACGTGATAAAAATCAGTCATTCCGTCAGCAGCTTAGCACGCAGAGAGCCGAGGGGCACTGAATATCAAGGCCATGTGCCCCCTTGACTCCTGGTTTGCATGTGTGTGGTTAGCCCTAGTGCTTAGTGTGTTATTGATGCTCTTATCTGACTAGGGCTAAAACAGGAGAGGCATATGACCTGTGTAAACACATACATACACACACACAGAGAAATGTCAAACCCAGAATAAAGCAAGGACATGACACAAAACAGGAAAAAGGCTTTTTGTTTAAACTATGAGGCAACAAACTCAGATGAAGTGGTGGTGGGGAATATGATCAGAGCTGCTCTTGCTAATGAAGGTGCCATAGGAGTGTGTATATGTGTGTTAGAGAGACTCGACGGGGTGAATTATGTGTTCCTATTAAATAAAATATCTCGCAAATAAACAAATTGGGATCAAAGTCAGTCTTTATGTCTGTCCTTTATATAAAAAAAAACTGCATGTTGAATTTTTTCTTAAAGCTATAACCACTAAAGTGATGAAAAGAGACGGGAGTATTTTTTGTCAGGGAGGCCGCCATAACTCCATCCTGCGTGTACAAGTGCATGCTGTAGTGTCAGCGGGGCGAAGTATTCTGTCAGGGATGGTCGGAGACGGATGTAAATGCAGAAGATCTTTATAATAAAGAAAAGTACAAACAGGCAAACGGTCCAAATCGGCAGGCGTGTATCCTGAACGGTAAAGCAGGCAAAAAAGTTGAGCAAGGCACAAACAGAATATTGTAGACAGAAGCAGGAACAAGAATCAGAAACCAGGAAATCAGGCAGGACACAAGGCTTGGTAATGTGTGTCACAACAACGCAATACTTCGCAAAGTCAGTCTGCATTCGGAGTCCTTATTTAGGCTCGCTGATTGCGCCTTAATCCCATGCAGGTATGTGTCATTCATGGCGTACACGTGAATCAGTTCAAAGCACGCGCTGTCCAGAGCACGCCCGAGAGTCCTTCTGTTGTGACAACAAGACTGTAGTATAATAATATGGTCTAGTATGACTTCTCGGTCACTTTGTTTGCAGTTCTCCACAAAAATTATGGCAATACAGTATTAGAAAAGGAATCAAAATAAAGTAGCGGCTAGCCCGTTTATTTAAAAAATATATTTATCTGCTTATCTTCCATCCGTTTGATCTGTGACATGGTATGCTGTCAGGCGGAATCCTGCATCATGCAGCGCCACTCTCATTTTCATCTCTTAATCACTGAGCTCTGTATAAAATCTGGAAAGCTCATAGCCTCGGCAGAGTGAAGCCATCTGGACGCCATCTTAGCACACATCGCGTGTATTTGGTTTACGTGTTAAACCATCGTATCCGATCAAACTTGCCCCAAGAAAAGTATTTCCTGCCTTTTTTTCCCCCTTTCATTACCTCTTCTTATTTTCTCAAATTTCCCATATTCCTTACATATACGGTATTTATAGCGCTCCCCTTCACTGTTATTGGTTTTTTGTTTTGTTTTTTTCCTTCTCTAGTCCAGTCTCTGATCTTATTTTTTTGAATGGCTCTTTTACTACTATAATTATTTTTACAAAGATAATTTCAGTTTCTCTTCTACAGTGTATCTTTCTCTTTTGTATCGTTTTTCTTCCTTTCTATCTATCTCTATTATTATTATTATTATTATTATTATTATCCTAACACAAAGACTGTACAATACTTCCTTTCTATTTAGGACAGTTGTTGAAACAGGATTATTTTCTCATGTTATTTGCCATTTTCACTTCATTCTCACATGTCTTAACAGTATTTATTGTTTTCACGGTCCAATTTTCATCAAATCCTGCGCTCTGATTGGCTGGCGAGCGCTGACTCCATTTTGTATAAATAGGGGACTACATAGGCGGCAAAATGTAGTTTTTTTCCTGTCGTGGAAGTGCACTTGTATACCGAGGAGGAAGCCATTTGCATTACAGCCATGAATGAGGATTCAAAATAGCATTAATTTTACAGCATGGATAGCGATAACAACAGTGTTCACAGCGAAAGCGAGTTTTACTACCCTGAGGAAGAAGAAATAAAAGAAAACATTTCAGGAGAAAGCTAAAAATCTGTAACTGTTGCTAACGCTGAGCAAAAACATGGCTGAATCCTGAATGATTCAATTTTGTATAAATAGGGGACTATTTATACAGCTGTGAATGAGGATTCAAAATGGCGACTCACCTCGGCTCAGCTCGGTTTTCCCTTTCGGGCGCCCTCGTTTTCTGTTAGAATTTGGTAAAGAAAAATAAATATATTATTTACCAGCTTAAGGTCAGTCCGTATGGTGAAATACCGTGACCTCGGCCTTGAATACTGACCTCGGCCCAGAGGGCCTCGCTCAGTACTTTCAAGACCTCGGTCACGGTATTTCACGATACGGCCCTCCCAGCTGGTAAATAACATATATTTATTGGTCACATATTTCACCGTCACAATATTCATGCAGCTTGCGACCAATAACTACTGTTAAGACACGTGAGAATGAGGTGAAAATAACAAGAGAAAGTAATCCTGTTTCAATAACTATCCTAAATAGAAAGGAAGTATTGTACAGCCTTTGTGTTGGGATAATGATAGATAGATAGATAGATAGATAGATAGATAGATAGATAGATAGACAGACAGACAGACAGACAGACAGACAGACAGACAGACAGACAGATAGATAGATAGATAGATAGATAGATAGATAGATAGATAGATAGATAGATAGATAGATGGATAGATGAAGTAGTATATGAAAGAGAAAGATACACTGTATAGGAGAAAAACTGAAATCATCTCCGTAAAAATAATTATAGTTGTAAAAGAGCCATTCAAAAAAATGATCAAAGACTGGACCAGAAAAGGAAAAGAAAACAATAACAGTGAAGGGAAGCACAATAAAGATATGTAAAGAATGGGGTAAAGTTGAGTAAGAAGAGGTAATGAAGGGGGGGAGGGAAGTCAGGAGATACTTTTCTTGGGGCAAATTTGATCCAATCCGACAGTTGAACACAACCCAAATACACGCGATGGGAGTGGTAAGATGGCGGCCAGATGGCTTCCAGATTTTATATAGTGCTCAGTGCTCCTAATACATCCATGTATCTGGCTAATCCAGTATGGCCGCGCCCGGGGAAATGGCCCAGTGAACTGATGTTACAATTTTAACATGTTTAAGCTTAAGTCCGCTTAATTTTTTTTCATCCAGAACATCTTTGTATGAATGTATAATGATGACATTTCATAACCCTGTAATTTCAACATTTACTGGTTAATCAATGCTACTTACAAGGACACTGTGAGAGAAAAGAAAGAGAGAGGCCAATATTTAAATGAAATTGTTTCAATGGAGTGTCCTTCTTTCCAACCTCTAACTTGTTTTGACTTAGACAGGTAAAGAGAATTCGAGACAACATGTAAATCAACGAATGGGTTCGCAAATAGCGTAAGCCTGTGCCTGGTGACTGTTAATCAAGCCCCCAGTGATAGGAAAAAAGCATGTTTACCATAACTGAACTTTTAAACATGCTGGGTTATGTGGTATCCTGAGTGCAAGTCGACACCAAACTCACCCCCCACCCACCCATGGTGTAACCATTTACAGCGTTTTCCCACAACGTCAACGTAAAGAAGAAAGCACGGAGGTATTAGAATCGAAGAGAGTCTCTTCATTCCCGAAATAACTTTTTCCTCAAAACCTGTGACCAATTGCTCGCATTAAACACAGCACTGACGAACGCAAACCAGGGTTTTCCTGTGGCATGACCTATAATTTATGCATCACTAGTCTTTCATATTTTCTTCCTTTTCCTCTCACGCTGGCTTCCCATCTCTCGCTTCGTTTTCTGCTTTCTTTTACTCTTTCCTGCTCTCCCTCCCACTCTTCCTCTGCAGTATGTTTAAACTTTTAAACAGGCTTATACAAGAGACCCTCGGGGAATAGCGCATAGCACTCGCTTTAGCACGCCGCTAACTGAGCCTCGCATTCTCTAATGCCGAGGCACGAACTCACGAGAACATGAAACTCTTCAGAGACACAATGCCGCCTTGAAGCTTTGCGATCCACTGATGGCAGTGGTTCAGGTGTGAAGAACAGAAGCGATGCTTCAGCCTTCAATTTCAAGGCATGTTGGTGAAACACAACACATGAAGTGTAAGATAGTTGAAAAACACCTCTATGTTTTTTTTCCTTTTGCAGGCATACACTGTACAGAACCAATACGGCATTCCACATTCAGAGGTAAGGGCTGTGGATGTTCTTGTTCTTGTTCCTTACTTCCAATGAATTTGATATTTCATGGTGTTTCGACATCAGTTCATTTCAATCCAGCCACGAGGAAATAATGTCGAGTTTTGAAAATGTGTAACTCTTTTCATATGAAAGCTTCTAAATATTACTGTTAGGGTTACAGGCAGGTTATCATTCATAGCTTTTCGTACAATTTCATATGAAATTCCAGCAAAATCCAATCACAACTCGATTTTTACCAACCTACAAATTACTCAAGGTTGTCAACGAGTATTCGTTTAAAACACCATATTTTTTCAACAAAATGGTTCCTCAAGTGTTCTGAAGGATATTTAAGAGGTTTTTGCCTTCCAAAGGTGTTCTACTTGAAACCTTCTGTGATATAGGGTTTTACAAAGATCCTTGAAAGCTTTCTCAGTGTGACAGGCCAAAGCACTCTTAAGACCTCATTTTCTAAGAGTGCACCTTGGATTTTGGATGGATCAACTTCGACATTAAGTTCAATGCCATAGAAGAACCTGGCGGCACGGTGGTGTAGTGGTTAGCACTGTCACCTCACAGCAAGAAGGTCCTGGGTTCAAGCCCACTGGCCGACGAGGGCCTTTCTGTGTGGAGTTTGTATGTTCTCCCCGTGTCTGTGTAGGTTCCCTCCGGGTGCTCCGGTTTCCCCCACAGTCCAAAGACATGCAGGTTAGGTTAATTGGTGACTCTAAATTGACCATAGGTGTGAATGCGAGTGTGAAAGGTTGTTTGTCTCTATGTGTCAGCCCTGAGATGATCTGGCAACTTGTCCAGGGTGCATCCTGCCTCTAGCCCATAGTCAGCTGGGATAGGCTTCAGCTTGCCCACAATCCTGCACAGGATAAGCAGTTACAGATAATGGATGGATAGATAGAAGAACCCTAAAGATCCCGTTTTGATTCCATAAAGAACATTTTGGTCCATGAAACTTGGTTGTTCCTGCAATCGAGGCTTTACACCATCACGTGACTCCCTCCCACTGCAATGGTAACTATGCCACCATGACAGGGGGCACGCTTGTCGTGCTTTCTTCAGACGAGTTAGTTGTAAATGATCAGTATGGTAAGGTTTTGCTGCATTTTTGGATATGCAAATAATTTTGAATGAAACAAAGACATCAGATTTTTTTAATTTACCAAAAGTAATTCATCAGGGGGACAAAACTAGAAAGATTTCTAAATGTAGAAGGGAAAAAATGGTATGAAAACATTCGACAGGACTCGGTGTCGAACAGAGAGGTCAAAAACCCTATGGTGGACTCATGTCATTTCCATGAAGGTAAGAATTCCAAAAAAAAAATTTGCGTGATGCTCATTCTTATACAGTGAACATGAGCATCAACACACCAGCTCAGCACAACCTAACCTTCACCGAGACTTAAAGTGCATTTACATTCAGGGATCTTTCAGAGTGTGTTGTGCGCGCGCTTGGGATTCAGTCATTATGGGAAACACCTGATGCTGACTTGAGCGCAATCAGCACATGCGTATAAGGACGCTGTTTTCACAGAGACTTTGCAAGTATTCTGTCAGGTATTCAGTGGTAGATGGATCTAAATGCAGGAAGAGTGTTTATTATCAGGCGAGATATTTACAAAACGAAACTGAAAGCAGAGTCATAAACAAACATCTCATCTCATTATCTCTAGCCACTTTATCCTGTCCTACAGGGTCGCAGGCAAGCTGGAGCCTATCCCAGCTGACTACGGGCGAAAGGCGGGGTACACCCTGGACAAGTCGCCAGGTCATCACAGGGCTGACACATCGACACAGACAACCATTCACACTCAAATTCACACCTACCGTCAATTTAGAGTCACCAGTTAACCTAACCTGCATGTCTTTGGACTGTGGGGGAAACCGGAGCACCTGGAGGAAACCCACGCGGACACAGGGAGAACATGCAAACTCCGCACAGAAAGGCCCTTGCCGTCCACGGGGCTCGAACCCGGACCTTGCAAGAAACAAACATGACAGTGATAATGATAATACTTCGGAAAGCCTCTGTGTCCTTACATGTGCATGATGATTGTGCTCAAATCAGCATCAGGTGTTTCCCATAACAACTAGGTCCTGTGAGCGAGCGCGGCCGCTCGAACACATGAAGGCGTTCCAGTCAAGTGTTTACCTGCTGTTTGACGACAACCTTTAGCTCGCCTGTATATCACCATGCATAATCACCAAAATGCCTCATTTTCACCAATAACCCATCGTAAAGCATCGCAAGCTGTAGTGTGACCGTAGCTTTACGCTCTTGTTCATCTGTCTGTATAAGAATGAGCACCTTGCTGCACTTTGTATGTTTGCAAGCCATTTTTCCCTGCTACGTTTAGAAATCTCTCTAGTTTTTCCCCCGATGAAAAATTACTTTTGGTAAATTAAAAAATCCGATGTCTGTGTTTCATTCAGCATGATTTGCACACCCAAAAATGCAGCAAAACCTTCCCATACCAATCAGTAACAACTAACTGAGCTGAACGAAGCACTACAAGTGTGCCTCCTGACATGACGGCATAGTTACTGTTGCTATGGGGGTCATGTGACGATGCAAAGCCTCTATAAAAGGAAGAGTATTTTTCAACCAGAAAGACCCATCCATATAATGGCAGCATGTTTTATTTTCTCTATAGCACTAACAGAAATGGTTAAAGACCCATCACTCCAAACTTTTACCGGGACCTTTATTTTTAAGAGTGGACGTAGTGGATATAGAACTGTTCGTATTTGGAGAACCATTTAAAACAAAGGTCCTTCCATGGTCCAGTGGGTTCTGTACACCTCAAATCCTACTGTTGAGGACCTACTATTTATGGAACCCATGGCAGCTGGAATCCAGCTGTCCAGTGTCTATTTTAAAATAGATCCTTTTAGCCTTCTATACTATAATTGTCTGGGTTTTTTGTTTGTTTGTTTTGCTTTTTAACTTTTGTTGCACCAGTTCTTTAAATAGGATGTTTGTGCCATGACAATGTGGCCACTTATATTAAAAAAAAAAATGCTTGATGAATATATTATAGTACCAAAACTTTGGTAGCATATTATTTTCTCATTTGGCCTACGAGTACTTCATTGTCATTTTTTATGATTGATTGATTGATTGATTGATTGATTTTTTGGGGGAAGCCATGATCTAATGGTTAGAGAACCAGCTTTGGGACCAAAAGGTCACTAGTTTAATTCCCTGGACCATCAGGAATGGCTGAAGTGCCCTTGAGCAAGGCACCTAACCCCCAACTGCTCCCCAGGCTGCTCTGGGTATGTTGTACGTCGCTCTGGATAAGAGCGTCTGCTAAATGCCATTAAATGTTAACGTTAATGTTTTACCGTGTATGTCTTTCTCAGCTGGCCAAGCTGCACCAGTTGTCCATGCAACAGGGTCTGACACCAATCGCTCAGCCAGCAGCTACAGCCGTCCTGCCTGGTAGGTTTGCCCAGCTTTGGTGAACAGAGAGGAAAAAGTCAAGCATTTCTAAGAAAATAATCTTAAGTATTTCTGTCTGGTGGAAGATTGAAGCCTTTTCCTGGCACCTTTCCCTGTGAAGTTCATAGTAGATTCCTAATATGGAAATCTAATTGAATGTCTCTCAGACTCTCAACCACATAAAATGTCACGGATGCCAGTATCTTCAGAAGAAGTCTCACATTGAAACACCTGGGAACAGGAATGTGGATCAAATGAACCTCCCAGCAGTGTCTGTCTTAGCCTAGAGACTGCACCTGCGCTCCATGGGCCATATGGTACGTGTAGATTAGACCTAAGTAAAATAGGGCCAAGTCTGGCTGGGATTTCACAGTTAGCACCGGAGGCTTTTAAAGCCTATTTCTAATTTCCAGCCCAGTCAAAGGATCTTCACATTCTCCTGAGACCTGCAGACATGGGATATTACCCCCATTCTTATCCATCAATTCTGGGACATCTCTCACCATGTCTATGGATCCAATATATTTGTTTAGAAGCAAGGGCTTTTTTTCTGAGCAAGCCCTTTGTACGGCACCAACGGTTAAGCATTATGGTAAATAAGCACTTTGGCTTGGTGAAAAATGGGGGGGGAGGCCTCAAAGCAATTTCCGTGCATCGGAAGTGAGCACAATGGTAGCCCCCCTCTAACTACCAAAGCTTGGAGAGCATATCGCTCTCGCAAGATGGCTGCAGAACTCGATTATGTTGGAAGTAAAAAGCTCATCAGTCAAGGCAGTGTTTCAGTCTATTAAAAAGGACTCCTGATGACTCAGAGAGCTGGCTCAGGGCCAGCCTAGATAAGATGCACATGGTTTACTTTCATTGGAATGCAAGTAGTAGCAGCATCCAGGTGGGGCAGCAGATAGGATCAAAGTGCCTTTCAGCCTGTAGAAGCAAATTCTTTGCATATAATGCGAACCTTTGAATTGTTGACGAAGCTTTGTTATAGCTTGGGTGATGGGGAGTATTCTCTCTGCTCAAGTTCTGGCCTCTACCATAACTTAAGCTATAAGGGTATGAACGAGTTGTTTACCAGCATGATTTTTGGGAAGAAACACACACGTACACTGAGGGAACATGTTGAAACTTTGCACAGACTGTAACTCGAGTTCAATAAGTTGAGTTCAGGGACCCTGGAGCTACCTTATATAAAAATTTGGTTCTAGGCTACATGTCAGAAGTAAAGCTACTGTCTCTATAAATTAGCCTGATAGTTAGGCTGCATTACCAAGTGCTACATAGGCTAAAACTGTGTACTGTTTCACAGTATTCTAAGCCGTGGACCAATACAAAAGAGAGAACCATAGTCCAGGAAAGTTCTTGGATTTACCAAGATCAGTGTTTTTTTTTGGTTTCTATTTCCACTTGAGAGTACGCTGTGCGCATTTTGGCTGCCACTTCTCATCGGAGATTTCTGTTTTTCTTTCCTTTGTTTTTGTATAGTTTGACGGGGGTGGCACGGTGGTGTAGTGGTTAGCACTGTCGCCTCACAGTAAGAGGGTTCTGGGTTCGAGCCCAGTGGCTGACAGGGGCCTTTCTGTGTGGAGTTTGCATGTTATCCCCGTGTCTGCGTGGGTTTCTTCCAGGTGTTCCAGTTTTCCCCACAGTCCAAAGACATGTTGGTTAGGTTAATTGGTGGCTCTAAAAATTGTCCATAGATGTGAATGGTTGAGAGAAGAAAACCTCTAATAATGCAGTAGAAGGCAACGGGAAACCACCATTGTAATGTTCCTGAGAGACTTTGATGGCTGAAGCCATCAGAACGGCCACGTCACTGTAGTGATATGCTGAAATGGGTGGATGGATAGTTTGTTATTTGTTTGAATGTTTTGTCTGCTGGTTGTGGTGTTGCTCTGGACCCAGTTTTGGGCGTCGGTTTCCTTCAGGCCTTGGTCCGCTATGGGAGAGGCCTGTGCTCCTCGCTATGGACTGCAGTGAGCTTTTTAACATCAGGTGGGACTGATGTTAAACCACCATTTTGGTGGGACTGTGGGTCGCTACGCCATTGGAATTACATCCTGACCCTCTTTTTTGGTGAACTTTTTTTTTTTGATAATTGTAAAGCAACCTTGGGTGTGAGAAAGGTGCTATATAAAGCTGGGCATACACTGTGCGATTTTTGGCCCGATTTTGACACGATTTTCACTCGTGCGACTATTTTGGAGATCGGGCCGAGTTTTGGCTCAATCGTGCGTCTCGGATCGTGTAGTATACATGGGGTAACGACAAGCGATTAACACCTCACGACCTCCTCCCGATCGATCGGATGAAAATCAAACCTGTTTGAAATCCTGAGCATCGGATCCGAGCATCGCATCCGAGCATCGGATCGTATAGTGTGAGAACAGGAATCGTAAGCTGCGTGCTGTTTACCCCTGCGATTCACTCGTACAGTGTGAGCAGCAGCTGAATACCGCGATTGAAAAAAATCGCACAGTGTATGCCCAGCTTTAGTTGAACTAATTCTTAATTATTATTATCAGCAATTCTATGCTGCATATTGATTCTTCTTCTCATTCTGCCCGGATACACAGCATCCCATTTGAAAAGTAGCCATCTTTAACTGTGATTATGAATGGTATTATAGTTTTTTTTACCAAATCGGGGGGGGGGGGGGAGATTTTCAAAAGGATTGTCATAAAAGTACATTTTTGTTTTCAGAGTCATTTGTCTTTTAGCTACAATTTTTGTTGCTTGTTGACTGCTTCGATTGCTGGGGTCCAATTCACTTTAGTCTTGAATCCTGCAGGCATTGCTAAATACTGCTCAGCTCCTTCTCTGGGGTATTGAACCTTGTACAGTGAAAAATAACATATTACCCACTCTATAAGGCCCTCAAGGAAGGGATCTTCAACAAAACACTTAGAACAGAAAATCAAGACAAATACATCACATCGCCATAAAACGTCATCAAATGAAGGCCTCACAGTTGCTGAATTTTTCTTTCAGCCCATCAGACAGAAATAAGAAGGACTGGCATCCATCATGTTTCATCCAAACCCAAAATATGAGCGCCACGTCAAGTTGAAGTAATGAGCGATTGGGGTAAAGGAAACCAGGGGATAATTTAGAGCGCCAAAATGCAGTGGCGTTCTCCTGAGCTTTGCTAACTCCGTATCTTTCCTCTTTCTCAGCAGGCATGGAGTCCAGCACCCAGACGGCATCACAGGAGCTGCTCATTCCAAATGACGTAAGAGCTGCACGTTCACTTCTTCACACTTTTTGATCACAACCAGTGAACGCTTCATTTTTAACAGCTGTAATTTAGTTACAGTCTTCGCTAACGAGGCAGCCTGTGTTCACAACGTCTGCAATTTGGGAGGATTGAAATTGCAGCCGTTTGGTTTTAAAGCACAGCTTTAATTTACTCATAACCCAGCATATGAGTAGAAGAGGCAGTTTGGAAAGAACACAGTCCATAGGACATCTGTTCCGACGTAGCTTGAAAGGAGCATGTTTGCATTGTAATGTGTTTTCCTGGGACTTGATATATAAATATCAACTCGCAGACAAGAATTATGAGAAGGATCCAACACACATAATAAGCAATATCAAATCCAGCAGGTAAAACAAATCCAATATGGTGTGCTGGGTGAGTTTAATATATTAACGCAGACGACACATTGACATACACCTATGGGTTTGTTGCTGAAGAGCATTCGTGGCTGTTCATAACTCATAAAAGCGTAGCACAACCCTTAAAGGCGTTCCAATATTTCATTGGGATTTTCATATATCATTATATAACCTATGGAAACAAACATCCATCCATCCGTCTATCTAGCCAGCTTTTCCTCTGCTTTGCTTCGCTCAGAGGAGCTTCAGTTTGGTTCAATCTTGTCACAGCAGCTGACATACTTTGCTCACCCCGGCTGTCAAAACAGTGTTGTAAATAAAAGCAACCCTTCCTGCTTTCATCGAAGCCCTGAGCTCAGTGCAGAGAACATCAGTGTGGATGTGTGTCATGGCTGTGCAAGAGGCTCCCTCCCCTTGCCCTGATCTCTCTCTGAGCCCACTAGATTAATCCACTGGCTCACGACCTGGCCGAGGGCTCGGACAATACCCGCCTGCACGCGTTCATGAGCCGCAGTGGTGCATCGCATGCTTTTCTATTTTAAGGACCTCTGTTTGAGTAGGGAGGAGGATCTGTTGTTATTCAGTGTTGGGTTTTTATTAGTTGTGGTTCATAGCAGAAGGGATTCTTGGAATTATGAGACAAGTGAACAAGTGCAAGGAATGACGTTTCAAGGGCAACGCAACACTCGCTTTCATACATACATACAACTGGACGCAATGCAATGTGATAGCCTCAAACATCTCCCAAACCTTCTAGTAAACAATGGAAATGTACTGGGGGGGTTTTCAACATTTAAAAGATAGAAACTAATAAGATGATTTGCCTAGTTAGCTTGAAATAAAACTGGCGATGTTACAGTAATTGACTGGATCTTTTAAATGCTACCGCGAGTTGGCCGAGTGGTTAGTGTGTCCAACTCTTGACTGGGAGATCGCGAGTTCTACTCGTAGTTGGGTCATACCAAAGATCATCATAAAAATGGTACCTGCTGCCATCTGGCGAGGCACACCGAAATACAGATGCGAGTAGGGAGTCAGACTCTCGTGGTTACCAGAGGACTAGCCCCCTACTGTAACCTTAGCTATAATAATAAGCAAGAGGTCGAGGGCTATAGAAATGTAGATCGGCGCCACCCAGTGCGCCTCAAAAGACTAGGTAGTACTGGGATGGGCGACTGCCTGGGAAGACCAGATCCTGGCACGGGAGGGACTTTGACATCTCATTATCTCTAGCTGCTTTATCCTGTCCTACAGGGTCGCAGGCAAGCTGGAGCCTATCCCAGCTGACTACGGGCGAAAGGCAGGGTACACCCTGGACAAGTCGCCAGGTCATCACAGGGCTGACACATAGACAACCATTCACACTCACATTCACACCTACGGTCAATTTAGAGTCACCAGTTAACCTAACCTGCATGTCTTTGGACTGTGGGAGAAACCGGAGCACCCGGAGGAAACCCACGCAGACAACATACAAACTCTGCACAGAAAGGCCCTCGCCGGCCACGGGGCTCGAACCCGGACCTTCTTGCTGTGAGGCGACAGCGCTAACCACTACACCACCGTACCACCCCGACTTTGACATTTAAATGCTAAATCTGAACACAAACTCTGAATAAGTCAGGAATAAAAAACACAACAAGGTAGTGTGATGCAGTCTGACCTGAATTTTCCTATGATGACGTCCCGATGCATCGTTTTTTACGTAACACTTTTATCCATTTACACTTTTAAGCCATTTATTGTTGTAGACGATCCATGAAACAAGTTAGTTCTTGTTGTCACTTATAAAAGCTAGAGCTAGATGTTTGCTTTCTCTTGAAGCTAATAAGACAAAAAAAAAAAGCATGCTACAGAGAAATCGCATAACATATTGTCCTCTGTCCTTCCGAAGCGCTCATCTCTGAGTGTTAGAAAGCTTCGACACTGGAGACGCATTTTGCGCAAAAAGTCAAATGTTAAATCTTAAGTGTTGTTAATTAACACTCAAGTCTGTTATTTATTAGACTCTTGCTGACTGCCATTATAGAAAATGAATTCAACAGCTTTTGACCAATCAGAATTGAGAATTCAACAGCACTGTGGTATAAATAAATTGAAATACAGGATTAGAGTCATGAGTGAAAGAATAGACAAGATCGTAGTGAAATTATAAATACATGAACTCCCACTTGTCAAGTCATGTTGCATTAAATCCACGATTGTATTGCAAATATGTCACAGGTTTCAAAGAACATGCCCCCCCTCCTCAAACAGGACCAAATATGAATGTTTCCACATTCATATTCCAAAAAAATGCTAGGAGTTGAGAGATAACGTGACATTTATTATTGAAATGGCCTCACAGCGTAGTGATTCTGCAGCAAGTCGAGATCAAACAGACATCAAACGCCTGGCAGGAGGAAGTTGTTTATCACAAGCAATCACGTCTTCCTCTCTAGAGGGGCTCGTTCACCACAGCAGCCCTCCCCAATAAGTCTTTACGAACATGTGGCAATTAGACAGGGTTCAGAGCTGGTGCTTGGGAACGCAATGGCAGGAACATCAAGGCTATAAGTCTGAGGCCTAGCCAAGACCGACAGGATCAGCAGGAGCGGCCTCGTCTTCGCTGAGCCGTGGCCTTATTCATCTGCTTGGCCTTTTCGAATGATAAAGGCCAGGCAAAAATAGACCTAATGCTAGCTTAGGACTTGAGAGGGATTTATCTGAGCTGAAGTGATTTGTTCCCTTAGTGGCAATATCTTCAAACCAAATAACAGCTGACATCAAAAGTTTTTAGACTCTACCCTTTTTCTAAGTACGGAATAACACAAAAAATGGGGAGAGGAACCTGCTGTTTATTGCGTCTTGAGGATAGATGGATGAATAATTCAGAGCTTCATAAAAGCATAAGATGGGGATGGACCATGCCGGGGTGGCAGCAAGACCTGGAGGTCTTCCACCAAGCACTTAGACACCGACATAATCAGCTGAGCCATTAATAGCCTCAGGCACCAGGGAGAGCAGTGTGACAAATCAGGAGCTGGAGCAGCCATATGACTTGTGAGGAAAGGAATGTTCTGTGGGTAAAACATACACAGATACACACTCGGCTACTCGCAGTGTGAGGGAGGAATGCAGCGACAGAGTGGGTGAGCGAAATAAAAAGAAGGAGCTGTCTGTCAAACGAATGCCAAACCGCCAACACATCTGCATGGGCGTCACTTTTTCATTGTCCGAGCCTGACGTTATTCCCGAGGCACCTTTGCTTCAGACTGTGAGCTTTGGAGAACTGTCTGATAAAACGTGAATTTGATCTGGGCTTCAGTGTTTCAGGATCAATAGCCATTTTAATGGCACAGACTGGCGCTCAACGTCCAGCGAAGGCATCTTGTTTTGCACATTTTGATGGCCTACATTGAGGAGTTTGTGGACTCCACTTGACAGGCTATCTGCTTCACACAGCAAAGCATTGTGGGTTTACAGATGTACTCGAGTTTTGTAGCAGTGCTCCAAAACATAACCAAAGGGTTCGATAATAGTGTTATTTTGAGGTGATGATGAAAGGCTTGAAATAGGAATCAAAGTTGATGATACATATTTAAAAAAAAATGCATTTTACAAAATCAAGGACCACTGTTGTATATGGACAACAATTTGTCTCTTATGCAATAAATAAGATATTGGGCTGATCGATGATTGATTCTGAATTACTACTAGTAATGAGGCGGCACGGTGATGTAGTGGTTACCACTGTCACCTCACAGCAAGAAGGTTCTGGTTTCGAGCCCAGTGGCTGACGTGGGCCTTTCTGTGTGGAGTTTGCATGTTCTCCCCGTGTCTGCGTGGGTTTCCTCCGGGTGCTCCGGTTTCCCCCACAGTCCAAAGACGTGACGGTTAGGCTAATTGGTGGATCTAAATTGACCGTAGGTGTGAATCTAAGTGTGAATGGTTGTCTGTGTCTATGTGTCAGCCCTGTGATGATCTGGCGACTCGTCCAGGGTGTACCCCGCCTCTTGCCCATAGTCAGCTGGGATAGGCTCCAGCTTGCCCGTGACCCTGCACAGGATAAGCAGTGTCAGATAATGGACAGATGGATACATAGTAATGAGCCATTTAGACCTGACCAGGTTTCAGAGTTTTCTACGTATTTTTGTTCCCCCATTGACGTCATATTGTGCACATATCATCTGCCAAGTCATCATTTTTTCGATGCCAAGTTTCTCGGAAGTCATCCAAAAGATTTGGAGTCTCAACCTCAAGCTGCTTTTTGTTACCTTTCACTTTCTGGCCTGAGGTATTTCTAAGTGTACCAGGGCCCTCACAATTATTGAAAAATGTCACACTCAGCTTTCTGTGCTGTACTGTCTGCAGTGCTGACATCACTCCTCTGACAAGTTCAGAACCACATACAGTTCCCAAATGACTGGGATGCACTTGCTGAAATCTGAAACAGATTTTGCAGCATTGTATCAAGTGCACAAATAATCCTATTCAGTTAATCCATATGGGAGAAGCCATAGCTTAAATGGTTAGAGATGCAGCTTTGGGACCAAAGTGTCCCCAGTTTGATTCCCTGGACCAGCAGGAATGGCTAAAGTGCCCTTGAGCAAGGCACCTAACCCCCAACTGCTCCGGGTATGTCGCATGTCACTCTGGATAAAAGCGTCTACTAAATGCCATGAATGTAATGTAATCCCACCACTAGTGCAACAGAAAACTCATGAAACCAAAATTCAGGTTTGTTGGTTCACACGAAGACATGCACTACACAGGGCTCCATAATGCACCAGCCATATTAAATTGGCCACACCCACCAACATTAAAATGACTCACAAAAAGGTTACCTTCATTACCTCCACCAACATTGTTGGAGGAGTTTAAGTTTTTGCCTCCATTTGTTTGCCTGTTCCCAACATAACTCAAAAAATACTGAACGAATTTTGATGAAATTTGGAGGAAAGGGCCATGGGCCAAGGAACAATTGATTAGATTTTGATGCAAATCCAAATACGTATGCGGATCCAAGATTTTTTGCGGATATTCTACTATGTGGCTTGGCGGAGGTATGCACTCTACCACGTGCCCTTCTGGTTATGTTTGTTATTGCTTCTCTTCTGCCCTCACAGCTGATTGGTTCCATCATTGGCAGACAAGGTACGAAAATCAACGAGATCCGCCAGGTGTCCGGGGCTCAAATCAAGATTGGCAGTCAGCTGGACAGCACCAGTGACAGACACGTCACCATCACAGGCTCTCCAATCAGCATCAACCTAGCTCAGTACCTCATCACATCCTGGTAAGCACCCCAAGCTTGGCCACTCTACTAGAGCCAAGGCATTGGTCAATATCTTTCCTTAAATACAAATTTTCAATATCATGCCTTGAGTGTTTTTCCACTGCACAAACGACGAGAACTTTTGGCACTATCCAGTACCATTGGTTCTACTTGTATGGCTTTTGGTACCTGAGGATGCTTCAGGATAGAGCACTGTTTGGTGCAGCAATGCAACAGAGAAGCCATAAATCACTCGTTTTCAATGAGGGTTGGTGAATCCCAGTGATAGGAGGTGAAGCAGTCAACAGCAACATGAAGTAGGTTGAGCAAGCAACACAACAAAGATAAGCAAAGGTTAACTTGATGCAAATGCGATTGGAAGTGATTTGATTACTGTTACAACCCAGCTCAAGACCGTAACAAAAGAGGAGGACACACATATTTAAATTAGAAAACTCAAGGATTTATTCATCTCATCTCATTATCTGTAGCCGCTTTATCCTGTTCTACAGGGTCGCAGGCAAGCTGGAGCCTATCCCAGCTGACTACGGGCGAAAGGTGGGGTACACCCTGGACAAGTCGTCAGGTCATCACAGGGCTGACACATAGACACAGACAACCATTCACACTCACATTCACACCTACGGTCAATTTAGAGTCACCAGTTAACCTAACCTGCATGTCTTTGGACTGTGGGGGAAACCGGAGCACCCGGAGGAAACCCACGCGGACACAGGGAGAACATGCAAACTCCGCACAGAAAGGCCCTCGCCGGCCACGGGGCTCGAACCCGGACCTTCTTGCTGTGAGGCGACAGCGCTAACCACTACACCACCGTGCCGCCCAGGATTTATTCAAATAAACATAAACAAAACTTAAACTGAAGAAAGGGTTAAAGGCAAACAAAATAAGCAAATGGGTCAGTATGGATAGTCAGTAAATCAATAGTGTAAGGAAAGTGTCTGGATAAATCGAACACAAGGTGCGGTGCCCTGTAATAAAATAAACAACAATAATAATAATAATAATAAAACCCCAAGAAGGCCCAAAAACGACAGCTGCCACCTGTCTCTTCCTCTCTTTTTCTCTCTCTCTCTCTGGTATCTGCCAAACTGATCTTATACTGTCGAGGCTGAACCATGTGAGACAGGTCTCAGGTGAGCAGGTAGGAAGAGCCAACATAAAACAGGAAAACCAAATGAGCCCAGAGAACATTACAATTGCCAGTAAGAGTGAGGGATGGTCTGTTTCTAATGTTCCCCCAACTATGAAGCTTTCATTAACAGCTCCTGAGCTGGTGATAATCCCCATTTTGTTATGATCTTGCTATCAGAGCGTTCAAGTTCCCAAAACTAGAACATCAAACCCATAAAGACTAAAATAGGGGCAAATTTTATTAAATGCAAGGCGTTATTTCAGACTCGCTCTGATACTAGGACAGTAATGGATGCATTTTATGCATAAGCAGTTCCCTTCAGTATTTTATTTTCGTCGGACAAAATCTAACGTGGGAGGTTTTATTTGGCGTTCCATAGCTAGCTTGGGTGGATCTCACTAACTTGGCCCTACCAGAGAAAACCAGCAGTAAACTAAAGATAGGAACGCCCACAAGCGACCAGCATAGAGCGACATCGCTGCCAGGATGAACACATTGTTCGGAATAAAAAGAGAGAGTTCCTGAATGATTCCTTGGTTGGAGGTTGGATGGTTAGGGGTCTTGCTCAAGGTCCCAATAGTGGCAGCTTGGCAGTGCTGGGACTTTCTAATCAGTAGTTCAAAGCTGTAACCTCACCAATTTTTAATTTCTCAAAAAAAAAAAACGACCTGCAAAAACAGTATTTGTGCAATCAAAATCAAGAGAATGCTTTTATGTGCCTCCTGTAATACAAAATGCAACACTTTTTTGTTCAGAAGTCTCTGTTTTATTTCCTTACAAGGTTATTTCAAGGTTGTCCCTCATTTTCATCAAATGAGGATGAGCCTAAAGTTATTTCAATGATCATGTTTTCTCATTATTGTTCAGGATATTTGAAAACCTTTCCTCCATGAGCCTTATCGTCAGTAATTATAACCAAATGGCTGATTGGCCATTTCATCCATATTGAATTTGACGATGGTGTCATTTGTTTCCATGATAACAATAAAGTTGCGCTTACATTTGTCACTGTGACCCCGTGACGACTAGGTAGACTGTGACTGAAGTCACGGTAATTTGCGTGAGCTGAGCTTTGCCAATTGAAGATCAAGGAAAAGTTGCGCCCTGCCGCCCTGAACAAAATAAAAAAACTGCTTGAAAAAAACATGAAAATTGACAGAGTTATACAGGGTGTTTCCAAAAAATTTGACATTATTTGAGATGTAAATCTCCCAGAAACCACATAGTCTAGGCAGATGAAACTGAACAGGCTTAATGTTGAGCAATATAAGATGTATTCCTCAATATTTGAATGAGAAATTCAAAAGGTATGTGGATTCCATGAATGATTTCACAAATTTTCAATATACGTGCCGCCTGAGACACGGCACATGTCAAGTCGGTAGTCCAGCTCCTGCCAAACACGCTGCAGCATGTCTTTGGTAACCATCTCCAGTGCTTGCTCTTCTTATGGACTTTGCAAGAGTTTTTCGCGAACCCATTCGACCGTCTGTTCCAATACTGGTGGTCGTCCAGATCCTTTCACCCTGCACAGACAGCCTTCCTCTTTTAACTTTTTGTCCCATGTCCAAATCTGCATTGCAGTTGGTGCATTTTTAGAGAATTCTCTCATAAATGCACGCTGCACAGTCTTGTTCGACCGTGTTCGAGTGTACTCTAACACACAAAACATCTTTTCTTTTCCAGTGAATGGCATTTCTAGACCTTTAAAGATAAAAACAAAAAACATTAAACATAAAATTTTGACGGGCGGCACGGTGGTGTAGTGGTTAGCGCTGTCGCCTCACAGCAAGAAGGTCCGGGTTCGAGCCCTGTGGCCGGCGAGGGCCTTTCTGTGCGGAGTTTGCATGTTCTCCCAGTGTCCGCGTGGGTTTCCTCCGGGTGCTCCGGTTTCCCCCACAGTCCAAAGACAGGCAGGTTAGGTTAACTGGTGACTCTAAATTGACCGTAGGTGTGAATGTGTCTATGTGTCAGCCCTGCGATGACCTGACGACTTGTCCAGGGTGTACCCCGCCTTTCACCCGTAATCAACTGGGATAGGCTCCAGCTTGCCTGCGACCCTGTAGGACAGGATAAAGCGGCTAGAGATAATGAGATGAGATGAGATAAAATTTTGACCTGTTTGCACACATTGTTAAAATTTGAAGTCAACTGAACGAGAATTGGCAAAGTTATTAGATTGTGAAATGATATCAAATTTTTTTGAAACACCCTGTGTAATGATTGAAAAAAGCCAGTTTTTCATGGATCATTCCAGTTCAGTGATCCAGATCAGCACCAAAAGTCAGCCCAGAGGTATTCCTCGTGTGAAATTTGGTCATGATTGGTTGAAAACTGATGGAGAAATAGCATCCTAAAAAATGTTATGAGAATAATAATAATAATAATAATAATAATAATAATAATAATAAAGTAGAAAGATCCTGAGTGAGCGTCACAATTTGCGCCAGTGCTGTTCGCACAAATTAATAAGTTCTGTTCTCATTTTGGCCAGTTCTTGTTTCTGAATGTGCAGTGGAAAAAACGCCCTTGGATAAGGATCTTTTTTCTTTTTCTTTTTCTTTTTTTGAGTAAAGCTGATTTTAGACACAAAATGGCATCTTCACAAACAAAAACAGGACCCAGTAGGTTTTTTTTCGAAAGATACCGGAAGAAGCATGTGATTCCAGTGAAGAGGAAAAAGTTGGAAAATACAGCAGTTTGATCTCAGGATCTCGTACAGTTCACTCCTTTGAGATGGTTACAATTTGATCAGATGTGGAATGAGATGAGATAGGTGTAGATTTCTGAAGGCTTTGACGTTTATTGTCGTACTGTTCTCCTGTCAATATCAGCTGTAATCCAACATGGCAGTCGAACAGATTTCATATTTAAATCAAGTGAATTAAAATAACCATCAAATGTCTTAAAGATATGGCATACCATAAATCAAATCCAAATACAGGAGTTGAACAAATAATCATTTATGATAGTAATAGTCGATGAGTGGAATTTAATAAGAGAAGAAAAGTGGTGTTCCGATGCTTGTTTGATGTAAACTAATTACCGTACAGTATAGCTGAAACGTTTCCTTTATTCTGAAAAATTCTGACAGGTTTCACATTTTCGCACGCATTGCTGGAGACACTCATTCATAGACATAATCAGATGACAGCGGTGTATTTATAGGCCTCCATCCTGAATCAGCAGGTAGACAGAATAACTTGAATAATAAACGGAGGATCGTCCCAGATGTGTTCAACAAACAGACTGGTGCAGGGTCAGTCTTCTTAATAAGCACCTTTTTTGTTTCATTCCAAATAAGTTGCAGGATTCTGCACAGAAACTCATTCCTGTTGGTTTTTGATATACTTTTGGCTTGTCCAAGTTTTATTTAGCTTAGGTCTGATTTAAAATGGACACCAAACATCATCCAGATGTGTTTGGTGTTCAATGTTTGCTTCTTTCGAGCTGAACAGTCCTGTTCAAAAGTCTTAGGCGCATATAAAGAAATGCTGTAGACCAAAAATGGCTTAAAAAATAATAAAACAATTTCACCAATGTGAAAAAACATACAAAAAAACAGCAGTAAGCCATAATAAATGAAACAAAGTCAATATTTGGTATGAGACGACCCTTTTCTTTAAAAAAGAAAAAATAGTCGTCTCCGGTACAATGAGTGCAGTTTTATAAGGAAATGAGCTGTAGGTTTTACTGAGCATCTTGCAGAACCAGCCACAGTTCTTCTGGACACTTTGACTGTCACACTCGTGTCTTCATTTTGCTTTTTAATCTGAAAAGTGGGCTTTTATGTAATATGCTGCTCAGATACAATTTTATTTTTCTGTAACATTTAATTTTGTGCTGGAAAACGAACGTTTGGAACTCGAAAATGTTTTTGTACTGACTCGATAATGGAGAAGTCATAAAATAGAAATCAATAACAAAGTTCATATAAAAAAAATAGGGGGTCTAAGACTTTTGCACAGTACTTTAGCGAACAAGTGAGAAGCTCCACGCCAATATCAATCCTCACACACTTCATGACCTCAGTATTATAAGGTTCTAGATGAATGAAGAGCCATTTTGTGACATTCCATCTGGCAAAACACTAAAGTGAGTTCAAACTCATGTTATTGGAAATTCTGAGACAATTAGAAAAATTATATACACACGCTATACTGCAAGCTTCCCATTCTTGTTAGCTTCGTAGCTCTGAAAACTAAAGAAGTAAACTTCTGATCAAGGCTTCTTTATAATTATATATGCACTGTGTAAAACAGAAATAAAAACAGTATATGACGATTTGCAAATCATGAAAACCCTATATTTCATTGAAAATAGTACAAAGACAACATATCAAATGTTGAAACTGAGAAATTTTAGTGTTTTTTGAAAAATATATGCTCATTTTGAATTTGATGTCAGCAACACGTTTCAGAAAAGTTGGGACGGGGCAACAAAAGACTGAAACAGTTGTGTAATACTAAAAAAAAAACTAATTTGGTTAATTGGCAACAGGTCGTTAACATGATCGGGTATAAAAAGAGCATCCCAGAGAGGCGGAGTCTCTCAGAAGTAAAGATGGGGAGGGGTTCACCGCTCTGTGAAAGACTGCGTGGGCAAACAGTGCAACAATTTAAGAATAATGTTCCTCAGTGTAAAATTGCAAAGAATTTGGGGATCACATCATATCATTAAAAGATTCAGAAAATCTGGAGAAATCTCTGTGTGCAAGAGACAAGGCTGAAAACTGACATTAGATGCCTGTGATCTTCAGACCCTCAGGAGACACTGCATTAAAAGCAGACGTGTCTGGAGTAGAAATCACTGTATGGGCTCAGGAACATTTCAGAAACCCATCGTCTGTGAAAACAGTTCATTACTGCATCCACAAATGCAAGTTAAAACCAGATATAAACAATATCCAGAAACACCTCCACCTTCTCTGGGCCTGAGCTCTTTTACGATGGGCTGAGGTGAAGTGGAAAATTGTCCTGAGGTCTGACAAATCAAAAGTAGAAATTCGTTTTAGAAATCATGGATCCCACGTCCTCCAGGCTAAAGAGGAGAGGGACCATCCGGCTTGTTATCAGTGCACAGTTCAAAAGCCAGCATCTGTGATGGTCTGAGGGTGCATTAGTGCACATGATATGGGTAGCTTGTACATCTGGGAAGGCGTCATTAATGCTGAATGATATATACACGTTTCAGAGCAATATGCTGCCATCCAGACAAACTCATTTTCAGGGAAGGCCTTCCTTCTTTCAGTAAGACAATGCCAAACTGCTTTCTGCACATATTAAAACTGCATGGCTCCATAGGAAAAGAGTCCAGGTGCTAAACTGGCCTGCCTGCAGTCCAGACCTGTCTCCCATTGAAAACATTTGGCGCATTATGAAGCGCAAAATATGACAACGGAGACTCCGAACTGTTGAGCAAATGAAATTGTATATCAGGCAAGAATGGGACAACATTTCTCTTTCAAAACTACAGCAATTGGTCTCCTCAGTTCCCAAACGTTTACAGAGTGTTGTTAAAAGTAGAGGTGATGCAACACAGTGGTAAACACGCCCCTGTGCCAACTTTTTTGAAACGTGTTGTTGGCATCAAATTCAAAATGAGCAAATATTTTTCAAACAACAATAAAATGTCTCAGTTTCAACATCTGATATGCTGTTTTTGTACTATTTTCAATGAAATATCGGGTTTCCAAGATTTGCAAATCACCACATTCTGTTTTTGACAGTTTACACAGTGTCTGAACTTTTTTGGAATTGGGGTTGTGATTTATATACGATAATATAAATCATTTGAAGCTAAACCATACCTTGTTATGGAAAGGAAAAAATGAGAATAGGAATGTCTCGGGGCTGTGACTCTACAGTGTTCTAGTTTGACAACGTTTCATGAACGAGTCGATTAAATCAAACACTTTCATCCTGCCATTTTTATTCATGTCTTAAAAATTCAGACTAAGGATGCCATCCATCCTTCAAAAGACACAGCTTTACAGAGTGTTGCATCAGAAAGTTCTGCATATTGAACACACCCCGTTTATTCAGATCACCCACTGACCTTGTGGTATAGCAAATTCAGGATCGACCCTAAAGCGAAAACACAGACGCACGTCATCAGTTGCATTCGCAATGGATAGCATATTGCCAGATGCATTTGCTGTCTTTTCCACCGAGTGTGGATTGAAGAAGTCCTAATGAATTTAAAATCATTCTGTTTCCTTTCCCTAAGCCCCTACCCGAGCCATCACCCCGAATTAAACAGCACCTCCCCCATGAGTGCCAAGGTCCCCCCTCAAATAATCTGTTGCAACCTCCAGCAAAACACACCTCTCTTATGATTTTTTTTCTTTTTGTTTCCTTTTGTTTGTTTTCTTCTTCTATTTTATTTGAATTCTCTCTCAATTTCTTTCTTTAACATGTCTTTGATTTAACCTTCTAACCCTTCTTCATCCGGGTCCCTTCCCCTCCACGTGTCCTTCCCAACACCTCTCCCTCTCCACCTTTCCCCTCCCCTCCCCTCCTTCCTTGTACAGTTTAGAGACCGCCAAATCCACCGCCCAGTCCTCCTCCATGTCGAGCCCCGTAGAGCTGAACATGAGCTTCACCCAGCCCGCCTCCCCTGCCTCGTCCTCCGCTGCAGCCCTGGCAGCGATGGGCGCTCTGCCCCACGCTCCAATCCTGGGCGCCCCCTATGCCCTCCCCCTCTCCAGCCTCCTGGGAATGAAATCCGTCCCTTTCCTGGCACTCTCAGCTCCTGCCGGCACAGCTGCAGCCGCCGCAGCCGCCGCCGCTGCTCCGGCCCACGCTACCCTGGCATCCTACACAGCCAAGATCTCTTCAGCCAACGGCATCAAGAAACCCGAGCGCCAGAAGTTTGCGCCATACTGACCCTCATCGTGAAGAGACAAAAAAAATAAATTAAAAAACGAGGAATTCCTCTACTTTTACCTGTTGTAGCTGTGTAGTCAAAAGAGACTTTACCTTTCTCTTTTTTTTTTTTCCATTTCGTTTTGTTTTGATATAGCTTGTTATATAGCTTGTCCTGAACTTGACTCTACTAAGACATTAGGACAATTGCGTATTTAAATAGTTCTATTTATTTTTCAATTTTTGGGGGGTTTTGTTTTTCTGGCTAATGTAGCCTCGAAAGCCATAGCTTATTCCTAACCTGAAAAATTTTCCCCCAATCCTAATACTCATATATTGTCTGCTCTTATTTATTAATGATTACAACATATTCCTGCAAAAGACTTTCTACAACGAGACACTGGTGACTGATGCTAAACACTTCTGTATCAGCTTTTATACAACGATATCTGTGTATGCCTCTGTATACAAACTTTCTCATTTTTTTAATACTCTAAACTATATATATATATATATATATATATATATATATATATATATATATATATTAAAAAAACAAAAAAAAACATTTTTAAGAAGAAGTCAACAGGTTTAAATGCTCGCTTTGTGTTGGTTGGTTGATTTTTTTTTTTTTTTAATGGTTCGTGACATTTGTTTGAAAAATGGGTTATTTATTTTATTTATTAAATAATGACTCTTTTGTTTTACAATCAATGGTTTCCAGAACAACTGTTTCCACTCACCGATTTACAGATTCTTGCTCTACACTTCACTTCATTTACAGAGATGTGACTTGGGACTATTAAGGCCTTTTTCTTTTCGAGAGAATTCAGGTGTGTGTGTGTGTGTGTGTGTGTAGAAAGGCTGTGGGATTCATGCTGAGCTACACTGCATATTGACTTGACACACACACACACACACACACACACAGACAGTGTAACACAAAAGCAATACTGGACACTGGTTTAACTCACAGACCCAGATATAAATGTGCATCAACTGTAGCTCTACTAATCATAACCGTTTTCATTCACAAGACTTAGTTTTCGTTCTGTTCCTTTTTTTCTTCATTTGAATAAATATATGAATATAACTCACTTATTTTTGTAAGATCTTATGGATAGAACATGGCCACGATTCCTCACCAATTCATCCGTTTGATGTGGTTAATCTCGACCCTGTGGACGTGTTCTTTCTAATGCCTCACATAGTCATTTGCATGAATTCAACTTGGCGTCTATGCAAAACATCTCTCAGTGGTTCAGTGAGGTTTCCTGTGTCACGCCTCGTCACCAGCTCGAAATAACCCACTGCCGGGTTAAAGGACTACGCCGAAAGCGAGCGACGAGGCTGAGCGCAGATATCGAACCGTGCGATTTTATACATATATCTATATCTATATCTATATATTCTATCCATTATCTCATTCCAGACATTAACACATAGTAACCATCACTTTATACTGTATAAAACGGCACATGCATTGCTCTGTGACATGCAACATTGCACTAGAACGTGATAATTCCACTATGGCCAAAATTTGAGTGTGAAATGTTCATCTGCTTGACTACTCTCTCTAAATGTTCGGGTTTTTTTTTTTTTTTGTGTGTGTGTGTGTGGGGTTGTTTTTTTTTTTGTTTTTTTAAATTCGCACCCAGGTGTGACCTCATGTCTACCTGGCACATGTGTGTGTGACTCTTGATTTTGTTCCATTCATTAATGCCATAGAAATAAATAAAAACCATACTGTATTAACTTGATTCTGGGAGTTTGTTGTTTCGAAATCTTTCATTCTCTAAGCACGGTGTCGACTCTCATGCTGTGTTCAAAGGAAAAAGACACACAAAAAAAATGGAGAGTCTGTGTCAAGAACTAAATTCACCTTTGGTTTGTTATTTTTCATGCTCGGGGATGAAGCTACTTCAACAAAAGGTGGATTTTTTTTTTCCTCCTCACCTTATCACGGACCAAAGAGCAAGGCAAGAGTACACAGAAATTTATGGTTCAAAAGACAGGGTTTTATTGACCCAGAAATAAAAAAAAAGCTTACAAAGGCCAAAATTAATAATAACTAGCCCTATAAAAGAGGTCAACAAACTATAACTTGACTTGAGACACAGACCACTGACATGATGTTAAAGTGCTAGTCGAACAAAAATGACATCACCCCTGGAAATTATACCTTATGAAACTAAACATGTTAAGTAGTTTACTGCCCAAATTGTATTTTAATACGAGACCGGGAACATGTTATGTTTAGCCGGTAAAGTTTGGCTCTTTGAGTCCGCCATTACACAAATGCGTTCCTGGTAAGTTATTGTTAATTCAAAGGAAGTGACGTCATACGCGCAACTTTTGAAAGTTCGTGGCATTTCTGGCTTTGCCTGCTTTGCAAAATGTAGCACGTTTTTAACTTTTTTTTTTAATTCCAAAGCAAAACTAAAGCTAAAACCAAAGCACGCCTCCGAAGAGGTGTGTCGTTCAGGCTGTTCAAGTGTAGCCGATAAAAAAAAAGCAGAATTTCGATCCATTATGTATAGCCCAAAATCGGCAGGACACTTACAGAATGAATGGGATCGATTTGTACGGACAAAGAGAGGTAACTTCAAGCCGACAGGACGGTTTGGTGTCTGCTCCATACATTTTGAAAATTTGTGAGGCAGATTCACAAAGGATTTGAGCGACGTCTGGTACGCAGAGCAGTTCCTACCATTTGGAAACAGAAGTCAGAAGCGTCAAAGAGCTCACCGCCGCACAGGAAGTGTCGAGCTTGTGTTGAGCCTGTTGCTTGAATTTATTAGTTGTCCTTAATCAGATCAATAACATTCTATGGTAGCTTCTATGCGGCCAGATATAATACTTAGATAGACGACAGATAATTACTGATCTAAAAGCAAACCAAAACATGCTGACTCTGAGTCACCTCGTCCCTGTTGTCGTAAAGTTGTGTCGGGAGCTTTACGAAAGAAGGCAGTGATGCACATGACGTCACACATGCAGCGCCGCTGACCAATAAATCGCTGCGATCTAATAATGATGGACAAGTGATTTTTTTGAACAGAATTCAGACACAAAAAATGTATTTTTCGAACCAATTTTTTATTCATCGGTGAACTTTACAATCTATTTGAACATATCACACACAGAACTCCTGGGATTTTATGATTTCTTTTTTGTAAGATGAGCACTTTAACTAAACAAAAACTGACAAAAGGGAACATGGCCAAAGAGAAGTGGTTTGGCCAAACCAAATAACACAGAAAGGGTAAACAAAAAATAAAACACTGACTACAAAGCCAAAATCACTCTCGGGCACATGGTGAGATGTGGTACAGCCTAATGAGCAGGCGCCAAGATTTATGTCTCCTCAGCCCTCGGCCACGCCTTTTGCTCAACCAGGAAGGAACCGCCCCAAACACTCAAGGTAATGCAAAGAAAACTTTAAAAAAATAATAATAATACTAGTGGCAAACAAACATAGCTTTTACAACCCTACAGTGTTAAAATGTGCGCACTCCATATAAAACAATGTAAGGTTCAAGCAAATAAACTGTAAATCAAACTGTGTTGTGTCAGTTATTTAACTAAGATCATATAGTAAATGATAAACTGTGCAGCAAACTAATAAAGTGCAAAGGTAGAATGTCGGATGATATTACTCTGTGTAGCTATGGCCATCACAAACCCATCCATCCATCATCTGTAGCCGCTTATCCTGTGCAGGGTCGCGGGCAAGCTGGAGCCTATCCCAGCTGACTACGGGCGAAAGGCGGGGTACACCCTGGACAAGTCGCCAGGTGATCACAGGGCTGACACATAGACACAGACAACCATTCACACTCACATTCACACCTACGGTCAATTTAGAGTCACCAGTTAACCTAACCTGCATGTCTTTGGAGCACCCGGAGGAAACCCATGCAGACACGGGGAGAACATGCAAACTCCATACAGAAAGGCCCTTGTTAGCCACTGGGC
Source organism: Neoarius graeffei (assembly GCF_027579695.1). Classification (NCBI taxonomy): domain Eukaryota; kingdom Metazoa; phylum Chordata; class Actinopteri; order Siluriformes; family Ariidae; genus Neoarius; species Neoarius graeffei. Next base: position 16,422,989 of record NC_083594.1, read on the forward strand.
TCGAACCCAGAACCTTCTTGCTGTGAGGTGACAGTGCTAACCACTACACCACCATGCCACCCCCATCACAAACCCTTTTTATTAAATCTTTACAAGGGGTGGCAATAATTGTGGAGGCTTTCTGAGAATCTCTGCAGTTTTTGTCTTATTAAAAAAGAAAGATTGGAGAAGGGACAATTTTTTTTAGGAGTTATAACACAAGTGAGTGATGAAAGAGGGCAGCATGGTGGTGTAGTGGTTAGCGCTGTCACCTCACAGCAAGAAGGTTCTGGGTTCGAGCCTTGTGGCTGGCGAGGGCCTTTCTGTGCGGAGTTTGCATGTTCTTCCCGTGTCCGCGTGGGTTTCCTCCGGGTGCTCCGGTTTCCCCCACAGTCCAAAGACATGCAGGTTAGGTTAACTGGTGACTCTAAATTGACCGTAGGTGTGAATGTGAGTGTGAATGGTTGTCTGTGTCTATGTGTCAGCCCTGTGATGACCTGGCGACTTGTCCAGGGTGTACCCCGCCTTTCGCCCGTAGTCAACTGGGATAGGCTCCAGCTTGCCTGCGACCCTGTAGAACAGGATAAAGCGGCTAGAGATAATGAATGGATGGAGTGATGAAAGGAACTAACTTGTTTCATGGTCATTCATGGTATCTCTGGAGTAACTCTGCTTTGTGCTGTCATGCCACACCAAACTCTTGGTTGATTATATTTCTGTAACAGCACACCACCAAGTTTTTTATTCCTTATTTAAATACAAGTGAGAAAAAAAAAAAAAAGCATGGGACAAATGAGATGAGGCATCATGGTTCAGGATCATTTTAGTATTGTTCAAATTAAAAAAAAAATCAAATGGTTTAAGTTTTACAAGTCTAAAAACGAGAAAAAGGCGTGTTTAAAGCCATGATGAATGATTTCTCTATTTCCTGGTGCTTCTGTTCCTGAACTTGCCAAAATAAGAACACATTAGGTCCTTTTAATTGAGGTTTGGATGAAATTCATTCAGGATTAAACTCGTTCATTAATAAACGCACCACTTTCAGAACCAGTGAACGGAATCCAAAGCCTTTCATCCTTCAACTTTCCTAATCCTAATACTCATCTACCTTCTGCTCTTATTTACTAATAATTCTGACATCTTCTATTAGATTAATGCAATAATGCTTTGAGGTTTGCTTGTGCTTCTTTACCCATATCGAATCTGTTTAAATGGGAAATGTTTGAGAAGAAATACTCAAGAATGAAAAACATAATAAAAAAAAAAACTCATCATGGAAAGGTTTTGAATATACATGAGATTCATTGTTGTTGTTATTATTATTATTTAAATCTGTCAGGATGCAAAAGTAAAAACCCAAAAGCTGCAAGGTAAACCTGTAAATTAACCAAACCTTTCTTTTAACTTCATCCCCCCACAAACACGTCCAACCGTCCTGCGATTCAGACAAAAAAAAAGACAAAGACAACGCGACAACGCCCGAGATGAAAGCCTGCTATGAATAAGCTCACACTTCAACAGCTGCTCAAACGCAAACAAATTCTTCCAGGCAGCGTGAAGGGGTTATCCTGGGCATGTGTGTGTGTGTGTGTGTGTGTGTGTGTGCGCACAGGGGGAGGTAAGGGGGGTATAATGATAACCCTGCAACGCTGCCTGTGTCACATAAAAACACACTGGAGTTGACTACATGTGCAATCATTCAACGCATCCTGCAGAAGACGAGCACTTTGTTCTGCTCCTCCACCCGTGCCTGTGTAACCAACAGCCTCCATTTCAAGTCGAACAACGTCCCAAGACAAAAGCTGGAAAAGTCACTGAGCAATTTAGCCCAGCAATAGCATCATCCCGGCGATGTTTAGAATAATAATTACAATTTACCAGCAATTAAAGACATGCCAGAGACAAAAGAGGCCTGAAATGGAAGCTGTTAATTACACGGTGAGGGCATCTCAGCTGTCGAGAGCCTCCGCTCAACATAAATGGGACCTGGCACCATCAACGAGTCATAAACTGGGAAGAACAGAGTGCTGGAGAATGAGAATAGTCCTCGAAACTGGGGTTTAGTTCTGGGAGCTGAGAGTTTCAGCTAAAAAAAAAAAAAAAGTGGGCCTGTATTTCTGCTATGTGGCACCAGGGTGATGCATAAAATCATGCAGATGCCAGTCAAGAGCTTCAGTTAATGTTCATCAAACATCAGAATGAGAAAAATTATGATCTCAAAGTGTGACTTTGTTTCACTGTGGCATGAGTGTTGGTTTGAGCCAGATGGATTGGTTTGAGTATTTCAGAAACGGATGATCATATGGGATTTTGACACACAACAGTCTCTGGAGTTTACACAGAATGGTGCGAAAAACATCCAGTGAGCAGCAGTTTTGTGGGTGGAAATGATTTCTTGATGAGAGAAGTCAGAGGAGAATGGCCAGACTGGTTTGGCCTGACTACAGTAACTAAAACTAGACAGAGACTGCGACTAAAGTCACAGTAATTTGCATGAGTTGACCTTTGTCAATTGAAGGTCAAGGTGAAGGTCATTTTGCTGGAAAAAAAAAAGATTGAAAAAAATCATGAAAATTGACAGAATTAAGTGATTTGGAAAAAAAAAAATCATAGATCATTCCGGTTCAGTGATCCAGATCAGCACCAAAAGTCATAGCAACATAACTCAGCCCAGAGGTATATTTCATGTGAAATTTGGTGATGATTGGTTGAAAACTGAGGGAGAAATAGCATCCAAAGAAGAAGAAGAAGAAAGTAGAATGATCCTGAGTGAGAGTAACAATTTGTGCTACTGCTGCTCGCGCAAATTAATAAACATGCGTTACAAGTACAGAAAACACTAGAAGAAAACCTTCAGAGGTAGAAATTAGGGCTGTGAATTGATTTCAAAAATTAACTAATTAATCACACATTTTGTAATGAATTAATCGCGATTAAAAACTTGTTTTTCTTCTTAAGATTAAAGCTTGTTATAATGCATATTTAAATGTAAAATCACTAAGTCAATGTAGAATAATCACAAAGGATGTATATTTCAGATACCGTTGTTTAATGGCATTTGTAAACACAACATAGTTGCAAAAAGAAAACTCAGGCTGATAAAATGCCACTTGATTTCAAAATCAAGGCCACAAAGAGAGAGAGAGAGAGAGAGAGAGAGAGAAAGCATATATACACATCCAGAAAACACTATGCTCATGGGTTGGAAGTTTTTAGCTATCCAAGTAGCCATTGCATTGGTAACCTTTTCACTTACTGGTCTAAGGCCCAGTCCCACAACACCAATAACTACAACTATACTGATAACTATAAATAAAATCAGTCCCCTGCAGTTTATATGGTTGGTGCTCGCACCAGACCGATAACGATACCTATAGCCCAGGCCTGGGTTTATCCTTACCGGTGAGATTGCTTCTGGAGCCATCTTTCCAGGCCTGAACCTGATCCGATAAAACATCTGTCCAATCACGTAATTGTTTACATGTGACGTCGTGTGAGCATGTGCTATTTTCCCCGGGCATCTTTGTACATCCTTGTTGCATCATGAAGTCACGGAATACGGAGTCACGCAAAATTTAAAAAATATACAATAAAGCACCGATCTTTTATTCACGGATATGTGATTTTCCGTGAAATATAAATAGTACATTAATTAATAAAGTAAACATATAAATGCAGGTAAGATATTTTAATTATGAACTTAAGCAGTCCAAACATTTTAGACTTCTTAATTTTTTTTTATCCGTGATGCATCATCTGTATGAAATTGGTAACCAATCTGCAATATCGTCGGCTGTCCATTGCTAGCAATGATGACTGCTTCGTTAGGATGTGCAGAAATCTTTCCTAATGAAGCACCTTACACAGTAAGGTAAGACAAACGATGTCGTGCCCCCATTGCGTTGTCTCTCTGGACCTCCAGACCTGATGCCAAGTGGTGCACAAAAGTGCCACAGACCTGACAGGTATGGAAGTTGCCCCACAGTGACAACTGACTTGCCAAGTGATGCCATCTGTTGGCCATTTGAGTGGCTCTTCTGTATGCAATCAAGTGGTGCACCATTGACCCTGTTGGGTTCATCTGCCACATTGCACTGAAAAGCACCCTGCTGCCAGCACCTTATTGGTGACATACTATTTAATCCATAGCTGGAGCCCGGGCAGGTGCTACCACTCCGGGTCAGAGCGGACCTGGGAGCAAAGGTGATTAAGGGGTAACTCCACTTTTCAAAATACTCACATCCTCCTGGACCTGAGACTCACCACCAGTTGCAGTTTAAAGTCATACCCAGGACTATTATGACTTTAATCTGTAATATACTGAAACATCTGTGACCAATCCATACATTATTAGCATCCATATTAAAATCCATAACCACTCTGTGTATCCTTTTTTATTATATTTCCGTAATCCGTGACCTATCCGTATTTTATCAACCACCGGAGTGTGTACATGGGCTGGTTTGAAGTCCAAGCTGTACAGTACGACCCGGAATAATGTGCTACTACTTGGAAAAAAACTTCTGTGACTATTCCTAAGTCACATGCATTTATTTACCTGAGTGTCAGGACCAAGCGATATTATAGTCGGGATTATAGTTGTGGTGTTTCTGCTCCAGACTGGAACTAAATTCAGGCAGAGGGACAGTCATAGCTGGAGTTATCAGTGTTGTGGGACTGGGCCCTTAGTTATTCGCCCATGACTACCACACTCCTGTTATGTAGGTTAGCAAGCAGTACAGATGGTTTCCATCGGGGGTTTTGCATGAAGGTGATATTTTAAAGACAAGGTGCTTCTGTGATAATTGAATTCGGCTTTGCAAGCTGTGCAAATTACTTTTGTTTTCTCAAAGATTCCATCGGGCAACTTTTTATATTGAAACTTTCCACCTAAAACTCCTTCATTGTTCATCTCACTGTTTAGCTAAGGATTGTCTCTGGCTAAGATGAGGTTTCATGGCATCCATGTCATAGGTCAGCCTCCACACAGGAAGTAAACAAAACACAGCTACATTAATTGCATCAATTTATTTTAACGCGTGAAATATTTATACCCCTGCTCCAAAGGGGGGATACTGTTTTATTTTGTTTTTTTGTCCCGTCCATCCGTCCATCTGTATCTCCATCTGTCTGAAACACCCTTTATCACAGCAACCACAAATCATAGCCACTTGGTACTTGGTACCAAACTTCAGCTTGGGGTTCTATACCATGTATACCATTTTCAGGTCCGTCACACATCGACTTCCTGTTTACCAACTGAATGGATTTGCGAAACAGATAGGGTGGATTTACAAAATTTTCGTAACACTTTTCTCAGCAACTACAAATCACAGCTGCTTGATATTTGATACCGAGCTTCAGCTTGGGGTTCTATACAGTGTGTACCGTTTTCAAGTTTGTTGTACATCGACTTCCTGTTTACCGACTGAATGGATTTACGAAACATATAGGGTGGATTTATAAAATTTTCGTAACACTTTTCTCAGCAACTACAAATCACACCTGCTTGATATTTGATACTGAGCTTCAGCTTGGGGTTCTATACAGCGTGTACCGTTTTCAAGTTTGTTGTACATCGACTTCCTGTTTACCGACTGAATGGATTTACGAAACATATAGGGTGGATTTATAAAATTTTCGTAACACTTTTCTCAGCAACTACAAATCACACCTGCTTGATATTTGGTACCAAGCTTCAGCTTGGGGTTCTATGCCATGTATACCGTTTTCAGGTCTGTCGCACATCGACTTCCTGTTTGCTGACTGAATGTATTTGCAAAACATATAGGGTGGATTTTGATGCTATTTCAAGAAGCAAAATGCTCTTTCAAAATGACAGTTTACCAGGATGCTATTTGAAATCCCTGGGGAGAACACTGCTCTTTACTTCCTTGTTTCAGGGTTAATTATTTGTTGAAGTCAACATTCATAATAAGTGTCCTATTCCTTCAATTGCTTGCATTCAAAATGACAGTTTACCAGGATGCTATTTGAAATCCCTGGGGAGAACACTGCTCTTTACTTCCTTGTTTCAGGGTTAATTATTTGTTGAAGTCAACATTCATAATAAGTGTCCTATTCCTTCAATTGCTTGCATTCTGATATAAGCGAGAGCGGGGGGGATACGTAAGTGAGCAGTAGCTCACAGTTGATCTTGTTTAAATTAATCACAACAATGAACATGTTTATTTTGACAACCCTAATAGAAATGGCAGCAGTGGAGCATGTTCCTTAACGGTTCTTCTGGTCTCACTGCATAGTTATTATTTTTGTTTCTGTCTGCCTGTGATATTTTATAGCCAATTCAGTTTTACCGTAAAATGTCTGAAAACAAACAAAATTCAAAAGTTGCCGAATTTAAACCACCGTGACCATGGCATGACAAGCATTTAGCAGACGCTCTTATCAAGAGTGAAGTACAACAAGCACACACACACATATTACATTTATTACACAACAAATGGATCAATCTGAAGATGATCCTCAGCCAGTGATTCCTGGATCCTTGGATGATCAGATCTACATCAATCCAATATACAACGTTTTGAAATAAATGAGATGTGGAAGGTTTGGTGATGTGTCATGTTGCCTTATGAAACTGGAAAAAGAACCGTTTTGGCCAATGTCGGGCATTTCCTTTATTACTGCTGAAATTCTTTTCTGTGAATTTGTATTGTTATGTTCTGTAGATCTTATTGTCAGTACTTCACGATAATAAATGTGTTGAAGTTATAAATATTATTGTCATGAACTAATGTGTCAAATAACACTTTTTTGTGGAAAGTTTTAGGCGTGTTTTTAACCCAGTGTGTGTAGCCAAGGACAGCACATAACGTGTTAACGTTCACGTTAACCTTCCTGACAAGGAAGAGAAAAATCATTTACTCAGTGAATATGTCAAAATTAGCACAATAAGCATTGTTCCAAAACTCACCCATCAATGTGTCAAAATTTAACAGAGTCTGTGTCAGTTTTAACACTTCCTTTCTTAGAGCGTACAACAACTCTGGGAAATTTAAGTGGTTATTTCATCATCGTGCAGTGGAGAAGAACAAGAAAGTTTAGTCAGCCAAGACAGATGCAGCAAACTATTTCCTGGTCCACTGACCACAAAGAACAAAGACAACGCTGGTCAAACTTCTTGACATAATATTCATTATTTGTTTGCTATTACCTACAAGTAGCTAAAGATACTGAAGGTGTATTTCAGCAGGAGCTTAACCATGCAGAGTGATGACTGAAACAGAAGGGTAAATCCAAAATCAAAGAGAGAGAGAGAGAAAAGCAAAACTACCAGGAAACATATACTCACTGGCCACTTTAGTAGGAACACCCATCCACCTGCTGTTTTATGCAGTTCTGTAATCAGCCGATCCCTTGACAGCAGCATGATGCATCAAACCATGCAGATACAAATCAAGAGCTTCAGTTAATGTTCACTTCAAACATCAGAATGGGAAAAAAAATTGTGATCCCAAAGTGTGACTTTCACTGTGGCATTGTGGGTGTTTATGCTAATCAGATGGACTGGTTTGAGTATTTCAGAAACTGCTGATCTCCTGGAGTTTTCACACACAGCAGTCTCGACTGTAGAGTTGACAGAGAATGGTGCGAAAAACCAAAAACACTGACTGAGTGACAGTTCTGTGGGCAGAACCGTCTTGTTGATGAGAGAGGTCAGAGGAAAACGGCCAGATTGGAATAGAACTGACAGGAAGGATATAGCAACTCTTTACAACCATGGCTAACAGAAAAGCATCTCAGCATGCAATAGCAGAAGACCACATTGGGTTCCACTCCTGCAGCCAAGAACAGGAAATCTTCGAATCAAGAACAAGTTCCTGTTAACCCTTTGGTGACTGACCCCTTGAAAATGGTTCCTCCAGGAACGATGACGTTTCAGTTGTCAAGACAACGGAAAAACTAAAATACAAGAGCATTTTGTTTTGTGCACAAGAGCATTGTGACGTATCTTTCTGTTTTTGTATTTTAGTTTTTACGTTGGGGCGGCACGGTGGTGTAGTGGTTAGCGCTGTCGCCTCACAGCAAGAAGGTCCGGGTTCGAGCCCTGTGGCCGGCGAGGGCCTTTCTGTGCGGAGTTTGCATGTTCTCCCCGTGTCCGTGTGGGTTTCCTCCAGGTGCTCCGGTTTCCCCCACAGTCCAAAGACATGCAGGTTAGGTTAACTGGTGACTCTAAATTGACCGTGGGTGTGAATGTGAGTGTGAATGGTTGTCTGTGTCTATGTGTCAGCCCTGTGATGACCTGGCGACTTGTCCAGGGTGTACCCCGCCTTTCGCCCGTAGTCAGCTGGGATAGGCTCCAGCTTGCCTGCGACCCTGTAGAACAGGATAAAGCGGCTACAGATAATGAGATGAGAGAGATGAGTTTTTCCGTTGTCTTGACAACTGAAATGTCATCGTTCCTGGAGGAACCATTTTCAAGGGGTCAGTCACCAAAGGGTTAAAGTGGCTGGTGAGTGTTTACATAACAGTGCAATGGAGGAAAGACAGAAATCAAAAGTATCCAAGAAATACAGACTATAATCCAGAAAAGCAATCAAATAAACAGCAGGCTTCAAATCATCACTCGAAAAACTTGGCGTGATGTTCTCATAAAAATCAATTGTTCTAATAAAACTAGAATAATTAGAAGCAATGAGAAGAAACTGGGATTGTGTCCAGGTGCCTGCAGTATAGAATTCTGGATGGTTTATTTTATGTGACTGATCATGTGATGGTTGTAGTAGTGTGTTGTGAGAAATGGAGTCCATTACAGAAGTAATTAAAAAAAAGAAATCTTTATTTATAAATCAATATACATTATAGCACAGTGAAATTCTTTTCTCACATATCCCAGCTTGTTAGATAGCAGGGGTCAGAGTGCAGGTCCGCCATGATAGGTGTTCCTGGAGCAGAGAGGGTCAAGAGCCTAACAGTGATGGCTTGGCTGTGCCAGGGCTTGAACCCCCAACCTTTCGATTAGTAACCCTGAGCCTTATCCATTGCGTGTGGAGGATTCAGGGAAATGGAGTTTGTTTTGAGAGCGAATGTGTCACAACTTATGTTAGCTATGAATTTTATATAGCTTGATAGACAACAAAGAAATGTTAATTAGTTGTGCACTTATGTTTATGCATGTGTGTATACACACCAATCAGCCATAACATTATGAACACTGACAGGTGACATGAAAAAACATTGATTTTCTCATTACAGTGGCACCTGTCAAGGGGTGGGGTAGATTAGGCAGCAGGAGAACAGTCTGTTCTTGAAGTCTATGTGTTGGAAGCAGGAAAAATGGGCAAGCAACTCAATGGCAATATGAGTGACTTTAACAAGGTACTAACCACTGCATGTGTCACGAATGTGACACAACTTTTGTGACACCCCACGAGATGCGCCATTTTGGAGATCATCAGACCCAGTCATCTTGCCATCACAATTTGGCCCTTGTCAAAGTCACTCAGATCTATACTTTCCCATTTTTCCTGCTTCCAACACATCACCTTCAAGAACTGACTGTTCTCTTGCTGCCTAATCGTATTTCCCACCCCTTGACGGGTGCCATTGTAAGGAGATAATCAATGTTATTCTCTTCACCTGTCATTGGTCAAATGTTCTGGCTGATCGGTGTATGAGGAGCTTACTCAGCCTGTACACACACACAGGCATTTTCTATCGGTGCAGATTAGAGTTTTGTACAGGATAAGTAGTTATGGATAATAGATCATCATCATCATCTTATTCCCCCATCCAGTGTGTTCTGGGTTGGGTCCCTTTCCTAGGGTTTCTTGGCCCAGTAAGTACAGACACTGAGCAACTCCTCTGCTGCACCACTTTTGGTCATGGACAATTTAGAGTAGCCAATTAGCCTAACTGCATGTCTTTGGGGGAAACCCAAAGGAAACCCATGCAGACACAGTGAGAACATGCAAACCCTCGTCTGCCATGAGGTTTGAACCCAGAACCTTCTTGCTACGAGACGACAGTGCTAACCACCGCACCACCGTGCTGCCCACAAGGTATATAAATAACTATATACAGTGGCTTGCAAAAGTATTCACCCCCCTGGGTATTTGTCCTGTTAAGAAGAAACCTTTATTTGTCACATGCACAATGAAATTCATCCTCTGCATTTAACCCATCTGAAGCAGTGAACACACACGCAGCCAGAGCACTGGGCAGCCACACCAGAGTGCCCAGGGAGCAGTCAGGTACCTTGCTCAAGGGCACCTCAGCCCAAGGCCACCTCACGTCAACCTAATTGCATGTCTTTAGATTGCGGGGGAAACCAGAGTACCTGGAGAAAACCCACACAGACACGGGGAGAACATGCAAACTCCACACAGAAAGGCCCTTGCCGGCTGCTGGGTTCGAACCCAGAACCTTCTTGCTGTGAGGCGACCGTGCTAACCACTACACCACCGTGTCACCCGAAAAGAGAGCAACTGGACTTGCTTGAAGATTCTTAAAGATGTTTCACCTCTCATCCGAAAGGCTTCTTCAGTTGCATTATAAGCTGGAATTAAAACGGATTTTTGAGGAGTTACGGTAGCATCATTTGATTTACACAACATGCCTACAACTTTAAAGATGCAAATTGTTATTTTATTGTGACACAAACAATAATTAAGATGAATAAACAGAAATCTGGAGTGCGCATACTGTAGGTATTCACCCCCTTTCATATGAAACCCCTAAATAAGAGCTGGTCCAACCAATTCACTTCATAATTCACATAATCAGTTGATTAAGATCCACCTGTGCGCAATCAAAGTGTCACATGGTGTCTGTATAAATCAACCTGTTCTGGAAGGACCCTGACTCTGCAACACGTTGAAGCAAGCAACATGAAAACCAAGGAGCCTCCAAACAGGTCAGAGACAAAGTTGTGAAGAAGTATAGATCAGGGTTGGGTTTAAAAAAAAAAATCTCACACTTTGAATATCCCAGGGAGCACCATTAAATCCATTATAGCAAAATGGAAAGAATATGGCACCACTACAAACCTGAGAAGAGAAGGCCGCCCACCAAAACTCACAGACCGGGCAAGGAGGGCATTAATCAGAAAGACACCAAAGATAACACTGAAGGAGCTGCAAAGATCCAAAGTGGAGATGGGAGTATCTGTCCATAGGACCACTTTAAGCTGTACACTCCATAGAGCAGGGCTTTATGGAAGAGTGGCCAGAAAAAGCCATTGCTGAAAAAAACACATTTGGAGTTTGCCCAACGGCATGTGGCAGAATCCCTAAACACATGGAAGATTCTCTGGTCAAACGAGACTAAAATTGATCTTTTTGACCATCATAGGAAATGCCATGTGCGGCACAAACCCAACACCCTGAGAACACCATCCCTACAGTGAAGCATGGTGGTGGCAGCATCATGCTGTGGGGATGTTTTTCATCTGCAGGGACAGGAAAGCTGATCAGGACTGAAGGAAAGATGGATGGCACTAAATACAGGGCAGTTCTGGAGGAAAACCTGTTTGAGTCAGCTAGAGGTTTGAAACTGGGACAAAGGTTCACGTTCTAGCAGGACAATGACCCTAAACATATTGGTAAAGCTACGCTGGAGTTGGTTTAAAGGGAAACATTTAAATGTCTTGGAATGGCCTAATCAAAGCCCAGACCTCAATCCAGTTGAGAATCTGTGGCATAACTTGAAGATTAGTGTACACCAATGCAATCCATCTAACATGAAGGAGTTGGAGCAGTTTTGCTTTGAGGAATGGGCAAAAATTCCAGTGGCTAGATGTACTAAGCTAATAGAGACATACCCCAAGAGACTTGCAACTGTAATTGCAGGAAAAGGTGGATCTACAAAAGTATTGATTGGGGGGTGGTGAATACCTATGCACACTTCAGATGTCTGTTGTTTCATCTTAATTATTGTTTGTGTCATAATAAAACAACAACTTGCATCTTTAAAGTTGTAGGCATGTTGTGTAAATCAAATGGTGCTAACCCCCCAAAAATCCATTTTAATTTCCTGCATGTAATGCAACAAAACAGTACAAACACCCAGGGGGATGAATACTTTTGCAAGCCACTGTAGCTATCTAAACATCTCGCCATCTACATACAATAAACAACATAAATGACTATAGAGATCTTGCAGTCACGTGACCGGAAAGTACACAACTGCCATCATGTCGGTCAAAAACACCACTGAATACTGCTGCACTCGTGTACAGAATGGATCAATTTCAACCGACAGACTACACGGCTCATTTTTCTAATGAACAGATAACTAGATATATGTCTAAAATAAATGATCTACAGATTTGTGACCCTTATGGCTTTCCGGACGGAGTTTTCATGACCGGATTTTGAACTGCCAGCGGAATACCCAGACGTGTATAATTACCTCATCAACTTTCCCTCGCTGTTCAGTGGTGAAGCACTGCGTGCTTATAAATCTCTGGACAGTTTTCTTTACAGAAATTCAGGATTTGTCAGCGACTCAGATGTGGCATCTTGTAAACAAGAAAATGATCCTCACTGGATGGGTAAGTCACTTAAGTATTGAGTATAGCACTGACCAGCCGATTATAGAATAGAATAAGGTAATTCCAAATCGTCCGTCTTGTTTACATGGATCTGGCGTTGGAGAGGTAGAGGCTTGGCAGTGGAGGTTTGAGTAGCTGTTTTCTGAGCTTAGTCAACAGGCCGGCTCTGCCTGTAGCCTCGCTTTTGCTTCGGCTCCCGGCGCTGCCTCCTTCGCTTTGCTTCCAATAACAATCCACGGAGACCCCGCTGGTCTCGCAATCTGGTTTCGTCCGGAATGTTTTTTTTTTCTCTCGTCCGGAATGTTGTGCATGCGATGGAAATCGCTACAAACCGTCATTTTCTGCTGGAAACCAATGTCCAGTAAGTCCATACGGTTGTAGTGGATATTGAAGTCCGGTACAGACGAACAACACGCAAAAATACACACAAAAAACATAAAAACCGTGCACAGGTAGGGAGAGCTTGTAGCCGCAGCCGTTGTAGTAGAATTGTATATAGTAGGGTTTTCCAGAAGAAAAGGTAGAAGTAAAAGCAGAAGTAGAAGTAGAAGGCGGAATATGGCGTTTGACCTACAAGATGGCGTCTGTCACAATCTGGATCGGCTGTGACGTCACATGCAAGATCTCTATACAAATACAGGTGCAAAGTGACCTTGTGAATTTGTGCACAAATGGTCATTTAGTGCAAAAATAATTCAAAGAGTTCAAGTTTTACCAGGATATCAACGAGACAAGGCAGGTGCAAAGTGAGTATTGTGCATGTGTGTGTGCAAATTGGCAGTGTAGTGCAAACGGATGAGAAACTGGTTTCATTTTGAACTGTGTGATTACTGGCAGTTCTTCAGGGGTAACAGTGAGTTGAGGACTCTGACTGCCTGGGGTAAGAAGCTGTTGCAGGGTCTGGCAGTGACAGTCCAGGTGCTTCGCTACCTTCTGCCAGACGGCAGGAGGGAGAACAGGGCATTTGACGGGTGAAACTTGTCCTGCACTACGCTGCTGGCATGGCAAACGATGTGCTCCTTATAGAGTTGGGAGATGGGTAGAAGAAGAACTCCAAAGATCTTCTCTGCTGTCCTCAAGGACTTTTGTTCAGAGCAGTTCCCAAACTACATAGTGATGTAACAGCAGAGAACACCCTCAATGGTCCCTCAGTAGAAGGATGTGAGGACAGGAGGAGGGAGGCTGGCCTTCTTCAGCTTTCACAGAAAGTGTAGACGCTGTTGAGATTTCTTGGTGATTTCAAGGTCCAACAGAGGTTGTCTTCCATGTGCACTCCCAGGAACTTCACACTACTGACTGTTTCAACAGTCAAGCCATTGATTACACGGCATTTTGCAGACGCGCTTATCCAGAGCGACGTACAACAAGTGTAAAAGTCAGGTACATGAAGTGCTGAACTTCTAGACAAGAAAGTTCTCATGCCAACTGAACAAGTGACAGAATAACACTAAGTGCAGTGGGGAGCGAGTCAACAAATTCGACATTAAGAATCAGGATGTTGTCCTGATACCGTTCCACCAGGTGTTTGACCTCTGCTCTGGATGCAGATTCATCATTGTTACTGATGTCATTTGCAAACTTGATGTATTTTAAGCTGTGCTGGCTAACGACAGCAGCATAAACAGCAGCGGGCTGAGCACACAGCCCTGAGGAGTGCCTGTGCTCAGTCTGAGGACCCCAGAGGTGTTGCATTAGGGGCATTTAGCAGACACTCTTGCCAGAGCAACATACAACATGCCCAGAGTAGCCTGGGGAGCAGTTGGGGGTTAGATGCCTTCCTCAAGGGCACTTCAGCCATTTCTGCTGGTTCAGGGAATTGAACCAGCAACCTTTTGGTCCCAAAGCTGCTTCTCTAACCATTAGGTCATGGTTTTTCCTCATGGTGTTGACAGAAATATGAAATATTTACAGACACGATTTTGGGTGAGACGTTAGTTATTTCAACATGACCTCATAACTTCAAAGAAACTAAATGTGAAACTACATGAGACATTTTTGGTTAAATCATTACAAATACTTGTAGAATACTATTTCAAGTGACTTACATACAGTATCTTACAAATAGGCACTTAAAAAGTTGTCTAAAGAAGCTTTTTTTTCCCTTCCCTGAAAGAAAACTGATTTGATTTTATGCTTGCACCTTCTTTCATCATCAGCAATCCTTTTTTTTTTATTATGTGGTTTGTCATAAATTTTGGAGAGAAGCATTTTGCGAAGTGCCAAGAACATTTCTATTTTTAGCACAAACCAGGGTGCAAAGACGTGCTGTACTTTTTAATTCAGTGCGAGACTAAAAGAGCACATGAAACACGTTGGAATGATAAGAGATCAAAAGCAGCCTGATGCGTTATGGATGGCTTGTTCGTGAATTTACTATTTTATAGGCGCATGTTGCTGTGATTGATGACTCGCCTATAGCCTCATGAATGAGGAGGAGTGGGAGGTTATGGATGCTGAACATGAGCATAAAATACAAAAGCTGCTATCGAATGTTTGAAATGATTATTTATTGCGAAAACAGTGACCTCATTCCTTCATCACTGAGGGTTAGACATCCTGGTTTGGACTTTTTTGTCTTATTATTTCTTATCAATTGCACTTATTCATCCGAATCCTGTGCATTTTTTTTCCTGATTACATAAAATTCAAATGATTCAGATTTTTTCCACTTTCACTCATTCATGGCTAATAAAGCCCCTTCATCGTTCATGCTTCAGTTGAAAGCTTCTACTTCATCAGGAGTATCCTGAATAAATCTAAAATGTTACAGAGCTGACGTGATGCTTTCAGATGGAAAGTATTTTTCCTCGCTCATTGATTTACTTTGAATTGCTTTTATTAGTTTATTCCATTTAAAAGACACCATTTTTAAAAAGTCAACTTTTCAATTAACCAAATCACTGTGCTGGGATGTTGTCAGTTTGCACTTCGTATTCTTTCAACAATGGTCTTTCCAAGCAGGAAAACTCTCAAATATGCAAATTTTATTTCTTCTTCCTTCTCCTTGTCCAGCACTGTTGCCAGGTCAGGGTCCATAACCCTAACTCATGACTACGTCATCGCTTGTTTACCACAATGCATTATGGGCGATACCTTGGGTCAGCTCTGCCGTATTGGTTTACTTTCACCTTTGTTAAACACTGCATTGTTCTGTCTAACCAGTTTTAACCATGCCAAGCTGTGTGCCTTACTATGTCTCCACAACAAAGAGAACATCTAATTTGAGCTTTTATCAGCTGCTAGTCAAGAAGAAGAGAAGAAAGAAATGGATAAGTTTAATCTGCAACGAAAACCTTCGAACTGAATTGAAATGGACCAGTGTTTGTAGCTTACATTTCTCTGCTGGGAAAAAGATGGAATTAAACTGTGACCCAGCAATATTTCCATGGCCTGCGGAACGGCCTTCGGTTATAGAAGATTATAACAATTGATGTTCATCATCTGAAACCAGCGATATTCCAAAGACTGTACAACAAAGAAACATTCTTCGGCCTTTGCATCTCAACGTACCGAAGCACTCGGCAGCCAAATAAGCCTGTCGGACCGATAAAACTCCCAAACCACGAAGGGTTCTCTTTCGGGTATGTATAATGTTCAGTGTACCTCACTAGCTGCATTTATTAAAGAAAATGCATTTATACTGAACATGACATGGCAGATCAGCGGGTTTCCAAAGTTTGGGATTTTTTGGTAATGTTTCCTGATATCAAGTTTTATTTAACTAATAACTCATTTATAAATGTTTTGATGCTGTTCATCTGGGCCCGGGATCACGACGCAATCTTAGACTTAAGTCAATAGTTGATTTTTCATCATAGTTTCCCTTCCTGTATCTGTAATGTTCATTGTGTTGGATCAAGATTAAGTACAAGGCTAAGATTGCATTAGAACAAAGCTTCTTAGAAAATGGTAAGGAGTAACTGAAGATTAAAAGTAACAAATTTAGACTTAAGTCTAAGATTGTTTCGTGATCCAATATACATCCTCAGAAATAAGACAGTCTGAGATTAGATGTTATTGTAGTAGTGTGTGGTAGACTCGGTCTAGACTCTTAACTTCTCACCGAGCTTGATTTGGATTCCGATTTTCCTGCTGTAAACCCTCGACATTAGGGTGCATCAGTTGCCCTCACTTTCATAAAATCTGATGCATTTTTGTCTGGGTGTTCCTTTTCACCAATAAAGACATCCTGTAAAATTTTTTGACCATATTCAAAAGTCTAATGGTGGCACCATGAGGTTCATTTTTTGCCAAAAAACGCTTATTTTATGTTTTCGCATAAGGTTTGAATCACAATGTTGGACTCCATTTATTGATTTCTTGTGACCCAGAGATCATGTTAAGAACCTTTGCAAGGGATTGAGAAGCATTAATGTGATTCATAATACATTTGTATTGTTTAAAAGTAGTTGAACAATGATTCAATGAACAGCTAAAACTCAAACTGTGCTTGATAATATATTTAGAATATGTACTAAAAATGTGTATCTAAGATATT
Source organism: Neoarius graeffei (assembly GCF_027579695.1). Classification (NCBI taxonomy): domain Eukaryota; kingdom Metazoa; phylum Chordata; class Actinopteri; order Siluriformes; family Ariidae; genus Neoarius; species Neoarius graeffei. The sequence continues at coordinate 16,439,983 of NC_083594.1, forward strand.
TGGTATACTCTATAAGGTGCCATAATGTTTCATGAAAAGTGATCGAAATTTTGTCATAAGTGTCATAAAATAGCAGCTTTTTCCATAACTTTGAGCTCCTGGTGCCACCATTAAACTTTTGAATTTTGTCAAAATATTTCACCCAGTGTGTTTTCTTACCAAAAGGAACATAAAAACAAAAATGCATCATGATCGGAGGAACTTTTCATTTTTAGGGGGCAACTGATGCACCCTACTCAACATGTTATCCACCTCTTTAAATCACCAATTTCATTGTCTTCCACGACAGAGCATGGCAAAAATCACTCTCACGTAAAATTAATCTGATATCCATTATATCACTCAAGTACCGGGTCTGACTATCCCCCACAATGCATTGCGGTAAACAAGTGACATAGTTATGCTTGGGGGCTATTAGCCTAACTTCATGTCTTTGGACTGTGGGGGAAGCCAGAGCACCTGGAGGAAACCCATGCAGACACAGGAAGAACATGCAAACTCCACACAGAAAGGTCCCCATCAGCCACTGGGCTCAAACCCAGAACCTTCGTCCTGGGAGGCGACAGTGCTAACTACTACAACACCATGCTGTCCCAAATATGCAAATTTTGTTTATTTGTACATTTCAGTTGTCCAGTTCAACCTCAAATGAGGACCTTTGAGCTCTTTCCCCCATCCCCCATCCCAATTTTGCTCTTGGAGACAAAAATCACACATCATAAAAACTATTCTTTGGTTGTGAGTTAAGATAAACAGACTTAGAATGCAGAATTTGATACCAGCAGCCAATGACGGACAACAAAATTCCCAAAATGTCAGAAAATTTCTATTAAAAATGTCTCAGAGCTGCTATGATGCTCGTCTCCATTCCAGCTACAAATAGCTGGCAGGGGGAAAAAGTCCTTATTACCTCAAGCACACTTTGAACATTGTTTGTTTAAGCGAGCCCATTTTCTGCATGTGCCAGGATCTGACTGATCGATAACGCAAGCAGAACATTTCAATTTCCTTTTATCACAAGTCTACCGTTAGAGAATCTTCAGATGATCGGACACAGAGAACACGTTATCGGAAAATCAGTTATCTGTTTAGAATTACCTCATTCAGTGTGCCAAGTAGTGTGCCATCTTAAATTACTGCTGAAATCGCACTGTCTAAAACTGGCTTTCATGGTGACATAGTTAGCTGGAGTCAGCTCAGCAACTTTAAATACGAACCACGAAGAGGCCATCATTTAAATTAATGATGGAAATGCAGCTTCAATATTATCTCAAGTTTTTGTTCTTTATTTTTGCTCACTAAATTGTGCACCAGCATTCCTGTCTGGAAATCTGGGTCAGTTAATGTTAGCAAACTAACATGTCATGAAATAAACAGCTGTACGATTGCTTTCATAGATTACTACTCAATGACAATTTGGTGGGAATATTTAAATGGCTCAGCTAACACCAGCTAACCAAAGTTTTAACGAATAAACAACACTTTTTTTGTTACACAGTTAGTTTTCCTTTCTGGAAACCGCATCAGTGCTTTGAACGTACAGCAAGAGTCTTGACATGTACAGTGCGACGGAAATAAATGCAACCTTAATATTTCGCATTCAGCAGGACATGCTTATACTGTACAAGCATTCCACAAAAATAATCATGTGACAATGGAGTCGAAAAATGATGACAAGCTTATTCTTTTACAAAAGGGGGAAGGGGGACTTTGAGGTCAATCCTATCCTGAGAAGTAGAGGAGAATGCATGGAGTTTCACTGCTTCAGTGGTTCAGGAGTTGCTGAGAATGATAGCAAGCATCACCACATCACAAAGCAGGCTACGGACCATGGACTGTACACACACCATTTTCATTGCCAAGCTCCTCTTCTATTCCCCCCTCCGACAATGTCTTTAAAGTTGTGATCTTTATGATTTTTTTGCCCTAGTCAAATAGTGCTGGGTTTTGTGACCACAAAATGAAAGAGAGACTCCACCATGGCTGCAGCAGGGGTATGACGTTTCCACAACCTGTGCCCTGATTGGGTGAATACATTCCTTTTGTGGAAGAATTATTAGAAAAATTGGACCTGTGGCAATAAATAAATAAATAAATAAATAAATTTTTAAATTGCATTATCATGCAAGAACGTTCATCTTTGTGCAAGTGTTAATTTATGGGATAGTCCTTCAAAAATATGTTAACAGTTATTCCACGAAATTGAGTCGTACATGAGCTGATCGCTGACGAGGCGTCTAGCAACGAGCTGGCTATAAGCCATGTACAAAAAGATTGAGTGGAATAACTGTTTTATCCTATCCATATTCACTGGGTTTTGAGAAATGGAGCAATTTTTTTTTCAAATTCGATAAATAAAAACTCGATACAAAATGTCCGACAAAATAATTTCCGCTTAGAATGTAAACAATCCAGCGAAATGACAGTAACAATTTGTGAAAAATGCTATAATAATAATAATAATAATAATAATAATAATAATAATAATTCTTGAAAAATACAAATTATAGGTTCTTACCATCAAATACTTGTATTCCATATTTTGTTGCTTTTTTTGTATTTTGGGGGGTTTTCTTTTCAAGTAGAGTTTTTATTTCATCCTCGGTTGGTTCAGTAACATGTGCCACCATTTTGTTTTTCTTCTTCTTTAGGGTTTTTTGGCAAACCAACTTAAAGGTGCATTACCGCCACCAACTGGGCTGGAGTGTAGAACAGGTGATATGAGGGGGCGGCACAATATTCTTTTCACCATTTCTGTTTCTTTTAAATACTTGATAACAAAGCTGCCATTTTGTTTTTCTCGACTCAGGGTATATGAGCTGATATATGAGTAGTAGAGTAGCCAGAGTGTGTGATTGCTCATATCCAGTGAATGTGGATAGGAATATATATATATATATATATATATATATATATATATATATATATATAAAATCATTATTTATTTTACACACACACATACATACACACACACACCTTAGCTCTTTGTGCTGATTTTATGCTCAGCAAGTTTACATATAGTATAAATATAATCCTGCTTCAAAAACCTGTTTCGATTGGTGAAACACCAGGCCGAAGTCACTTGGGTTGATGAGAATGTTTTTTTTATAGGCTATCCACATAGCGTCCCCCATTAGCCCCCTACTGTAACCCGAGCTTTTTAATTGGCGAGAAGCCGAGGGTTATATAAACGGAGATCGACGCCGCCCAATGCACCTCAAACGACTGGTTAGTACTGGGACAGGAGACTGCCTGGGAAGACCAGGTCCTGGCATGGGAGGGTCTTTGACCCACATGGTGTCATGTTCACAAGATGACAACTTTAGACAAGGAAATGAGGTCATGGAAATACTCCACGAGTTGAGAAGGAAAGTGCCGTGGTCATTCTCCACTTAGTTGTATAACTATGGTCGCATATCTTACCTTCTGGTTCATCAGGGGAATATATGAACCAAAAACAAATGAATATTCATAAGATATTTGATAAGCTATAAATACATGGCAGGTTTGTGGCATTCTGATTGAAGAAAGATTACAAAATGCAAAATTGTTTGTTTAAATAAAAGAAAAATAATTTCATGGTCTTAAGTCATGCTTCAGGGAAAAAAAAACCCTCATTTCTCTTCCATTTATCCTGAATGTACTCTAAGACCATTTGGGAATGGAAGTCAGTCATCCCAAATTTAAATACATGCTCAAATCTTATACTTGTTTAATTTAATGATGCAGTGCACACAATGGAGTTTCTGTATTTACATATTTAAGCGCTTTTTCATCATTATCTGGATCGGGGTAGGTTTCCCAAAAGCCTCTTAAGACTAAGAGCATCTTTACTACCTCTTAAAATCCATCATTAAGCTAACATGGTTTTCCCAAAGAATGTCATAGTCAAAGTAGGACTTTAGTTTGCTCTTAACTTACAATGGACCTGGACCACTCTCACAACAAAGAGCATCTCAGCACAGCCTCCGAGGGTTACAATCAATAGGTGGAAACTGGTGTTAAATTATTTTTCTTGTACATTGCAAGTACATGGAGTTAGTTGTTAAAAAACACAAAACATAATGAAATCTCTCTCTCTCTCTCTCTATATATATATATATATATATATATGCGGCACGGTGGTGTAGTGGTTAGTGCTGTCGCCTCACAGCAAGAAGGTCCTGGGTTCGAGCCCCGGGGCCGGCGAGGGCCTTTCTGTGTGGAGTTTGCATGTTGTCCACGTGGGTTTCCTCCGGGTGCTCCAGTTTCCCCCACAGTCCAAAGACATGCAGGTTAGGTTAACTGGTGACTCTAAATTGACCGTAGGTATGAATGTGAGTGTGAATGGTTGTCTGTGTCTATGTGTCAGCCCTGTGATGACCTGGCGACTTGTCCAGGGTGTACCCTGCCTTTCGCCCGTAGTCAGCTGGGATAGGCTCCAGCTTGCCTGTGACCCTGTAGAAGGATAAAGCGGCTAGAGATAATGAGATGATATATATATATATATATATATATTCAGTTAGGTCCATATATATTTGGACACTGACACAAATTTTGTTTTTTTTACCTGTTTACTGAAACATATTCAGGTTATAGTTATATAATGGACATGGACATAAAGTCCAGACTTTCAGCTTTCATTTGAGGGTATCCACATTCAAATTGGATGAAGGGTTTAGGAGTTTCAGCTCCTTAACATGTGCCACCCTGTTTTTAAAGGGACCAAAAGTAATTGGACAATTGACTCAAAGGCTATTTCATGGGCAGGTGTGGGCAATTCCTTCATTATGTCATTCTCAATTAAGCAGATAAAAGCCCTGGAGTTGATTTGAGGTGTGGTGCTTGCATTTGGAAGATTTTGCTGTGAAGAAAACATGCGGTCAAAGGAGCTCTCCATGCAGGTGAAACAAGCCATCCTTAAGCTGCGAAAACAGAAAAAACCCATCCGAGAAATTGCTACAATATTAGGAGTTGCAAAATCTACAGTTTGGTACATCCTGCGAAAGAAAGAAAGCACTGGTGAACTCATCAATGCAAAAAGACCTGGACACCCACAGAAGACAACAGTAGTGGATGATCACAGAATAATTTCCATGGTGAAGAGAAACCCCTTCACAACAGCCAACCAAGTGAACAACACTCTCCAGGAGGTAGGCGTATCAATATCCAAATCTACCATAAAGAGAAGACTGCATGAAAGTAAATACAGAGGGTTCACTGCACAGTGCAAACCACTCATAAGCCTCAAGAATAAAAAGGCTAGATTGGACTTTGCTAAAAAACATCTAAAAAAGCCAGCACAGTTCTGGAAGAACATTCTTTGGACAGATGAAACCAAGATCAACCTCTACCAGAATGATGGAAAGAAAAAAGTATGGCGAAGGTGTGGTACAGCTCATGATCCAAAGCATACCACATCATCTATAAAAGACGGCGGAGACAGTGTGATGGCTTGGGCATGCATGGTTGCCAGTGGCACTGGGTTACTAGTGTTTATTGATGATGTGACACAGGACAGAAGCAGCCGGATGAATTCTGAGGTATTCAGAGACATACTGTGTGCTCTAATCCAGCCAAACTGATTGGTCGGCATTTCATAATACAGATGGACGATGACCCAAAACATAAAGCCAAAGCAACCCAGGAGTTTATTAAAGCAAAGAAGTGGAATATTCTTGAATGGCCGTCAGTCACCTGATCTCAACCCAATTGAGCATGCATTTCACTTGTTAAAGACTAAACGTCAGACAGAAAGGCCCACAAACAAACAGCAACTGAAAACTACTGCAGTAAAGGCCTGGCAGAGCATTAAAAAGAAGGAAACACAGCGTCTGGTGATGTCCATGAGTTCAAGACTTCAGGCAGTCATTGCCAACAAAGGGTTTTTAACCAAGTATTAGAAATGAACATTTTATTGACAATTATTTAATTTGTCCAATTACTTTTGAGCCCCTGAAATGAAGGGATTGTGTTTAAAAATGCTTTAGTTCCTCACATTTTTATGCAATAATTTTGTTCAACCCACTGAATTAAAGCTGAAAGTCTGAACTTCAACTGCATCTGAATTGTTTTGTTCACATTTCATTGTGGTAATGTACAGAACCAAAATTAGAAAAATGTTGCCTCTGTCCAAATATTTATGGACCTGTGTGTGTGTGTGTGTGTGTGTGTGTGTGTGTGTGTGTGTGTGTGTGTGATATTTTTTCAATAAATATTATATATTTCAGTATGGAATTACGTATGGATATCATAATGTCACATTGATATTGCCACATTTTAACCAAATTAAACTCCATTAGGCAAGTGATTATCTAATTTAGTGTCATAAATTAGACAAACTTCTGCACCTGTAACATAAAACATTGCCAACTTGGCATTGTGGATAAGAGTTTAAATAATCCTGACTGCATGATCGGGGGGTAACAGCGAAATGAACGGGCACAGGAAAAACATTTACGTAATTATTTAGCTGATTATTTGTTCATTCTTTCATGTGAATGTTTGTTCATTTAATTTAAAAAACACACTTGGAACAAGTGCTGCCAGGCAAAACAAACCTCTCCCGGCAGCACTTATTTTATACCTACATGTTGATATAATAGTAATATTTCTCAATCATCAGCTGTCAGGTTATCTTCTTCTCTTCTTCTTTGGCTGTCCGATCTTGTAAGACCATCATGTTGGGTGCACCCGGAAATGGGAACGGGAATGACTGTACAAGCCTATCCAGGACTTGCAGACCTTGTTGCACACTTCGCATGTGAACTGGGTGTTGGGGTTTCTGCTTCCAGCCTCTTCCTCACCTTCTTTGTAGCTGCAGTCAGGCCCCTCCTTCTGTCAGCCTCCAAGGTGCCCTTCTGGATGGCGAGGCACCAAGCGGCTCAGTTCTCCACTGGAATGTTCCAAGAAGTTAGGTCTCTTTTGCACACGTCTCTGAATCTCAGTTCTGGGCGGCCAACTCGCCTGGCACCAGTGGCCAGCTGACCATACAGGATATCTTTTGGCAGTCTTCCATCCTCCATGCGTCGGACATGTCCAAGCCAGCGGAGGCATCTTTGGCTGAGCAGAGAGTACATGCTTGGGATTTTGGCAAGTTGCAAGATGTCACTATACGGTATATGGTCCTGCCAGCTAATGCCAAGAATGCGTCTGAGGCATCACATGTGGAAGGTGTTGAGTTGTCGTTCTTGACGCTTGTTTGTAGTCCAGGTCTCGCTTCCGTACAGTAGGATGCTAAGGACACAGGTCTGATAGACTTGGCTCTTGGCGTGCTCTGTCAGAGAGGAGTTCTCCCATACCCTTGTAGTCAATTTTGCCATGGTGATGTTTCACATCTCTAGCCGTCTGTCAAGCTTGGTGTCAAGCAATAGAGTATTGTTGACTGTAGACCCCAGGCCTACAACTGATAATGGTAATATTTCTCGATCATCGGCTGTCAGGTTATAGTCCTATGAAAATCCATGATCTTGAGTTTGACATTTCAAAGTCATTCAAGGTCAAAGATCATGGTGCCAAATGAAAGCCCATCTGGCACTTCCTATCAGTTGATAATGGTAAACATCTGTCTACCATCAACCGTTTTCAAGTTACAGCCCTCTGAAAATCCATGACCTTGAGTTTGACCTTTCAAGGTCACTCAAGGTCAAAGATCATGGTGCCAAATGAAAGGCCATATGGGGGTTCCTATTTGCTCATAATAGTAAACATTTGTCTATCGGCAACCGTTTGAGTTATAATGGAAAATGTTATTTTGACCGAAAGGTTGACCTTTCCGGTGACCTTGACCTGATTGCCCCCCAAAATTTAATCAAGTAATCTATGGACCACTGCCCACCTACCCTGAAAATTTGAAGTCAATCAGTGCAACCGTCTAGACCAGAGGTGGGCAAACTACGGCCCGCGGACCACATCCGGCCCGTTGGCGTTTTTAATCCGGCCCACAGAAGACAATCATATAAACACAATTGAGCAGATCTATAAACTATAAGCATCAGTGTTATCACGTAGACAGGTGTTCTAGAGATCCGTCTTTCCAGTCAGTCGTATTCACGCGAGATTACATTTGCAGAGTGGTGCAGCGCGTGCCATGGAAGTCATTCTGGCGCCCGTGCCACTGATGATCTCGAGAACACAGGATAAAACTTTACAATGAGTGGTCCTAAAAAAAGAAAAGTGGACAGTGAGTGCAGGGTGTTCAATAAAGAATGGACAACTAAAAATTTTTTTGCTGAAGTCCAATCAAAGGCTGTATGCCTTATTTGCAAAGAAACCGTTGCAGTTTTAAAGGAATATAACATCAAACGGCACTTTTCCTCCAAGCATGCTAATTATGCTAACAACCAGTCAGCGCAAGCACGGACGAATACAGCTCAGCGGTTGCAGAGTGAATGTGAGTATTAACACTTTCTCTTTTTAAAACTATGTTGGAGCTGTAATAAGATGGTAGTCACATGTTTACAGACATAATATAAAAAGTATAACTCTTAGTAATTTTGGTTGTCGTGGGTGGCTGCTGTAGTGCTGGTGTTTGTTTTTATGTGTATATATTTTTTATGTGCCAATCTATTGAACTGCAAGCATTTTTCTGCTCTGCCTTTGTTGACTGAGAGCTAAAATAAATGTCAATCTGATCTGCATTTGGGTCTCTGTCAGTGAAGGCCTTACAATAACACTAAAGCTTTTCTGGTTTATGTTCGATATGTATGAATTTGGTGCTGGCCCGGCCCGCCTGGCAAATTTCAAAAGTCAATGTGGCCCCTGAGCCAAAAAGTTTCCCCACCCCTGGTCTAGACGCTAGATTGTTAACAGACAGACACACAAACAAACAAACAGCACTGATTACAATACCTCACCCCGCTTACTCTGTCACAGGTGAGGTAATAAAAAAAAATATTGTCCAAAAAAATGTAAAATAGTTGAAATTATTCATTACCTCATTATATATGTAATGCTTAATGACAATACAATATATTAACATATTTTCACACTTTATATTTCATCAGTTTTTGGTTAAAAACAAATGCCATGCGACCTCATCAACTGCATTTAGCAACTACTAATGCCTATATTGGGGACACACGCTGCAAAGACACTCTTCGCAAAGTTGCTCTTAAGACTCCTTCTTCCGACTGAGTTCAGGAAAACCATGTCCAGAGACAACGTCCATTACTTAAGAGCATCTTGAAACTCACTCTTTAGCCCTAAAGTGCAACGTTACCAGTAAACCTACCCCAGTTAAATTTTTGGTCCAGTTCAAGCACACATTGTTGCTTGTATTGGGAATTCAAACAAACAGTCTTGTGTCTTATTATCTCATGCAGAATTATACCAAACTGCTCCAAAATCGCAAACCTTGTCCCAAACATCTGCCATCATAATATCACAGCAATTAGCTACACAGTGACTTGTGTTACATTCATACATTCCAATAATACTGTAATACTACCCGGGGCCCGGAGCCATATTGGCAAGTCTATTACTGAAACACTGTATGTGATTGGAAGCAGATCTTCACAGAAAAGTGAGATCATTCTTCTAACCAATCAGAATGGAGAATTCACCTGCACTGTGGTATCAATATATTTAATGATTCTCAAGATCTGCTGTTATGGATTGAATCATGAGTCGATATCAGCACAGAATAATTCTGCATAAGATTCTGAACAATTTGTTTTTGTGTCCTGAATTCATTTCGCTGATGCTTTCATTTATTCCAGATGTGTAACCTGATTCAAATATATCTCATCTCATTATCTCTAGCCGCTTTATCCTTCTACAGGGTCGCAGGCAAGCTGGAGCCTATCCCAGCTGACTACGGGCGAAAGGCGGGGTACACCCTGGACAAGTCGCCAGGTCATCACAGGGCTGACACATAGACACAGACAACCATTCACACTCACATTCACACCTACGGTCAATTTAGAGTCACCAGTTAACCTAACCTGCATGTCTTTGGACTGTGGGGGAAACCGGAGCACCTGGAGGAAACCCACGCGGACACGGGGAGAACATGCAAACTCCACACAGAAAGGCCCTCGCTGGCCCCGGGGCTCGAACCCAGGACCTTCTTGCTGTGAGGCGACAGCGCTAACCACTACACCACCGTGCCGCCCCTGATTCAAATATATAGTAAAGCAATTGAATATCTTGCTCAAGGGCCTAACTGTGGCTCCGTGACGGTCCTTGGATTTGAACACTATGTAATAGTCAACTCTTCCAGCTAGCTTATATCACTAAGATATTATTATTATTATTATTATTATTATTATTATGTTTGAAGGCAAATCCAATACATTATAAAATCATTGACTGAAAACTATTTATGCACTCTGGTATCTGTAAGTACAGAGTTTTTATTCCCTAGAGTAACTCTTGGTCATATTTGCGTCTCTTAAAAGGATGACAGTTAATCCATAAGCACCTCTGCCTCACACTCAGATTTGACATAATGGCCTCCAGTAAAAAGCAACATGCCCGACACAGCAAAGCATTAGCATTTTAGTATCTCTTACAGTAGCACAAGTCATACACACATTCACTTATCACCCCACTTCCATACCGATCGCTACAGTGAGTACAAAGTACGCTTTTGAGAAATTGTGTGGCAGTGGTGCATGCTGGTGATGTGATTAGGCTATACATCGTGCTCCCAGCATTCCCTTTATTTAAATACTTTGCAAGCTCTTCTTTCATTGATGCAGTCTGCTGTCATTTTGTTTTGATTTGATTTGTTTTTTCAATTCCTCTCAACACACTGTGCACAATGAATTTGTAAATGGCATGCAGCTTCCAGTTTAACCACAGACGAGAAGCCTGGGTGACATTTCTGTGTCGAACCATCCAACCTACCCTCTGTGCTCTCCTTCAAAATCGTACATATCTCTGGTGAAGTCTAGCGAAATATAACTCCTTACCTCATATCAAAGGCTTCTGAAGTGTCCTGTTTCAGCTTCCCATGGGATCGGATCTCTCCCTGAAAGATGAAGATAATCACGGGATGGGATCAGTGAAAGCAGAAGAAGACAGGAAGCCACCTGGTGCCATCTGCCATTTCGAAGTTTCTGTCCTCAGGGTAGGATTTGACAAAAACAATGAAAATCGGTGGTCAATAGCTTAAGTGATTAAAAAAATAACATTTTACTGTACACCATGTCTTTGGCCCACATGATCGACAACACTACCACAAATTTTCGATGAATTATTAACTCATCCGGCCGAGAAGCAACGAGCTTATGCCATCATGTGTTGTCCATCCGGCATCGTCCACATTTCACGAAAATTGCTTCTTCTCTCTCTCTCTCAATTCTTCACAGATTTTTATTCTTTTTGGCTGGAAGGTAGGTCTGCCTGCCTGGAGTACATATAGCTTCTACCCAGATTTGCTGAATTATGATTATTAATTAAGTTATGAACTAATTAAGCCTTGATGAGCAGTTAAAAAAAATTGCTTCTTCTCAGTCAATTCGTCATCATTTTGGATTCTTTCTGGCTTGTAGTTATTCCTAGGGTGTATATCGCTTCTATAGATAGCTTGTATATAGTGTATATAGCTTGCAACATTTATTGCGTAAGGTGGCCCACTTTAGATCGTTCCTTCTGGACTAGACGGGGTCGGAGTGAACAACGCAGTCATTGACGGTCTCGTATGTGGTTAAAACGTGTTCAACCAAGTAAATAACATTAGGAAAACGAGTACATTTTGTGATTAAAATCAATAGCTAGGTTTGCTGGCTAGCATTAAGGTAACTCTTCAATTATATGAAGGAAAATGTTGACCATATATGAACTATAGGTGCATCTTAAAAAATTTGAATTAGATGATGAAAAAAATTTTTCTCATCTCATTATCTGTAGCCGCTTTATCCTGTTCTACAGGGTCACAGGCAAGCTGGAGCCTATCCCAGCTGACTACGGGCGAAAGGCGGGGTACACCCTGGACAAGTCGCCAGGTCATCACAGGGCTGACACATAGACACAGACAACCATTCACACTCACATTCACACCTACGGTCAATTTAGAGTCACCAGTTAACCTAACCTGCATGTCTTTGGACTGTGGGGGAAACCGGAGCACCCGGAGGAAACCCACACGGAGAACATGCAAACTCCACACAGAAAGGCCCTCGCCGGCCCTGGGGCTCGAACCCGGACCTTCTTGCTGTGAGGCGACAGCGCTAACCACAACACCACCATGCCGCCCCTATTCATTACATGTGAAGTGAAATTGATTTCAAAGTGAAATGCAAATTTTACTTTTATCTAAAAAGAGGACTTTGAACCACTGAGCATCAGTCCAGTTCTTTCTCTCCTTAGCCCAGGTAAGACGCTTCTGACATTGTCTCTGGTTCAGGAATGCTTTAATATTAGTAATGTGACAGTTGTAGCTGGTGGTGTAGTGGTTAGCAGTGTCACCTCACAGCAAGAAAGTTCTAGGTTCGACCCCAGTGGCTGATGGGGGCCTTTCTGTGTGGAGTTTGCATGTTCTCCCCGTGTCCGCGTGGGTTTCCTCCGGGTGCTCCGGTTTCCCCCACAGTCCAAAGACATGCAGGTTAGGCTAATTGGTGGCTCTAAATTGACCGTAGGTGTGAATGGTTGTTTGTGTCTATGTGTCAGCCCTGCGATGATTTGGTGACTTGTCCAGGGTGTACCCCACCTCTTGCCCATAGTCAGCTGGGATAGGCTCCAGCTTGCCCATGACCCTGTACAGGATAAGAGGTTATGGATGATGGATGGACAGTTGCAGCCCCTTTCCTGAAGACATCTGTGCATCGTGGCTTTTGATGCCCTGATACCAGCCTCAGTCCCCTCCTTGTGAAGCTCTCCCAAGTTCTTGAATCAACCTTTCTTGACAATCGTCTCAAGGCTGCGGTCATCCCTGTTGCTTGTGCACCTTTTCCAGCCAGCCTTTTCAGCAATGACCTTCTGTGGCTTACCCTGCTTGTGGAGGGTGTCGATTAGCGTCTACTGGACAACTGTCAAGTCAGCAGTCTTCCCCATGATTGTGGTTGCGTGTACTGAACTAGACTGAGAGATACATGGTATTTATACTGTTTTACTCAAACTCAAAATGAAATATTCTAATATTTTGAGATAAAAAAAACAATTCCTATTTTAACATGTGTGCCAGAATATATATTTAACATTATATACCAACCCACTGCTATGAAACAAACAAACAAAAAAATTGCACTTTATATTAAGGTTCTCTTAATACACCACATGCTGTATTTCAATTAATAGTGGTGCTAATTATGTATATTTGTTTAAATGTTTGACTAAATAATGAACCCGTTCTTCAATGATTTTTAATGTTATATCAATTAAACCATTTTGGTCAGGTCCACAGTAAGCAACTTGAACTAAAATTCATAATTTACTTTACTTTGTGGTGAACTTGCTGAAATGCTAACATTGTATATTGAGTCATGCGAGTTTCACCAGCTAGCAACTTTTAAAATTCAATAACACAGGGGTTTTCAAAGTGTGGGAGAGTCAGCCCCCCCTCAGAGAGCAAATAAACAACAGTGCCCCCCCCCTTACAATTTTTGTTGTTGCTATACTTAATGTTCCATTCGTATTTAAAAAAATGGTTGTTGTACACATTTTTATTTTTTTCTTTTACACATTTTAAACATCTGTGCTTTTTAAAACCTTTTTTTACACATTTTAAACATCTGTGCTTTTTAAAACATCTTTTTTTTACACATTTTAAATATCTGTGCTTTTAAAACCTCTTTTTTTTACACATTTTAAACATCTGTGCTTTTTAAAACCTTTTTTTACACATTTTAAACATCTGCGCTTTTTAAAACATCTTTTTTTTACACATTTTAAACATCTGTGCTTCTTAAAACATCTTTTTTACACATTTTAAATATCTGTGCTTTTAAAACCTCTTTTTTTACACATTTTAAACATCCGTGCTTTTTAAAACCTCTTTTTTTTACACATTTTAAACATCCGTGCTTTTTCAAAACCTCTTTTTTACACATTTTAAACATCTGTGCTTTTTAAAACCTCTTTTTTTTTTTACACATTTAACATCTGTGCTTTTTCAAAACCTTTTTTTTACACATTTTAAACATCTGTGCTTTTTTAAAACCTCTTTTTTTACACATTTTAAACATCTGTGCTTTTTAAAACCTCTTTTTTTACACATTTTAAACATCTGTGCTTTTTTAAAACCTTTTTTTTTACACATTTTAAACATCTGTGCTTTTTAAAAACATCTTTTTTTACACATTTTAAACATCTGTGCTTTTTTAAAACCTCTTTTTTTCCACATTTTAAACATCTGTGCTTTTTTTAAAACATCTTGTTTTACACATTTTAAACATCTCATAGCATCGTTAGCTAGCACCTCTTGGCAGACAACACACTGTGGCAGTGGAGCATCTTCAGATCCAGTCCATGAAAATCCAAACTTTAAATAATCATGGTCATACTTCCTTCTTTTTTTGCTTGGCCCAGACTCTGTCTCCTCACTCACTGTAGCTTTAGGTACTAAAAATCGATCCATTTTGTCTCTGGCAAAGGCTAGCTGAAGTTCGCTAAATGTCCGCAATAGTAACTTATTCTGGTTTATTTTTCCTCACATTGCGCCCCCCCTGAAGAACTCTGGTGCCACCTAGGGGAGGCACGCTCCACACTTTGAAAAGCCCTGCAATAACACAAGTTTCATTAAATATCAACAAATTATGAGCTAAGGAAGGTATTTATTTATTTAACAAACATCAATACTACGAGTAAATACTTTGACATGAGTATTAATTGCTTTAACATCAGTTAAAATCGTGTTTGAGAATGCTTTCGAACGTGTTGATGTTAACTAACATTGTGAATTATTAAAAATGTGGAAAATCGGAAGTGATTCAATAAATTGACTGAATTTGGAGACACATTAATTATACTGTATAAATTTCAGGTCTTCAAAATTAAAACGTTTTAGAAAATCAAAAATAAACAGATGCCACATTTGTGGGGGAAAAAAGGAGGAAGAAGGATTGTTATCTGCACAAATGCTATTCATGTATTATTTTCTGCTAAAATATGAAATCCCTCACTGCCCCATTCCTTCTGGGATGCTCTGTATATTTACGTTCTGAGAGTTACTAAGAATATACTTTATGACAGACCATCTACCGATGAACAGATGGCCTCCTGGTGGGTGACTTTCAGCTCTCATTTTTACTGAAGGCAAAATGCTATACTGTTATAATTATACATAGTAAAGCCATCACTAGCATTAGTTATCTGAAACAGATGTAAAGCCATTTGTATTTCAGTGAATTTAATCTCATTGATTCGTCTTCATCAACATGTCTGTGCTCTAATTTGACTGACAGTTTCCCTCTTCATCAGTTTCATCTTTGCCATTTCTGTATGTTCAGAATCACAATTGTGAAGTTTGTGTCGGCATCATTAATACATCTGATGATCATCAACAAGATCATGTATAGCACTCGGTCACCAAGTATTGGCAATAAAATATCAATAATCTCAATTCTACCCTGAGGAACCTCATCCTAAAATATAGGTATGGGGGTTTTAGTGATTTTTTTTTTTTTTAGTGGGGGTTTTTGCAGCATTTTACTGATATAAGAAAGATATATGTATTTGTTTGTATATACGGGGCGGCACGGTGGTGTAGTGGTTAGCACTGTCACCTCACAGCAAGAAGGTCCTGGGTTCGAGCCCAGCGGCTGGCAAGGGCCTTTCTGTGTGGAGTTTGCATGTTCTCTGCGTGGGTTTCCTCCGGGTGCTCCGGTTTCCCCCACAGTCCAAAGGTGTGCAGGTTAGGCTAATTGGTGGCTCAAAATTGACCATAGGTGTGAACGGTTGTCTCTCTCTATGTGTCAGCCCTGCGATGACCTGGCAACTTGTCCAGGGTGTACCCCACCTTTCGCCCATAGTCAGCTGGGATAGGCTCCAGCTTGCCTGCGACCCTATAGGACAGGATAAGCGGCTACAGATAACGGATGGATGTTTATATACAACCCCGATTCCAAAAAAGTTGGGACAAAGTACAAATTGTAAATAAAAACAGAATGCAATGATGTGGAAGTTTCAAAATTCCATATTTTATTCAGAATAGAACATAGATGACACATCAAATGTTTAAACGGAGAAAATGTATCATTTAAAGAAAAAATTCGGTGATTTTAAATTTCATGACAACAACACATCTCAAAAAAGTTGGGACAAGGCCATGTTTACCACTGTGAGACATCCCCTTTTCTCTTTACAACTGTCTGTAAACATCTGGGGACTGAGGAGACAAGTTGCTCAAATTTAGGGATAGGAATGTTAACCCATTCTTGTCTAATGTAGGATTCTAGTTGCTCAACTGTCTTAGGTCTTTTTTGTCGTATCTTCCGTTTTATGATGCACCAAATGTTTTCTATGGGTGAAAGATCTGGACTGCAGGCTGGCCAGTTCAGTACCCGGACCCTTCTTCTACGCAGCCATGATGCTGTAATTGATGCAGTATGTGGTTTGGCATTGTCATGTTGAAAAATGCAAGGTCTTCCCTGAAAGAGACGTTGTCTGGATGGGAGCATATGTTGCTCTAGAACCTGGATATACCTTTCAGCATTGATGGTGTCTTTCCAGATGTGTAAGCTGCCCATGCCACACACACTAATGCAACCCCATACCATCAGAGATGCAGGCTTCTGAACTGAGCGCTGATAACAACTTGGGTCGTCCTTCTCCTCTTTAGTCCGAATGACACGGCGTCCCTGATTTCCATAAAGAACTTCAAATTTTGATTCGTCTGACCACAGAACAGTTTTCCACTTTGCCACAGTCCATTTTAAATGAGCCTTGGCCCAGAGAAGACGTCTGCGCTTCTTCTTTGAACTATAGAGTTTTAGCTGGCAACGGCGGATGGCACAGTGAATTGTGTTCACAGATAATGTTCTCTGGAAATATTCCTGAGCCCATTTTGTGATTTCCAATACAGAAGCATGCCTGTATGTGATGCAGTGCCGTCTAAGGGCCTGAAGATCACGGGCACCCAGTATGGTTTTCCAGCCTTGACCCTTACGCACAGAGATTCTTCCAGATTCTCTGAATCTTTTGATGATATTATGCACTGTAGATGATGATATGTTCAAACTCTTTGCAATTTTACACTGTTGAACTCCTTTCTGATATTGCTCCACTATTTGTCAGTGCAGAATTAGGGGGATTGGTGAGCCTCTTCCCATCTTTACTTCTGAGAGCCGCTGCCACTCCAAGATGCTCTTTTTATACCCAGTCATGTTAATGACCTATTGCCAATTGACATAATGAGTTGCAGTTTGGTCCTCCAGCTGTTCCTTTTTTGAACCTTTAACTTTTCCAGCCTCTTATTGCCCCTGTTCAAAGACATGCATGTTAGGTTAATTGGTGGCTCTAAATTGACCGTAGGTGTGAATGTGAGTGTGAATGGTTGTTTGTCTCTGTGTCAGCCCTGCGATGATCTGGCGACTTGCCCAAGGTGTATCCCGCCTCTCACCCATAGTCAGCTGGGATAGGCTCCAGCTTGTCTGCGACCCTGTAGAACAGGATAAGCGGCTATAGATAATGGATGGATGGATATTTCACCCTGCTCGATTTACTTCTTTCTTCAAATAACTGTAGTTTGATGAATGCTTTCCTCTTATTGGTTTCCTGCCACGAGTGTGTTTCATACAAGTTAGATGTATATAAAGACAAAAATAAGGTGTTATATAATGATACATTACATGTAAATTATGGACTAATGGGCAGCATTTGGTTCCCATTCAGCTGAAACTAGCAAATCAATTGCTCTCAAATCAACTCTATAGAATAAAGGCCACTGGTTATGTTTTTATGTTAGAAAAGCAAGGTTTCAAACATGCCAAGGTAGAAGAATAAAGACATTATATTTCAGAGCTCTAATTATGAATTTGACCAAGAAAATATTCCCAATTCTAACTGAATGCTTTGGAAAATACTGTGCTCCATTTCCCAGATTGCAAAAAGTTATTTTTATGCATAATTACTTTGGGGGCAATTTGAGTACACAGACTGTAGAAAGGTTGAAAATTCTTACTGCAATGCTTCTGCATCATCTTAACATGGAAAAAACTCTTCATAGTATTGTATAGAGGAGTTTTATTATATCATAAATTAATGGAGCCAATCATCTTACAATATGCAAATGAAGTCCATGCAACACAGGGAAAAGTATTGTGCAGGTCTATGGTTGGGGAGCACTATGAAATCTAGAAAGTGGCTTTCCTTCAGTCATATTCAGGAACTCTAATCAGAGTTGTAGTGGATCCAGAACCCATCCATTGGGTGCGAGGCAGGAATTCACCAAAAATTAGAACGGCACTTGGTGGTGTGCATACCTCCAGCAAGCCACATATTATCAACCTCAAAATCACAATCTGTTGAACCTAGGATAATACAACAACCCCAGTTCCAAAAAGTTGAGACACTGTGTGCAAACTGTAAATAAAAACAGAATGTGATCATTTGCAAATCATGGAAACCATTTCATTGAAAATACTACAAAGACAATACATCAAATGTTGAAACTGAGAAATTTTACTGTTTTTTGAAAAATATATGCTCATTTTGAATTTGATGTCAGCAACAAGTTTCAAAAAAGTTGGGATGGGGCATGTTTACCACTGTGTTATATCACCTCTACTTTTAAAGGGATAGTTCGGGATTTTTGACATGAATCTGTATGGCATCCCCATCAATAGTGTCGTGCAAACACACTGACTTACCCCTGACAGCATCCTGTGAGTCCAGTTCTTGTCCAGTTTTGGTCCAGACAAAAGTAGTCTGGCAAGTTTGTTGGGGTCACGAAAGTAAAACGTTTTTCGTCTCAAAACAGTATGTGTTCAAAAGAGTGATATATTTGCATCACAAAACCGTTGTCAAATAAAAAGTCAGACCTCGAAATCGCTTGGCACTATTTTCTCTCCCTTCTTATCACTGCACGCTGCCGGCTTCATCCAGCTTCGGCTCCAGCTTCAAGGATAAGCTGGAGCCGCATAAGTAGGAGTCCCGGCAGGTGGTTTGTATTCGATTTGTTTATATCCCGACCTTGTCAGCTGTCAGATTTATGTTCATGGACCCGGTAAGCTGGTAAATAATATTTATTTATTTATTTACCAAATTCTAACAGAAAACGAGAGCGCCCGAAAGGGAAAGCCGAGCCGAGCCGCCTCACGGCTGTAATGCAAATTGCTTTCCTCCTCAGTATACAAGTGCGCTTCCATGGCAGGGAAAAAGAAACTACCACTGCTGCCTATGTAGTGCCCTATTTATACAAATAGGAGTCATTCAGGATTCAGCCATGTTTTTGCTCCGTGTCATGGCTGAATCCTGAATGACTCCTATTTGTATAAATAGGGCACTACATAGGCGGCAGAATGTAGTTTCTTTTTCCCTGCCATGGAAGCGCACTTGTATACTGAGGAGGAAAGCAATTTGCATTACAGCCGTGAGGCAGCTCGGCTCGGTTTTCCCTTTCAGGCGCTCTTGTTTTCTGTTAGAATTTGGTAAATAAATAAATAAATATTATTTACCAGCTTACCGGGTCCATGAACATAAATCTGACAGCTGACAAGGTCGGGATATAAACGAATCGAATACAAACCACCCGCCGGGACTCCTACTTATGCGGCTCCAGCTTATCCTTGAAGCTGGAGCCGCAGCTGGATGAAGCCGGCAGCGTGCAGTGATAAGAAGGGAGAGAAAATAGTGCCAAGCGATTTCGAGGTCTGACTTTTTATTTGGCAACGGTTTTGTGATGCAAATATATCACTCTTTTGAACACGTACTGTTTTGAGACGAAAAACGTTTTACTTTCGTGACCCCAACAAACTTGCTGGACTACTTTCGTCTGGACTAAAACTGGACAAGAACTGGACTCACAGGATGCTGTCAGGGGTAAGTCAGTGTGTTTGCACGACACTATTGATGGGGATGCCATACAGATTCATGTCAAAAATCCCGAACTATCCCTTTAACAACACTGTAAATGTTTGGGAACTGAGGAGACCAATTGCTGTAGCTTTGAAAGAGAAGAGAAATGTTGTCCCATTCTTACCTGAAACACAATTTCAGTTTCTCAACACTTTGGGGTCTCCTTTGTTGTATTTTGTGCTTCATAATCTGCCAAATGTTTTAAATAGGAGACAGATCTTAACTGCAGGCAGGCCAGTTTAACACCTGGACTCTTTCATGACAGCCATGCAGTTTTAATATGTGCAGAAAGTGGTTTGGCATTGTCTTGCTGAAAGAAGAAAGGCCTTCTCTGAAAAAGATTTTGTCTAGATGGCAGCGTATTGCTCTGAAACGTGTATATAAATCATTCACCATTAATGATGCCTTCCCAGATCTATGTCATGTGCACTAATGCACCCTCATACCATCACAGATGCTGGCTTTTGAACTGTGCACTGATTTAAAAAAAAATAATCCTGACCAAAAAAAAAAATCCTGGATCCATATACATATCCAGAGTGTGTCTGCCTCTCGACCAGGAGATCACGAGTTCTACTCACGGTGGGGTCATACCAAAAGATCATTATTTAAATAAAAAAAACCCCGGAACCTACTACCATCTGGCAAGGCACACTGCAATACAGATCCGAGTGGGGAAGTCAAACTCTTATGGTTACCAGAGGACTAGCCCCCCTACTGTAACCCTAGCTGTATAGGCAAGAGGCCGAGGGCTATCAAAACGGAGATCGGTGCCACACGCCTTAAAAGAGTTGTTTAGTACTGGGACAGGAGACTGCCTGGGAAGACCAGATTCTGGCGTGAGAGGGACTTTGACTTGATATGGTATCCTAACTACTTAGCTACCAACTATCAGTCTCCCAGGCATTCTTCATAAGCCTTTTGTTATAAATAAGCTTTTTTTTTTTTTACCCCCTAAAGGGTCCAAAATCGTCAAATTACCATCTACTTGGACCAAAATCTGTTTTCCTATCACTATAGAGGAGTGTAGTCTCTTCTTATCCGGTCCTTCAGCTTGTCTTTTTATTTCAGTCGAGATTTTATTCTCATTTGTGACAATGGCTCCCAAATTCAAGGCTGTAACTAGGACTATTGCTAGAAGAGGATCTTTTATAACGAAAGCATAAGGGGACCCATTTAAAGAATAAAACTACACAGGATTGAATTGCCTGAGCTTTGTGCTCAGTTCATGGTTTAAAAATACACATGATAAAACAGACTCCCTGTGGTTTTAGCGAGGTGCCTCCCTCTTCATTGTGCCTCTCAGCAATAAGGAGGTTTATTTTGTAGACATGTAACATTGCTTCGAATGTCATGTAGATATGTCACAAATACGCACCGAGACCCCAAAGCCACTCAGCTGCTATCATGCCAGACAGAATGTAATGCTCAGGCTCCACAGAGCCTCTGTTGACATCATCCTTCCAGCTTTGGGTCTTTGGGCTGCCTTTACACTAAAGCTTTCTTGGAAGCAGAGTTGGCAGGCACCAACAAAGCAGCACAAGAGGCATTATTATTTTATATCGCATATATTTCTGTAATTATACGAATCCTTGTTGGCGACATCTAAATTGAGACAATAAAATCCAGTTGAAGGTGAAAGGTTTTGCTAAAGGATCCAACAAAGGATTTTCCGGGACTCCTGCGATTTGAACTTATAACCTAATGAATAAATTAAACTTCTGAGCTCGAAGAATAAAGGTTTCTCAAGAATTTATGATTAACAGTTCTCACTTCTGCTTTTTTCTGCGACGGGCTCTCCAGAGAGATAAACATCTAGTGGTTCCTTCTGAGGCACAAACCCAAGAACCAATCAGGTTTCTCGATTAAAACCTTTTTGTAAGAGTGTACAACTACCTTGATTTTAGCATTTTGCGTACATCAAATGTTTATTCAATAAATGAGTACAAATAAGTAGCAGGTAATTCCTAAATGTTGATAATTTACTGAACTTTGCGTATTCAGCTGGAAATATTGGAACTTCCTATTGAACTCATTTATGAACTTTGCCAATTTACTAAGGCCTTTTTTTATATTTAACAGTTATTCCACGAAATCGAGTCGTATATAAGCTGATAGCCGACGAGGTGTGTAACATCAAGTTGGCTACAAGCCGTGTACTGTCAGGATGCAGGCACTTATGAATGCAGGCTCAGGGGAGAGCAAGAGAAGCAAACAGCTGACTGAGCCAAATCAGGAAGCAGGAATTGTAGTCTAGGTAACAGGCTGGGATCGGTCGATCAGCGAGCAGGATAATGTGGGTGAGACAGAGAAACGTGGTCGGGACAAACATATAAACAAAGGTCAAAACACTGGAAATCAGGCAGAAAGTAAATGGTTCAGTAAAGTTTGGCGAATAGATGCTAAACAATACTTCGTGACATAAGTGTGTGAGAGCTGAGCTTAAATGGGGGAGGTGATTACAGGGAAATGAAAGACAGGTGCAATTAGTAACCAGGTGACAGAGGGCGCTGTGGCTCGAGTGTGGTAGTCCGGAGCAGCCATGTTTGAATGCTGTTTCGAGCTTGTGCTCTCAACGCCGTTACTGACATGTACGACGAGAATGCGTGGAATAACTGTTTTATTATATCCACATTCACTGGATTTTGAGAAATGGAGCATTTTTATTTTTTGCAAATTCGATAAATAAAAACTTGCCGGTACAAACTGGTGAAATGACAGTAGCAATTTGTGGAAAAAATGCTATAATAATAATTCTTGAAATCTTACAGTCAAATACTTTTATTCCATATTTTGTTGCTTTTTTTATTTTTGGGGGGTTTTGTTTTCGAGTTGAGTTTTTATCTCAACTTATCTTGAGGATTAAAACCAATATTCACTCGCTGGCACATCATCCCTGCCTGTCTGGTTTCGAAGGTGAACTGTAAAATATTTAGCTATTTCCAGCACAGTGACGTTTAACACACTGACCAGCTCTTAAAGGTTTTCACCACCGTTGTGATTTGTCGTCGTGAGCTGCGTCTCAAATCGAAAACTATTTTTCAATGTAAGGTCATTTACTACTTTCTAGAAGTAATTAGAAGAAGACTGGTATGAAGTATAGACCTTCTGGTTGGCTTGAAGTCCATGTGAGAGATTTTTAAAATTCATGTTACAGGAAAACTCATTAGTCTTAGAACTTCACTGTTTTTAGAATGGTACACAAGGATGCAATTTAAGACACATCCGTAGTTTGTTTACACTGCCCCCTCTATTTATATTACCATACAATGGATTGGTATTAATTTCTGAAGACGTGTAAGAGTGATGCTCGAAATTATTGAAGGATACATGTAGCAGCCATTTTGCATACACACACTTTATTAGGAACACCTGTATAACCCAATCACAGCAGCGTAATGCATAAAATCATGCAGATACATGTCAAGAGCTTCAGGTAACGTTCACGTCAAACATCACAATGAAGAAAAAGTGTGATCTTTGTGACTTGGTGGTGCCAGATGGACTGGTTTGAGTATTTCAGAAACTGCTGATTGAGCTCCTGGGGTTTTCACACACAACAGTCTTGAGAGTTGACACAGAATGGTGCGAAAAGCAAAAAACATCGAGTGTGCGACAGTTCTGTGGGTGGAAACAAATGCCTTGTTGATAAGAGAGGTCAGAGGAAAACGGCCAGATTGTTTCAAGCTGCCAGGAAGGATGTAACAACTGTTTACAACCATGGTGAGCAGAAAAGGATCTCAGCATGCACAAAACATCAGACCTTGAGGTAAATGAGCTACAGCAGCAGAAGACCATATCAGGTTCCACTCCTGTCAGCCAAAAACAAGAATCTGTGGTTCTCATAGGCACAGACTCACTGAAACTGGACAGTTCAAGATGAGAAAAAAATTCTCTGGTCTTTTTCCAGTGTTCAACAGTCCAGTTTCAGTGAGTCTTTGCCCATGATAGCCTCAGATTCCTGTTCTTGGCTGACAGGAGTGGACCCTGATGTGATCTTCTGCTGTTGTAGCTCATCCACCTTAAGGTTTGATGTGTTGTGTGTATTGTGAGATGCTTTTCTGCTCACCACAGTTGCAAAGAGTGATTAAAGTGCATATTCTGGACCAATTTCGTGGGTTTTTTTTTTATATGAAAGTATGTCCCTTTACACACTCATCCAGAAGGGTAATTTTGCACAAGGCCATCTGTCTACAGCAGAAAAAAATAAAATAACAAAACGCTTCTGGAAAAATCCCAAGGGAGTCTGGAGCCAGATTCGTGACGTTACCTGTGGAAGTGCCAGCAGGCTGAGAGAACTTTGCACGGTTTCAGTGCACAGCCTGTGTAGACCAAGCGCTCCCATTTCTCTCTCATTGTCCGGTCTTTTGGGAAACGATGAGTACTAATCCCATCAAGACTGGTGTTGCTACACCCTCCTACGATACATCTGTTAACCATTTTAATAATTACGTGATAACGTTGAAGAAATTTGCAGAAAACCACCAGGTTGTTTTCTCATAAACAAACCAGCACTGACGTAGGATTCAGAGGGAGGCGTCTCGCAGATGGCATCACGAAAATCAGTGTTTGCCGGGAAATTCAAATGCCAAGTCTTTTCAGAGGCCTCAAATTCGCCTCAAATGCCTTGATTTCAGCTGAATTTTTCTGGTATTGCGCAAGGTTAAAAAATTGCAGAGAATGCCGAATGTTACAGATATTTGACCAAAGTTTAACATAAAATAGAAGAATTATATTGAGCTTGCTCCTGAATTTACCCATGATATGCACTTTAAGTTACTATAAACTCTGCTTATTCTCCTCTGATTACGCTCATCAACATGTTGCTTCAGTCTCCAGACCCTCTGCTCACAGAAGGTTTTTGGTTCCTCGCACCATTTTGTGTAAATTCTAGAGATGCGGCTGTGTGTGAAAATCCCAGGAGAATCCTCAGCAGGTTTTGAAATGCTCAGCCTATCTGGCACCACCAAGTCACAAAGATCACACTTTTCCCCCATTTTGTTGCTTAATGTGAACATTAACTGAAGATATTGACCTGTATCTGCAGGATTTTATACATTGTGCTCTGACTACCTGCATTTTGGAGCGTTTCTACCCATATTCCTACGTCTGACCATTCCAGTGTCTGATCTCATCTGCAGTTTTACTGAGGTTTGCATATCACCCCACAGAGTTAATGATGCCCCCTGAGGTGTCCTATATATTGTGTATGTGCTCATATGTATTTGCACTGGCAGCAATGTTGCACATTTTACACTTTATATGGTCCTACGCATATACTCATATTATGTAATGTGATGCATGGTTGATTTCATCCCCTCCTTCCCCCACCCCCCACGTTCAGTCCCAGGAATGAAAACACAATGTAATCGGCTCTCCAGTGACCTTCAGACAAAATCAGCATGTCTCATTCTCATACGGCATAATTTATACCTCAAAAATGACCCTGCCACTCGTGCCACTCAATCACTCTTTTCATGCATATAGCGACCCTTGACGCAATTGTGCTCCTACTGATGCTTGACTTCGCGACTCAAGATGGTGAGTTTGTACAATTTCGCGATAATAAATTGTACAAACTCTTTGAGATAGAGATCAGTCCATGGCATGACACTACCTTGGTTACATTCAAACCAAGCATGGAGGTTTACATACCTGGAAATTCCAAAAACAGCGAGCGCAAATCATGAGGAAATGTGTCCTATTTTTAAGAGTAGATTCAACAGAACTACAGATTATTGCATAAGATTAGGAAGCTTTTTATAGCAGCATCTTCAAAAGCTGCATTGGGGAACACTATTACGCTAAACCACTATGCTCGGGATGGCTGACGCTAATGGCTGCACTGTGTGCGTTCTTTGTTACAATCGACATGGAGGTAAGAGGAGATAAGAGCAGGCTCGTCTGTCCATATCTAGTTCCTTTCTCTCATGGTGCAGGGCCCGTTTCAATTGATTTTTGCCCTCTTTAATGGATTTCAGTGGAACCCCTCACCATTCCACATTAATATTTCATTACTTTTGCCTTCCATTTCCTGAGCTTTAAAAGCACCAGACTAGCTTACATTAGTGCTCTGGGTCGATGGGCTGCTAGCAGGAACTTCTGTGCGCACACACACACACTTTCCTATGAGATCACCAGCTGGTGCACCATCAATCAGGGACGTTGTAAAGTGCAAAACAATAAGGTAATGAGATTTATGGTACAATAAAGACAACATCGCAAACATTGATGATTTTGATGTTTGTCATATAGGAAGGACAAAATGTGATACCCAAACGGATGGATGGATGAATGAATCTGACCCAAGCAGATTTTTCAACCATGCTATTCTATTCAGTGATTAATTGACTGTGATATTCATGATCGGTTAAAACAAATTAAAATTTTGATGCTGGGAACACTTCAGTCGAGGCGTTTTCGTGCTGCGTTTGATACAAGATTGTGTTGAAATAGTGTGATGGTGGTGCGCAGGTGCAGTGGTGGGCATTAAGTCCATCAGACATATACAGGTCACAGAGAACGCTGCCTCAGCAAAGCAACAAGCCACAAAATGCATCACAAACTAATTCAGAATTTAGGATTCTTAAGATCTTGAGTAAGATTATATTAATTTATATCAAAGCACACAATCAGATTTTAGGGAGGATTTTTCACTGAAGTCAAGAAAGATTTAAATTTATGAACCATCACGCCTGAAACTCTGCCTCCGTCCTAAAACACGGCCTACATATAATTTCATCTCCCTTTCATAACTGTCACAAACTCACAGCTCCCATTACCTCTCTGTCTGCTCTCTGTAGCCTACGCTCCAGTTCTACAGTTTCTGGATGGAAGAAACACTCTACGGGCTGTTTCCCAATCATAGTTGTCTTTTTGAGTAACACCAACTAACTCCTGCAACTAGGTCCAGTGTGTGTGTGTGTGTGTGTGGGGGGGGGGGGGGGGGGGGCATTCTATAATTGTGGGTCCATTTCAAGTGTCGACTCTATTAGTCATCGTCAACTCTGTTGTCATTAAACTGGGCAATCCATTAACCAGAATTTGTGATAACAGAGTTGACATTTCCCACCATTTTGTGTCTTACACTAACTCCACATGCTAACCTCAAACTAGCTACCACTTGGCATGTATAAAAACAGAATTTTATGGACTTTAATCATATTATTGTTTTTAAAAAACGAGTAATAGATTCACTCCAATATCACAATAACAGATTTGACGAACAATTAATCTACTCTCGTTGTATCCTCAACATTTTGTTCAAATTAACGAGAGAAGAAACATAACACACCTCACTGCCTTTCTGAAGTTTCCCGCCAGAGGAAGTGACATCTCTCAGTACAGGTGTCATGTGTATTATTAAAAGTCTTTGTGGATTTTATGCGGTTTTATAACAGAGTTGACAAGAACATTGGGACAAATAAAAAATATTTTTTATTACTGAAATTTCACAAAATACAGAAAATAGACTTTGTATGCAATTGGTTTTATAACAGTTAATAGAGGGCGGCACGGTGGTGTAGTGGTTAGCGCTGTCGCCTCACAGCAAGAAGGTCCTGGGTTCGAGCCCCGGGGCCGGCGAGGGCCTTTCTGTGTGGAGTTTGCATGTTCTCCCCGTGTCCGCATGGGTTTCCTCCGGGTGCTCCGGTTTCCCCCACAGTCCAAAGACATGCAGGTTAGGTTAACTGGTGACTCTAAATTGACCGTAGGTGTGAATGTGAGTGTGAATGGTTGTCTGTGTCTATGTGTCAGCCCTGTGATGACCTGGCGACTTGTCCAGGGTGTACCCCGCCTTTCGCCCGTAGTCAGCTGGGATAGGCTCCAGCTTGCCTGCGACCCTGTAGAAGGATAAAGCGGCTTGAGATAATGAGATGAGTTAATAGAATAAGCGCCAAAAAACAGATTGGTAGACTGAATCACTTCATGTTTATTCAAGTTGAATGTATGAATCAGGAGTCGAAGACGGCCAATAACATGGGGGGAGGAGTGGGAGTCATTTAGTTCATATTTTATGGATAAATTGGGTCTAAAATGTACATCAAGCTTCGCTACTGGTCAAAATTTATCATAATTTGCATTACTATTCAAACCTGATTCAATAAAGATTCCTTTGGTGGAAAATAACAAAAGGTTTATCTTGGAGCTGCCAAATGTACCGCAAATTTTCAAATGACCCACTGAGCTTCTTGGAGCTTATTTCACAGGGACACACCAGCCCTCAACAAGGTTCTGGGTTCAAGTCCAATGGCCGACAGGGTGCCTTTCTGTGTGGAGTTTGCATGTTCTCCCCGTGTCTGTGTGGGTTTCCTCCGGGTGCTCCGGTTTCCCCCACAGTCCAAAGACATGGAATTAGGCTAATCGGTGGCTCTAAATTGACTGAACGTGAGTGTGAATGGTTGTTTGTCTCTGTGTGTCAGCCCTGCAATGATTTGGTGACTCATCCAGGGTGTACCCTGCCTCTCACCCATAGTCAGCTGGGATAGGCTCCAGCTTGCCCAGAGATAAGAACTTTTTGCAGACTGCAGAGGACTGGGGTAAAGTTATTTTCTCTGATGAAGCCCCCTTCAGACTGTTTGGGACACCTAAGAACACTGCCATGAATAAAGAATGGTATCAAAATATCCTCCAAGAGCAACTTCTCCCAATGATCCAGGAGCAATTTGGTGATGAACAGTGCTTTTTCCAGCATAATGGAGCACCATGTCACAAGGCAAAAGTGATAACTAAGTGGCTTGGGGAACAAAACATTGAAATTTTGGGCCCATGGCCAGAAAACTCTCCAGATCTTAATCCCATCGAGAACCTGTGGTCAATCCTCAAAAAGCAGGTGGACAAACAAAAACCCAAAAACTGTGATAAACTCCAAGCACTGATTTTGCAAGAAGGGGCTGCCATCAGTCAGGATTTGGCCCAGAAGCTGATATCCAGCATGCCAGGGCATATTGCAGGAGTCTTGGAAAAGAAGGATCAACACTGTAAATATTGACTCTTTGCATAAACTTGGTGTATTTGTCAATAAAAGCCTTTGAAACTTATGAAAGGCACGGTGGTGTAGTGGTTAGCACTGTCGCCTCACAGCAAGAAGGTTCCGGCTTCGAACCCAGCGGCCGGCGAGGGCCTTTCTGCGTGGAGTTTGCATGTTCTCCCCGTGTCTGCGTGGGTTTCCTCCAGGTGCTCCGGTTTCCCCCACAGTCCAAAGACATGCAGTTAGGTTGACGTGGGGTGGCCTTGGGCTGAGGTGCCCTTGAACAAGGTACCTAACCCCTGACTGCTCCCCGGGTGCTCTGGTGTGGCTGCCCACTGCTCTGGGTGTATACGTGTGTTCACTGCTTCAGATGGGTTAAATGCAGAGGATGAATTTCACTGTGCTTGAAGTGTGCATGTGACAAATAAAGGTTTCTTCTTTCTTCTTCTTGAAACTTATGAAATGCTTATAATTGTACTTCAGTAGAACATAGAAGCATCTGATAAAAAAGATCTAAAAACACTTAAGCAGCAAACTTTGTGAAAACCAAAATTTGTGTCTATCTCAAAACTTTTGGCCATGACAAGCGATATACACCCTAAATACCGACCTATTTGCCAGAAAGAATCCAAAATGGCGAGGAATTGACTGAGAAGACGCGATTTTTGTTGAACTGCTCATTAAAGCTTAATTAGTCTATAACTTCATTAATAAATGTAATTAAGCAAATCTGGGTAGAAGGTATATTATTCACCCTAGGTACCACTACCTTCATGCCAGAAAGAATCAAAATCAGTGAAAAATTGAGGAAGAAGTGATGTGTGGAAACTGCTCATAAGGGCTTAATTACTCCATATCTTCATTCGTAATTGAAATTATGCAAATTTGGGTAGACTCTATATGCACCCCAGTCAGACCTATCTTCCTGGCAAAAAAAGAATAAAAATCAGTGAAGAATTGAGAGAGAAGAAACGATTTTCATGAAACGTGGACGACGCCGGACAACGCATGAGGGCATAAAATCATCACATCAGCCAGATGAAATGATGATAAATTGTTTTATATTTACTGGAAAATTGCTGTGGGTTAAGAGGAATAAAACACTTTCAGAGAAGCTGTTATAGGAGCATGTTCAACACGAGGGTAGTAACAGTAACTCCACATCATATTGGGTTGTTTTATTCCTTACTAGATACCTTCACAGTTAAATGTTCCTGATGGAATAAGCTTTTCCCAATGTTTACGCAGATTTATTACGCCACGGCTGCATCGTCAACGTTGAGTCAGTCTCAGAAACCTATTCGTAAATTGTTCAGAAGAGCTGTTTAAATTAAAACGAAAAGGACTGCACCTCCTTTTTGAGAAATGAAATGCCTAGGATTTGTTCTCAGATTCTTTGTAAACCCTGAATAAATGCAAGCATTCCTTTCTCTCCAGGTCACAGACTTCCTGCTGAGTTTAGCTCCAGCACACCCGACTCAAATGCTCTGAGGCTATTAAAGGCTTTAATTAGCTGGAACAGGTGTGAGAGATTTGGGCTGCAATCCATTGTCCTCCGAACTGGAGAAAAACCAGACCTCGGACACAGAAAAGTGCAATGGAGTGGTTCTTCAACTCGGAATTCCAACATCTACTGCCAGGACCAGATTACACCATTTTGTCTGGGCCGAATATGAACATCAGGAACGATGAAGAGACCGTGTAGTGTTGTATAGTTTGACAACTCGTACGTCATGTTCCTTGATAGCCATAATTGACAATTTCTTGACCCTCCTCCCTGATGACATAAATGACGATTGGTCAGGGTCAAACCTGTCGTGTTGTCGGTCTCCAGCTGGCAAGAAGACAGGGAAAGAATTTATGGCACTACAATTGCCTAATCGGTCATGTTGACTGTCGTGAAAGACAAAAATATTGTGCAGTCTGATCCCAGCACACCTTCCTTGACCTCAAAGCAAAATGGCGGCACACGGTCAACAGTAAACATGTCCCTTTGTGTCATTTTATGCATGATAAAACTCGATTTGTGTTGCGAAGATGTTTTAACAGCTTTGTAAGTTTCGATAAAAGCATTGTTCAAATATCTTATCCAGCCTTCTCTCATAACACTGAAATAATTCATGGAGGTCTTTGTGTTTATCAAATTCAGAGACGAGCCAGACATACAGTACGAGTCAGAAGATTGGAAACACCTCTTACCTCAATGGGTTTTCTTTATTTTTATTCATTAATATTCATTAACAGATGCTTCAAGTCTGAAAGTAAATGATGGATGTTGTTTCTCTTTACTTAGTTAATCAGTTCTTGACATAATATGGATTACTACAGTTGTAGGATAGGGCTATTTACTGTATGTTCATTATTTACTGTTTATCTCAAATGCATAAAAAAAGGTAAGAAACCTGTCCACTAATTAACTTTTGACGAGGCACATCTGTTAACTGAAAAGCATTCCAGGTGACTACCTCATGAAGCTGGCTAAGATATTGCCAACAGTGTGCAAAGCGCCATCAAGGTAAACACTGGCTACTTTGCAGCATCTAAAATATGAAAACATTCAACACTTTTTTTGTTTACCACATAATTCCATTTATCATATGACCTATATGGACCCGTGCACGCGCTCTTAATAAAACCATTGGGAAAAGTAATGTGACTGGGCAGATATGGATTTTTGAATCCGGTGCGGAAAAAGCCGTATGCGACCCCGGACTCGTTTCCCTCACGTCCACCGTTTTCATTTTACTTTGAACAAGAGTGCTCCGAGAGCACAATATCCCCCGCTGGCAACTATGCCATAACTCTGGTAAAATGTGACCGAATTAAACGAAATTGAAATATGCATATTACTGACATATAACAAGTTTCATGAAATTCCTCCAAAAATTGAGAGAGGAGTTGATTTCAGAAGGTTTCCTGGGATAGACGGACATCGCCACGACATAATCCCCCTTTGGGCCTTTCGGCCAGTGGGGGATAAAAATCGTAAGAGAAGTTGATTTCAGAAAGCAAACACACCTTCATGAAATTGCCAAAGTACAAGGGTTTTTTTAATAATCAAGGGCATAACTCTAGTAAAATTTGCCCAAATTTCAATACGAGTATAACTGTCATATAACAAAGCCTTTTGCCAAGTTTGGTGAAATTCCTCCACAAATTGTGAGAGGAGTTGATTTCAGAAGAACATACACCCTCATGAAACTGTCAAAGTACAAGTTATTTAATCAAGAGTCAAAACTCTGGGAAAATTTTCACAAACTAAATTAAATCGCAATATGCGTATTACCGTCATATAACAAGGTCTTTTACAAAGCTTCAAGAAATTCATCCAAAAATTGTAAGAGGAGTTGATGTCAGGCACACCTTCATGAAATTGTCAAAGTACAAGGTTGTGAATCCAAGGCCACAACTCTGGTAAAATGTAACCCAGTTTAATGAAATTACAATACGTGTAGTAACGACATATAATGAGGCCTTTTGCCAAATTTGGTGAAATTCCTCCGCAAATTGTGAGAGGAGTTGATTTCAGAAGGAAAATACACACTCATGAAATTGTCAAATTATAATTTTGTTAATCAAGGGCTGTAACTCTGGTAAAACATGACCGAATTTAATGAAATTACAATATGCGTACCCCTCCTAGAACTGCCACCTTATTGTGGTGGAGGGGTTTGTGTGCTTGAATGATCATAGGAGCTATGTTGTCAGGGGCATTATGCCCCTGTCAGGGTTTTCCAAGGCAGACAGGTCCTAGGTGACAGGCCAGACCAAGAGCAGTTCACCAAAACCCTTATGGAGAAACCATCGAGGACTGTGACGTCGCCCGGTATGGCGCAGCTGGGGTCCCACCCTGGAGCCAGGCCTGGGGTTGGGGCTCGTATGCGAGCACTTGGTGGCCGGGCCTTTGCCCATGGGGCCCGGCCGGGCTTAGCCCGAAGAGGTGACGTGGGCCTGACCTCCTGTGGGTTCACCACCCACAGAGGTAGCAGTAGGGGACTGGTGCAGTGTGGATTGGGTGGCAGTCGAAGGCAGGGGCCTCGACGACCTGATCCCCGGACACAGCGGCTAGCTGTTGGGACATGGAATGTCACTTTGCTGGGGGGGGGGGGGGGGGGAGCCTGAGCTTGTGCGGGAGGTTGAGAGGTACTGGCTAGAGATAGTCGGGCTCACCTCCACGCACAGCTTGGGCTCTGGAACCCAGCTCCTTGAGAGGGGCTGGACTCTCCACTTCTCTGGAGTCGCCCATGGTGAGCGGCGGCAGGCTGGTGTGGGCTTACTTATAGCTCCCCAGCTCAGCCGCCATGTGTTGGAGTTTACCCCAGTGAACGAGAGGGTCGCCTCTCTGTGCCTTCGGATTGGGGAGAGGGCTCTTGCTGTTGTTTGTGCCTACGGGCCGAATAGCAGTATAGAGTATCCGGCCTTCTTGGAGTCCCTGGGAGAGGTACTGAGGGGTGCTCAGACTGGGGACTCCATTGTGCTACTGGGGGACTTCAATGCTCATGTGGGCAACGACAGTGACACCTGGAGGGGCGTGGTTGGGAGGACCGGCCTCCCCGATCTGAACCCGAGTGGTGTTTTGTTATTGGACTTCTGTGCTAGTCACGGTTTGTCCATAACAAAACACCATGTTCGAGCATAGGGGTGTCCATAAGTGCACGTGGCACCAGGACACCTTAGGTCGGAGGTCGATGATAGACTTTGTTGTCGTTTCATTTGATCTCCGGCCCTATGTCTTGGACACTCGGGTGAAGAGAGGGGCTGAGCTGTCAACTGATCACCACCTGGTGGTGAGTTGGATCCGCTGGCGGAGGAGGAAGCTGGACAGACCTGGCAGGCCCAAACGTATGGTGAGGGTCTGCTGGGAACGTCTGGCCGAGCACTCTGTTGGGGAGGTTTTTAACTCCCACCTCCGGGAGAGCTTTTCCCAGCTTCCGAGGGAGGCAGGGGACA
Organism: Neoarius graeffei; assembly: GCF_027579695.1. Lineage (NCBI taxonomy): Eukaryota > Metazoa > Chordata > Actinopteri > Siluriformes > Ariidae > Neoarius > Neoarius graeffei. The sequence goes on from NC_083594.1 coordinate 16,473,839, forward strand.
TTGAGTCTGAGTGGACCATGTTCTCTACCTCCATTGTGGACGCAGCTGTTCAGAGCTGTGGCCGCAAGGTCTCTGGTGCCTGTCGTGGCGGCAATCCCCGAACCTGGTGGTGGACACCAGAAGTAAGGGATGCCGTCAAGCTGAAGGAGTCCTATCGGGCCATGTTGACCTCCGGGACTCCTGAGGCAGCTGACGGGTATCGGCAGGCCAGGTGTGCTGCAGCTCGGGCAGTTGCAGAGGCAAAAACTCGGAACTGGGAGGAGTTCGGGGAGGCCATGGAGAAGGACTATCGGTCGGCCTCGAAGAAATTCTGGCAAACCGTCTGGCGCCTCAGGTGGGGGAAGCAGTACTCTGCCAACACTGTTTACAGTGCGGGTGGGGAGCTGTTGACCTCGACTGGGGACATTGTCGGGCGGTGGAAGGAATACTTTGAGGATCTCCTCAATTCCACCGTCATGTCTTCCATAGAGGAGACTGAGGCTGATGACTCAGAGGTGGACTTGTCCATTACCCAAGCTGAAGTCACTGAGGTGGTTTGCAAGCTCCTCGGTGGCAAGGCACCGGGGGTGAATGAGATACGCCCTGATACGCAATGAGATAGTGGGGCTGTCTTGGTTGACATGCCTCTGCAACATCGCGTGGCGGTCGGGGACAGTGCCTCTGGAGTGGCAGACTGGGGTGGTGGTCCCTCTTTTTAAGAAAGGGGACCGGAGAGTGTGCTCCAATTACAGGGGAATCACACTTCTCAGCCTCCCGGGGAAGGTTTACTCCAGGGTACTGGAGAGGAGAATTCGACCAATAGTCGAACCTCGGATCCAGGAGGAACAATGCGGTTTTCGTCCTGGTCACGGAACACTGGACCAACTCTATACCCTTCATAGGGTGCTCGAGGGTTCATGGGAGTTTGCCCAACAAGTCCACATGTGCTTTGTGGATCTGGAGAAGGCATTCGACCATGTCCCCCGTGGTATTCTGTGGGGGGTGCTTCGGGAGTATGGGGTTCGGGGCTCTTTGCTAATGGCTGTCCGGTCCCTGTACGAACGGAGCAGGAGTCTGGTTCGCATTGCCGGCAGTAAGTCAGACCTGTTCCCAGTGCATGTTGGACTCCGGCAGGGCTGCCCTTTGTCACCGGTTCTGTTCATAATTTTTATGGACAGAATTTCGAGGCGCAGCCAGGGGCCGGAAGGAATCCTGTTTGGGAACCACAGGATTTCATCTCTGCTTTTTGCGGATGATGTTGTCCTGTTGGCTTCTTCAAACCAGGACCTTCAGCATGCACTGGGGCGGTTTGCAGTCGAGTGTGAAGCGGCTGGGATGAGAATCAGCACCTCCAAGTCTGAGGCCATGGTTCTCCACCGGAAAAGGGTGGCTTGCCCTCTCCAGGTTGGTGGAGAAGTCCTGCCTCAAGTGGAGGAGTTTAAGTATCTCGGGATCTTGTTCACGAGTGAGGGAAGGATGGAGCGTGAGATCGACAGGCGGATCGGTGCAGCCTCCGCAGTGATGCGGTTGCTTTACCGGTCCGTTGTGGTGAAGGAGCTGAGCCAAAAGGCGAAGCTCTCAATTTACCGGTCGATCTACGTTCCAACTCTCACCTATGGTCATGAGCTTTGGGTAATGACCGAAAGAACAAGATCGCGGATACAAACGGCCGAAATGAGTTTCCTTCGCAGGGTGGCTGGGCACTCCCTTAGAGATAGGGTGAGAAGCACAGTCACTCGGGAGGAGCTCGGAGTAGAGCTGCTGCTCCTCCACATCGAGAGGAATCAGCTGAGGTGGCTCGGACATCTTTTTCGGATGCCCCCTGGACGCCTCCCTGGGGAGGTGTTCCAGGCATGTCCCCTCGGGAGGAGGCCCCGGGGAAGACCCAGGACACGCTGGAGGGACTATGTCTCTCGGCTGGCCTGGGAACGCCTCGGTGTTCTTCCCAAGGAGCTGGCCGAGGTGTCTGGGGAAAGGGAAATTTGGGCTTCCATGCTTAGACTGCTGCCTCCGTGACCCGGTCCCGGATAAAGTGGAAGAAGACGAGATGAGACAATATGCGTAGTACCAACATATACCAAAGAATCCTACCAAGTTTTGTGAAATTCCTCAAAAAAAAAAAAGCTCAGTCCGTACAACTGATCAAGAGCCAAATATTTTCCCATCCGTCCCTCCCACTCAGTACATAATATGTTCCATGTGTTACATCACAGAGCAAAGACACGTTTTGGAGGACTGGACTAGGGTTTGGTACAAGCACATGTTCTATTATACCTATGCTGAACTAGGCCCAAATTAGTTCGCTAACAACCCTAAACTCAAGAAGCTTCAGTTTGTCTCTCTTAAAAAGGTGAGTCAATTCTGGAGCAGCTTCGGCAGTGTTTCTTAGCCAGTTTTTAGTTCATGTGACTGAAAAAACATCCACAAGCAAGCATAAAGACCTTTTTTTTTAATGCTAGACTAAGCTTTTCCAGAATTACCTGCCTTTTTAGACGTTCTATGAAATCAATGCGTCACTCGTCACCGGGCGAGACGCTGAGACCCAGCAGGTTCACGTCCAGCTTTAAAATATTTAACAACATATTCTTTTCTAATATTGTGGAATGGGCTTTCAGGACCATCAAACATTATATTTGTGAATTCTGAGTAAAAACAGATGAAGAAGTGCAATTGAATCACACCAGGAGACTGACAGCTCATCATCTGGCAACCATCGTGCTTCATTAGTATCTCATGAGGAGAACAGAACAGTAAATATCTTCGCTTTGACAAGAAAGGCGCTCAACTCCAAAAATAACCAAGGTGACAACAGCAACACGCTCTGGGTTTTCCACTTGGCCTAATTATCACAAAGCTATTGAAGATCGGATTTTTTTTTTGTCTTCAGACGCATGTGGTCCCAAGGTTGAAAACGACCCACAATAAAAGGTATTATTCGGCTTGTAGAAACAAATGGGGGGAAAAAGAAACACGCAAAGCTTTTCTTTTACAGTGATTTGCCGATTAAAACAGTATTAAAATACAGTGTTAACTGGACAGCAAACATTAATTCCACTTACTACGAATGCAGTCAATCAACCAAGATGTCTCGAGTTTCTGTTGTCTCATTAGTTTTGTACTCGAGCTACATGGCTAATAATCAGAATACAAAAGTCTGACGACTGAAAATGAAATTTTTTTCATTTAAAAAAAAAAAAAAAAAACAGCAGAGGCTTTTAGAATTTTGAAATATTTAAAACAAGGAAAGTAAATGTTCGATAGATGACTTGCAACCATGTGATCAAAATGTGCTACGCCATAAGCGTCCGCCATGATGGTGGATATACAAAGCAACTAGGACGGCAGCTGCTGAAAGCATCTGTAAACAATGCTGAATTTTCTCAGTATTACCACAATTCGAATGATCGAGGGGGCGGCACGGTGGTGTAGTGGTTAGCGCTGTCACCTCACAGCAAGAAGGTCTGGGTTCGAGCCCCGTGGCCGGCGAGGGCCTTTCTGTGTGGAGTTTGCATGTTGTCCCCGTGTCCGCGTGGGTTTCCTCCGGGTGCTCCGGTTTCCCCCACAGTCCAAAGACATGCAGGTTAGGTTAACTGGTGACTCTAAATTGACCGTAGGTGTGAATGTGAGTGTGAATGGTTGTCTGTGTCTGTGTGTCAGCCCTGTGATGACCTGGCAACTTGTCCAGGGTGTACCCCGCCTTTCGCCCGTAGTCAGCTGGGATAGGCTCCAGCTTGCCTGCGACCCTGTAGAACAGGATAAAGCGGCTACAGATAATGAGATGAGACTTTTCTGAAGATAAGATGCTTCTACCGGCCATCGAGTACGAATACAGGTCATTTCGTCCAATAGTTGACATTTTGTCCAAAGGCTTTTTCATATGCACCATCAATTATTTTACATTTCAGGTATTTGTTTGTTCAAAAAAAGTTGCAATTCTCAAATGGTATTTGACCAAAGCAAAACACATTTTTTGTAAAGCAAATGAGTGCCATAGTACATGCGCTTCGACACTAAAGAGCGTAAAAAGGCTTTGGACGAAGTGTCCTGATCCCCTCGTCTCCTGTCCGTACTCAGCCTCAGAGTTTCCTCGCCCTCTTTCCGAATCACGGACGGAATTCTAAACAATCGGAACGTGCTACGGTCACGAGTACTGTTGTGACCACAAACGTACACAACACACACATATGGCATTGCAAAAAGAACGCTTAAAGCAGTGGAAAAACAAAGAGAGATGCGCACACACGACTAGGTTTTGTATGGGGATGTCGCTTGACCCTGCATTTGTACAGTATATCCACCAACATGGCCGACATCCGGGTTTCTATTTTGCTTTGACGTCACTTGCAAGTCAAGGATATCTTAAACATTTACTATTCTTGATTCTGCACCATTTCTCATTTGCAAATTGTGCTATTATTAACTGCTTTATAGAAAAGGTCTGATTTTCCTCATGTCTAATCTCTTCTACTGAAGGAGTGTTCAGACGACACTTGGATGGATCTGATCTAAAATGAATCATACTTTTTTTTTTTTTTGCAAACTTGTGGAGTCCATGCCAGCTCAAGTGCAGTCATTAAAGTTAAGAGGACAAACTAAATACTAAGAAACTCGGAAATTCATGTAAATATTGCTTAGATTCTACTTTTCACTCAAGTCGTGATCAAGAATATAATTTGAATGAAAATCACTGTATTAAATTAGAAAATTATGTAAAATAGAAGCTCCACTATGGAATGAATTTTAAATATATATTTATACCCATCAGCCATAAAATTAAAAACACTGACAGGTAAAGTGACTAACGTTGATTATCTCATTACAGTGGCACCTGTCAAGGGGTGGGAAATATTATGGAGCAAGAGAACAGTCAGTTCTTGAAGTCGATGTGTTGGAAGCAGGAAAAATGGGCAAGCGTAAGGATCTGAGCGACTTTGACAAGGGCCAAATTGTGATGACTGGGTCTGAGTGTCTCTAAAATGGCGCATCTTGTGGGGTGTTCCTGGTATGGAGTGGTTAGTACTTACCAAAAGGGGTCCAAGGAAGGACAACCAGTGAACTGGTGACAGAGTCATGGGTGTCAAAGGCTAGCCCATATGGTCCAATCCCACAGAAGAGCTACCGTAGCTAAAAAAGTCAATGCTGGCTAAAACAGAAAGGTGTCAGCATTAACTTTTTCAGCAGTTCCTGCTATAGTAGCTCAAATGTGGGATTGGGCCAGATGGGCGAGCCTTCGACACCCATGACCCTGTCGCCGGTTCACCGGTTGTCCTTCCTTGGACCACTTTTGGTAGGTACTAACCACTGCATACCGGGAACACCCCACAAGATGTGCCATTCTGGAGATGCTCAGGCCCAGTCATCTAGCCGTCACAATTTGGCCCTTTGAGAACTTCTTGTTCTCTTGCTGCCTAATATATCCCATCCCTTGACAGATGCCATCGTAACAACATAATCAAATGTTATTCACTTTACCCGTCAGTGTTTTTAATGCTATAGTTGATTAGTGCACAGAGCAATTCTCTTTTCTAGCCATGTTAAAGGACTGAAGATGAAGTAACAAGCAATGATCACTGCATCAAATGTTAAAGCACATGTCCGAGCTCACATCATAGCTTTTTCTTTTCTTTTTTTTTAAGTGAATATTAACTTGGACTGCAAAAGAAAAATTACAGGCAATGTCTCGCACCTCTGAGATCTTTTCTATAAAAACATCTGATATGAAATTGAGACATAATGAAGTTTTGATAATAATATTGTAAAATAGCTGGAATAGCAAATAATTCAACATTTTATTTGTCTACATGTTAAAACGAACTCACCTCTTGCTGTCTTATATTGAAGACAACCAAACTGTGATAAAGTAAACAAGAAGACAAGAGTCATCAATATCCGCTGCCCTATATACCAACTATATACCAAGTTTCAAGATATTATTTGTCACATTTTTCAAGTTCTGCTGCAGGAAACCAACCCTACCTCTTTACACTGATCTCAGCAGCCCATGGCATAAACCCACCGAATCTTTGGTCCAGGTGAGCTAAAAATTAACATTTCTCACATTTCTTAGTATCAAAGGGTAGACAGTGCTCAGCGTAAATGAGTGCACCCCCTTTGAAAAGTAACATTTTAAACAATATCTCAATGAACACAATTTCCAAAATGTTGACAAGTTTAATATAACATCTGTTTAACTTATAATGTGAAAGTAAGGTTAATAATATAACTTAGATTACACATTTTTCAGTTTTACTCAAATTAGGGTGGTGCAAAAATGAGTACACCCCACAACAAAAACTACTACATCTAGTACTTTGTATGGCCTCCATGATTTTTAATGACAGCACCAAGTCTTCTAGGCATGGAATGAACACGTTGGCGACATTTTGCAACATCAATCTTTTTTCCATTCTTCAACAATGACCTCTTTTCGTGACTGGATGATGGATGGAGAGTGATGCTCAACTTGTCTCTTCAGAATTCCCCAAAGAAAATAATTTCTTTCCACCACAAAGGTGAAGGCTACAAGAAGCTCAGCAAAGCTTTACTTATCAGTCAGAATACTGTAGCAAAAGTGGTACAGAAATTTAAGAAAGATGGAACTGCAACCATCTCGCAGAGACGTCCAGGTCGTCCACGGAAGTTAACACCTCGACAGGAGCGTCTTCTGATGAGAAGGGTTGAAGAAAATCGGCATGCAAGTTCACTGCAGTTATCTAAAGAAGTAGAAAGCCAAACTGGGGTGACTATTTCCCGTGACACAATACGGCGTACACTGCAGAGGAATGGCATGCGTGGATGCCGTCCACGAAAGAAGCCTCTCCTACAGCCCAGGCACAAAAAAGCCCGCCTAGACTTTGCCAGGGCCCATGCTGAGGAAGATGAAGACTACTGGGACTCTATACTCTAGAGTGATGAGACCAAGATAAATGTTTTTGGAACTGATGGCTTCAAAACTGTATGGCGTCGCAAAGGTGAGGAATACAAAGAAAAATGCCTGGTGCCTACAGTGAAACATGGTGGTGGCAGTGTCCTTATGTGGGGCTGCATGAGTGCTGCTGGCGTCGGGGAGCTGCATTTCATTGATGGCATCATGAATTCACAGATGTATTGCTCTATACTGAAAGAGAAGATGCGACCATCACTCCGTGCCCTTGGTCATCGTGCACTTTTCCAACATGACTAAACACACATCTAAGGCCACTGTTGGATTTCTGAAGAACAACAGGGTGAAAGTGATTCAGTGGCCAAGTACGTCTCCTGATCTGAACCCAATCGAACACCTATGGGGAATTCTGAAGAGACAAGTTGAGCATCACTCTCCATCCAGCATCCAGTCACTAAAAGAGGTCATTGTTGAAGAATGGAAAAAGATTGATGTTGCAAAATGTCACCAACTTGTTCATTCCATGCCTAGAAGACTTGGTGCTGTCATTAAAAATCATGGAGGCCATACAAAGTACTAGATGTAGTAGTTTTTATTGTGGGGTGTACTCATTTTTGCACCACCCTAATTTGAGTAAACGTGAAAAATGTGTAATCTAAGTTATATTATTAACCTTACTTTCACGTTATAAGTTAAACAGATGTTATATTAAACTTTGTCTTGTCAACATTTTGGAAATTGTTTGTGTTCATTGAGATATTGTTTAAAATGTTACTTTTCAAAGGGGGTGCACTCATTTACGCTGAGCGCTGTATACATTACTTAACACATACTGTATACCAACTTTCAAGACCATACCACTCATAGTTTTCCATGTTCTACTCCGGAAACAAAACCTACCTCTAAGACTAACCTGAGAGACCAAGTCTGAATTTGTTTCCATGGAAACATGAAAAATTTAAATTTCTCAGTATGACAAGGCACATCTACATCACCTTGATAACATGTATACCAAGTTTCAAATCTGTATCATGGATAGTTTTGGATATGCGCTACGGAAACAAAGTCAAAGTCTAATTTTTATGTCAAAATTTGAAAATTTTTTTTTTTAAATCCAAAATAGCAAAAGCCACCAGTTCATATATTGCTTGATATGCATAAAAGTTTCATGAAGAAATCTTCAGTAGTTTTAAAGATATGACCCGGAAACGAAAACGTGACCAGACGGACGGAACCTGTTTCTATATCCCCCGCTAAATTTCGTTTGGGCGGTGGAATAACAATGTGATTGTTGATCATCTCATCTCATCATCTCTAGCCGCTTTATCCTTCTACAGGGTCGCAGGCAAGCTGGAGCCTATCCCAGCTGACTACAGGCGAAAGGCGGGGTACACCCTGGACAAGTCGCCAGGTCATCACAGGGCTGACACAGACACAGACAACCATTCACACTCACATTCACACCTACGCTCAATTTAGAGTCACCAGTTAACCTAACCTGCATGTCTTTGGACTGTGGGGGAAACCGGAGCACCCGGAGGAAACCCACGCGGACACGGGGAGAACATGCAAACTCCACACAGAAAGGCCCTCGCCGGCCACGGGGCTCGAATCCAGACCTTCTTGCTGTGAGGCGACAGCGCTAACCACTACACCACCGTGCCGCCATTGTTGATCATAACTAGTAAAATATTGCAGCAACAGTAAGATTTTGTTTAGTCTTAAATCATTTCTATGACGGTGTATTTGGGCCACAAAAAAAAAAAAAAATCTGAGGGAGTAACATTCTGAGAGGAAAAAAAGACCTGAGAATTTCCAGAGATTAATGTTTGTACATTTATGAGGGAAAAAAAAATATTGGATATTCTTTGAGATTATAAAGAGAGAAGAAAAAAAAAACGAACTCAAACTACAAGATTAAAAAGTCAGAAACTCCAATTTTAAAAAGTCAAATTTATAAGTAAAATGTTTTCTTTTATAACCTACAATAGCCCGAATACACAGTCATACATATCAGCAAACTCGAGTTTGATAAGCTTCCTTTATTTTTTTTCAGTTATCTTAACCCTACAGCTACAAACTAAACTATAGCTCAAACCATTTTGTACCAAAACAGAAAAACATTAGATAATAGATTACACACATAAAAACATTCTGATTTTACAATGTTAATCTCTGCTATTAAGATTTGAACATTTGGACCCTAAATGAGACCAAAGCAGGTCTGCTTCACTATTTTTAATTATTTAAAATACGTTATTTATTGCTTTTATATTACATAAAAGCTGCGAACACCTTGACACTTTGTATACATATATACAGTAGCAGTCAAAAGTTTGTACACCCAAGCTCATTCATTGGTTTTTCTGTACTTTGACCATTTTCTACATTGCAGAACAATACTGAAGACATCAATACTATGAAATAACATATGGTAAACAAAAACAAAAGTGTTAAACATTTGATATTCTTCAGAGTAGCTAGCGTTTACCTTGATGACACTTTGTACACTATTGGCATTATCTTAACCCGGCTTCATGAGGTCGTCACCTGGAACGCTTTTCAATTAACAGGCACCTTGTCAAAAGTTAATTCGTGCAAGTTCTTCCTTCTTAATGCGTTTGAGATCAAACGGTAAACAATAACCAGCCCTGTTCAACAACCGCTCAAGTCAGTAAAGAGAAACGACGTCCATTATTACTTTCAGACATGAAGCGTCTGTTAATGAATAAATACAAAGAACGACTCTGAATTAACAGAGGTGTCCAAACTTTTGACTGGTACTCTTTAATATTACCACCACTCAGCTGCTTCTTTTTAATTTGGAACCTAAGTTAATATTCACCTTCAGTGCCGAACAATTAAAAAAAAAAAAAACCGCTCTGATGTGAGCTTCATGAGTAATACATCCTCAACGCACAAACTGAAGATTTAAGTGTCAAGTGTTAATTCCTTGCAGCTTAATAACGTACGATCGTTAGCTTGGTGTTTAATATGCACTGCTGCGCTCATCCCCTGAAGCGACTTCCCACTCACGCAGCAGGACCAAACTGAAGCCGAGGTCCACTGTGGAAACGCACTGCCATCTAGTGGACCATAAGCATTCAAAATCAACCAAGCCGAAATGTTTGACACTTCTTAGCTTCTGATATGCTTGCAAACTTGTTGGGCACGGTTGCCTGGTTACCACTGACCTTCGCATTATGATTTGAAAGAAAGAATATGGTGAGGTAGCTATGGAGACGCGATACACGCTCTTGACTCTGAATCCGCACTCGAGGTATTCGGATCCTTTACCTGGAGGACGGTGAACGACTTTGAGCTCAGGGTCATGATGCAAAGGCACGAGATTTGGGAATTTTGTGCATGAGAAAAAAAAAAAGCATGAGAGCTGAGACAAGAATGTGAAAAAAAAAATATTGAAATGTTTACTTCCACATTTTTTTCCATACATCGCATACATTGTTCAAAACACATGATGAAAAACAACGAAGGGGGGAAAAAAAAAGCTGCACGTGGGACAACAAGAGTGGAGTGTCTGGGAATGGCTGAGGAATGTGTTTCAATAAAGTTTTAGAGTGAACGAGCAAAAAATAATAATAATAAAGTATTGAATGACTGTCGTCCTTTTGGAAAACTGTTCGTTGACACAGTGTTTGACTGTAATTTCAGCTTAATTAAAAAAAGACAACTTAAAATAGCTTGCCATGGCTTAATTCAGCTGTAGAGAGAAATGTAAAAATGATCAACAACATTCTGCACTACAATCACACTAGTGCACAAGTCTTAGTGTTTAACCCCCCCCCAAAAAAGTAGTGTTGGTGGCAACAACTCAAACCAGCGTCACTCTTGAACATCCTGTTAATGCTGAGTGTGTTTGTCAGAAAGTTACTGGGGGGGAATCACAAAACAATCTAAACCATTCCAGAGGTAGATGCCTGTCATGACAACCGTCCCTCTTCCCTGTAATACGCTTTCGGAATATTAAAATCCACACTTGGTCGGTCAGGACAAACAAAACCGACAAAATAAATGGAGTTTTCTAGTAAATTGCACAGGCGGAAGGAAGCTACTGGGAAAAGTGGAGGGGAAAAAAAAAAGGCTTCAGCATAACTCATAACCAGTCTTCACTTTCTGTCGAACAGATATCCATTACATTAGCTCACTGGAGAGGAACCTCTGAAATTGTCTCCTGTACTCAAGACCAGAAAACAATTTGAAAATGAGGTGCGAATCAGGAACTAAAAGTTTATAAAAACAATTAAAAACAACCATGTCAAAATTCTCAAGTATACAAAAAAAAGAAAAAAAAAAAAAAGCACCGACCCCCC